>NC_139344.1:198450008-198922508 GCF_055883805.1 Amblyomma maculatum | reverse complement strand
TACTTGGTGCTTTTCTGTAGCACACTGCATGATAATCGTGGCAAGAAGAACTTGACATTCATCATTTAAATGACTTCGCTACACGAAGCCAAGCAGTTGACATCTTATATGTGTTACGGTTTTTAAATCATCATTCGAGGTTGATGTTATTTTCTGTGAAAGGGTTGCCTTCACATTTGTTTCCGTTTTCACGGCAATAAAGCTGATTGCAGCGACAAAGCAAATCACGCCTTTATTCTGAAGTACATGCGAGGTCTGTGATAAGCACGTTGTACCGCCTTTTGCAGCAAAAGTTCAAAATTATGCCAGATTTTGTCATGGCAACTGCGTTATGAGACTGACTTACTGTCAGAAGACCGCACAAAGGCATCAGTAATTCACTCACAGAAAGTTTCACAAGATTGTAGTGGAAGCGCAAAAAAAAAAAAGAATAAACGAATCTTTCTTTATATTGTAAGAAATAATGACTGCAATATCGAAGATACGATGATTAATAGTTGATCTGAAGTTGAAAACAAGCTGGAAGCAACATCTTGGGGTGACACTTTGCCATTATCAGTCTATCTAAGTTACAACATCGTGGTAAAATATTACGCATTGGATATTCAGTGAAGTGCACTTTAACGCGATAGCGTTGAACGTTATTCGGGCAATCCGGTGTCAGCTTTTTTGGCGTAGGCATTGTAAGCGAAAAATTACGTGCATGGCGCTGGAAGGTTGCAGCTGACATGGCCGAGCACAGATTCTACGAGGGGTTACGTGACTTTACGAGACGACATGGTATCAGAAAGTTGGGAGGAGCTGCCAACTGTGGTTACTCATTTGAGGTGGGAAGGTGGAATAAGAATCAAGCTTCCCGTGTCCTTCGATGCCGAGTTAGGCACGCTACTTCTAGGCAAAGCAGGCTCCTTCGTACCACTTCGTTTTTTTTTAGCTCTGTTTGCCAAATATTTTAATACTTGGCACCTTTTCAAATGCGCCCTTCAACAAAAACCTGTTCTCTCTTCGCATAACCAATTAATTGCTTTAAAATATTTGAGTTTATGTCATTAGATGGCGCTGCAGTGTTTTGCATTTCAAGGCTGAAGATGTAGCTAGGGTCCAGTAAACCTGTCTTCTACAAAACATCTACGCTACTGTGTTTTAGCATATTCATGTGGGGCAACTCAAATAAACGCTACGTTAGATTTTAGTTCATTGCTTTGCCCAGTGTAAAATCGCCATACGTTCGCTGGTGATGGTTTCTAGCATCAAAGTAGATAGAAAGGAGCGCATCCACCGATCGAAAAATTTTTTGGTAGCATTTGGTGCTTCAGTTTCAGTTGTCGGTTCTTTTAACTGGCTTCTTACCAGTAATTTTGGCAACATTTTTTTCTAGGTTAAAAACCCTCCTAGCAGTAAGCTTTAGAAACGAATCCTCCATGGGGTAAAAGTTTGCGTAAAACTATTCCAGTGAGGACGGGCTCCACTATGCACGCTCTCAAAGTTGACACCCGGTCCTCTTAATTAGGCGACCAGAGGCGTCGCTTCCTCGCCACCTATGTAACGGAAAGCAGGAAGGGGCTGATGTCGGCGCGCTGCTGTCAGCGTGCCGGGGCTGGTAGCAGTTTATCTTAAGCCGCCTAAAACATGGTAAAAGGAGCTTCCTGGCACGTGTGCAAACTAGAAAGATTAATTACGGCGGGCTTGCGCCTCTGACTGCGCAGTACGGTGAGTTCAAGGGCAACTTTCACGATGGGTGTGTGTGGCAGTAGAACCTTTTTAGAATATAAATAAAGCGATGCAAATATGGTAGAATATGAATATGACCTCGTATGTCGAACAGTCTTTTACACTATGAAAATTATCAATACTTCATAGATACGATTTTTTTTTTTTTTCATTAGAAAGCATTTCTTCGCTCATGAGTGGTGTGGCCAGGGCCTATCGTCAGAGGCTGTCATCAGAACGTGTCCGCACGAACTGACGAAAACAAAATCGTGCCAGCGCCAGGAATCAAACCACCATCCGAAAAGATCAGCTCTCTTGGCCCAGACACAGCAGCACTGCACTATTGCCACAGCCAATCTCGATAATATCGCCGCAGCCTGTTGTAAAACTGCAACACACCCTCGCGCTGTGCAGTAGAGATCCGTGAAGTTGCATGTGCGCCGTTCCTTCATTTAACCTACGTAAATTATCTGTGGCGCCTCGATGCGCGCACCCTCTCCTAGGGGTTAGACAACCGCTTCGTAGGATACGGGTGCCTCCCATATTTGGGCCCACTCTTCTGATCGCGCTTCAGGAGTGCGGACTGGGGCTGAACGCGCTTTCTCTAAGGTAACCTGCTTTGCTCACGGAGCACCACGTATCGATATAAACATAAGGAAGATTACGCAAACGATAAAATGTCATACTTCTACGAAGTCGAGGACCTCGGTTGTTACTTATTTATGGCAGTTTTTTTTTTTCGGGAGTGCACGAACAAACGATACCATAGTGTGTGCATTTCGCATTTATCTGCAACATCAAATATTAATACCATATAGTAGTGCCCTAGTGGAAGGCTTTGAAAAAATTAAAGAGCACTGTAGAACAAGGCAGGAGGAGAAAAGGAGGGCGGAAGGCAGGGATGTTAACCAGAAATAATTGGAGTAATGCGAAAGCACGGATGCTGCTGTTGGTTTCTTCTGGTTGCTTCTAGTTGCTTAATTCACTTCTTGTTTACCCATTTTAGTCTTTGGTATTTTCAAATTGCGCGCCAATCCCCACTTATGTACTTTTTTGGCTCTACTTCCGGTTGCGCGACGTCACATCCTCTACGTCCCATTAATTCACTTCCTGTTTATTCATTTTAGTCTTTGGTACTTTCAAATTTCGCGCCAAACCCTTCATATGCCTTTTTTCGGCTCTACTTCCGGTTGAAGACGTCACATCCTTGACGTCACATTAATTAATTTCTTGTTTGCCCATTTTATTTCTTGGTGCTTTCAAATTGCGCGCCAATATCTTCCTATGCCCTTTTTTGGCTCTACTTCCGTTTGAAGACGTCACGTCTTTGACGCCACATTAATTCACTTCTTGTTTACCCATTTTAGTCTTCGGTACTTTGAAATTGCGCGCCAATTCCTTCCTATGTTCTTTTTCGGCTCGACTTCAGGTTGCGTGACGTCACATCTTTGACGTCACCTTAACTGACTGATTTAATTAACTATTTTATTATTTGATGCATTCAAATGTGGCTCCAAGCCCTTCGCTAATGAGACCATTTTCGCCTTTACTGTCATTTTTTGCCTCTATTTAATTACCTAATGAACTTTTTGGTCTAGTTATTTTCCCGCACACATTACGTCACCCTCTATCGATTGACACCACTCATTAACCTTTATGGCTTCTCAATTATTCACAACTGCTGCGGGCACAATTTTTCATGTTTTACCTCCAAATAATTACCTAATTACCTTATTGGCCTAATTATTATTTCGGACACAACATTACGTCACCCTCAATCGATTGACACCACTCATCAACCTCTACCACTTCTCAATTACTCAAAACAGCTGCGGACAACTTTTGCATTTTATGCCTGTAATTAATTACCCAATTAACTTATTGGCCTAATTATTTTTTCGGCAGCAACTTTACGTCACTCTCTATCGATTGACACCACTCATTAACTACCACTTCTCAATTACTCACAAATGCTGCGGACAGGATTTTGCGGACGCGGTCTGCGGACAGAAATCTGTGAACATAGCGAAGTAACGCTTTCGCGTAATAATTTCAACCACCTGGGGATATTTGACGTGCGTTGGCATCGACAGCACACGGGCGCATTCTGCATTTCGCCTCCATCTAAACGTTGCCATCGGGCTCAAATCCGGGTACTCGGGCTGAGTAGTCGCTGCGACAGGGCAGCCTAAAACAGCATTTCCTTAACCTGCGAAAAACATTTGCTCGCACTGCAACCGTTAATGTTGACGTTAAAACACAATAAAGCGAACAAATCCTGCCGTTTCGCCTTACCTTGGTAAAATGATCGTCTCGCTTTAAATAGATATTCCTTTTTCCATTACAACCAAGCGCACACGGGAAAATCACTGAAAGAATGCACAAAAAGTATAGTGTAGTGACAAATAGCTTTCCGACACACTCCTTAAAAAATCTAGGCTTGACGCTTAAGTCACATTAAAATCTTCAGAAACGTCTGATTCACCTTGTGGCACTACTCCGTTGAGTGCATTTGGTAGAACAATGTGCTTCTTTCCTTCGGCGCGTTTTGGTGGTGAACCAAAGCTGCAGAGTAAATGGAAAATGCATATTTAGGACTTCCTTGCAGCCAACCAAAGCTGCAGAGTAAATAGAAAATGCATATTTAGGACTCGCTGCAGCCAGCCAAAGCTGCAGAGTAAATAGAAGATGCATATTTAGGACTTGATGCAGCCAGCCAAAGCTGCAGAGTAAATAGAAAATGCATATTTAGGACTTGGTGTAGCAAGTGAAAAGCTTATCGGTAAAGTAGTTTTATGTGAATAAATATAGTATTAAGAAGCACGTGCACTATAGTCAGTCCTCAAGCCTTAAGAAATCAGCAACAGTGGAATGCACCGCAAAAATCATCATTGCTGAAAAGTATACTGCAACTTACGCCGGAAAGAAAATATTGTTGACACAGCGTTTCCTTTCAGCAGCTTTCGTCCATCTGCGCGGTTATTTTCCAAGAATTTGTCCTCAAAATTGGCCTGCACACAAAATAAATAATGATAGTAGTGGTCCAGTAATCGCATGAGAAAGAACTAAATTAGCTACTCTGACATTGCATTTAGTTTAAACAAGGTCACGACACACTTGAGCGATTTTAAACGTTTAAGGTTTATTCTGTTTCATTTTGTCGGCTTTAACAGGCGAATATACTAAGAATTCGGCATAGCGAAGAGAGTGGCGAAGACAAACAAATCCCAGCAGTTTGACAGTAGATCGTCCTTGCATACAGAACCAGTAAAAACTCAGTATTGGTAAAATAAACCTTTGCGCCCCGCCGATCGGCGATGGTGCAGCGGTTAAGATGCAAGACTACTGTGCCGGAATGCCCGGGTTCGAAACTGACCGCCGGCGGCTGCGCTTCGGAGGAGGAGAAACGGAGTGGCGGCCATGTGCTGTGCGATGTCAGTGCACGTTAAAGAACCATAGATGGTCGAAATTTGCAGAGCCCTCCACTACGGCATCTCTCATAGCCTGAGTCGCTCTGGGATGTTAAACCCTAAAGCGAAACGAAACGAAAATATATCTTTGCGGGCAATTTATTCGGAGAGAGTGCGAAAGCGTACGCTTTACGACTGCACTTAACTACCGACGATAGCCCATTAAAAACTTTTGCAACTAATTTTCTTGGCTCATTTTTGTGATCGTGTGTTCTGCTCGGTAATTTATGTCTTACGTTGCTAAGCAACTCTACTTTGATTAGTCGCTTCTGGCAATTAAAACTAATCGCATATGTTAAAAGTCACTGAAAGAATGCACAAAACGCTTTACAACACAAAACATAAAACACTTTTTGCTATCGATGGATATCAAAAAAAATATATATTACACAATTATTGGCTACAGCTCCGGAAACGCACTCAGTGAATTCAGAAGGCTTGCTTGAACCACATTCCATAAAGAAACTAGATGTGACGCTGAAGGCCCCTTGAAATCTTCAGAAACGCTTGGTGCTCTTTGTGGCACCACCCCGTAAAACTTTCTGCGTCATTTTAAACCAATGTAATTTTTTTTCGTCATTCTAAATCAATATTATTTATTTTATTGAATCATTTTAAGCCACATTAATTCCTTTTGAGTCGTTTTAAGAATTAGTAACTGTCATAGTCATTATTCGCTGTCTCATACTTTCTCACAGTTCGCTTTAATAAAATACTCTCCTCATTGCACATTATTTATCTTAAGCTTGTCTGATTTGCTGAGCGAGCAACCTTGGCACGTTTATCTGTTTTCTTCGGAACTTTGGTTAAGAATTCCGAAGTAACGTTCTCTGATAGGTTCGCTTTCATAGCCATTTTAATCTGCAGCAGAGACATTTATTTGCTGCCTTAAGTGCAGATTACAGGCGGCAGATTGCTAAAGCATAGAAGTCCCTGCACCACTGCAATACACTTCTATTTCATATGCTCTGGTTTGGTTTGGTTTGGTGGGGTTTAACGTCCCAAAGCATCTCAGGCTATGAGAGACGCCGTTGTGGAGGACTCCGGAAATTTCGACCACCTGGGGTTCTTTAACGTGCACTGACATCGCACAGCACACGGGCGCCTTGCTTTTCGCCGCCATCGAAAAGCGGCCGCCGAGGCCGGGATCCGATCCCGCATCCTTGGGAACAGTAGTCGAGCGCCGTAACCACTGCGCCACCCCGGCGAGGTTATTTCATATGTTCTGTCCACAGCAAAGCCCCTATTCCTTGGAACGTAGACTCTTTGCACTAAATACACGGTTCGTACTCCATCTGCGGTCCTGAAAATTACGTTGGTAAGCACTTTAAATGCAGTGCACGGTTCCGCGATGTATGCTGGCATAAACGATCTGAAGAAACCCGTCAAAACACGTTTTGGCCTCCAAGTCGTTGCAAAAGCTGGACGTCAGTTCCTTCAAGCCCGGATAGAAGAATGCAGGCTAACGAAGAAACGCCTGGAAACGGATCTGTTTTTTGCAAAGCGACATTTGGAATTTACCGGTCCGGAAATCCTTTCCAGCGTTCAGTTAGTGGCAAACCAAGAAATGCACAGAAGAGAGGAAAAGCACGTAAAGTCTCAAGATCAGAAGATGCAGACATTACTGGCTGGAAAGGGAACAGCCACCAGGGCCACACTGACCTTCGAGACAAAGAACCTATCGTCATACAAATTAACATCGTCTGAAGCCAACTTACTCAGCCGAGGTTTGAACTTCAACCAAGGGAAAGCACCGAACCCACGAAAAGTTGCGTGTGCCGTTGAAGTGGCAGTGCACCTTCTCGAACGAGACGTCCAGGACGAAGTTCGAACGAAGGCGATAGGTGTGTTATCTCGTATGAAGAAGACGTCGCCAAAGTACTCTCTTCCTCAAGACGAACGCGAGGCAATCCTGAGCCTGCAAGCCAACCATGACATAGCACTCCTACCTGCGGATAAGGAAAATGTCACGGTAATCCTTGATCGCTCTTCTAAAAGACAAAAAATGGAGGAATTGCTGCAGGAAGAAACTACGTATCACCGGCTGCCCAAAGACCCCACATCTAAGGTACAGACGTGTCTTCAAAAAATTCTCGCGAAAATTTTCGAGGGCCTTCCACCGTCGATGAAACGCCTGTATTACCAGCTGCTGTGTACGAACGGTTCGGCACCCGCCATATATGGCCTTCCTAAGGTGCACAAACAAGGCATTCCTCTGCGCCCAACAGTAGATTTCCGGAGGTCTCCTTTGCACTCGCTGTCGCAGTACCTTCACGGTGTTCTGGCTCCGCTCGTTGGAAAGACAGGCACAAACATCAAGAACTCGTCCGATTTCATCAACAAGGTAAAAGCCATAGTTCCTGAAGACATCGATATGATCGTTTCTTTCGATGTCTGCTCATTGTTTACAAGCGTCCTGGTTGATCTGGCAGTGGAAGCATGCAAGCAACGTCTCGAAGATGACAACTCGTGGCAAGATCGGACCCCTTTCGACGCAGCAGAGCTATGTTAACTTTTTGCGTTTCTGCCTCGCCAATACGTATTTTACATACGATGACAACTTTTATCAGCAGACCTTCGGCACAGCAATGGGAGCAGCTATCTCGGTCACAACGGCGAACATCATGATGGAAGCCATCGAGAGCAAAGCTCTGACTACCTTCCAACCGCGACCGAAAATATTCCTGAGGTACGTGGACGGCTGCTTCTGTGTCCTAGACCGGAAGCATACGACTCTTTTTCTGAACCACCTCAACGGCATTGAACCCTTAATCAAGTTTGCCGTTGAGGAAGAAACAGATGGCTGTCTTCCGTTCCTCGACACTATGATTACCTGTGCTCCGATTGGCCTTGCATTTCACGTCTACCGAAAACCTATGCATTCTGGAAGGTATCTGCAATTTAATTCAGTGCACCCCATCAATCACAAGCGGTCAGTGGTTAAATCCCTGATCAACCGTGCCAGAGAGGTCTGCTGCGATGACGTCGCCCTAAAGAACTAAATGAAAACAATAGAATCTGATTCGCAAAAAAAAAAAAAAAAAAAAAAAAACGGTTATCCCCATTTCCTTCATCAGGAACACAGAAAGAAGAATGCCACCAAAGCAGCCTGTCTCCGAGGAAAGCGGGAGTAAGGACAAACCCAAAACAAGACGAGCTCCTGCCCCGTATGTAGCCGGAATCAGCGAGGCACTTGCGCGTATTTTCCGCAAGCACGGCGTCAACATCCGCGCATGTCCCAACGAGCACGGTGCGGACTGAGTTTGTCAACGTGAAGGATCAGCTCCTTCGTAAAAACTTTCCCGGCATTGAATATGAAATTGACTGCGCCGATTGCTCATCAGTTTATATAGGCGAAACAAAAGACTTCAGGAGTCGCCTGAGAGAGCACCAGAACGATGTGCGAAACGAAAAAGTGTCAACGAATGCAATCGCAGAAAAGTGTCCACGAGATTAACTGGGAAGAAGCGAAGATACTGACAACAGAAAAGAATGCATCAACTCGCCAAAACCTCGAGTCACTTATCATCCAGACAACGTCTAACACACTAAATAGGAACGATGGAACTTTGCATCCTATCTATGCCAAATCACTGAAAACACTTCTAAGTGCTACAAAAACACGGAGCCATCCGCCGGTTGCCTCATTGTGAACAAGGGAGCCGTAGCGTTCCCGAAATGTCTTTCGGTTTTTGACCTTGGTCAGTGACCACTAAATTTTCAACGATCTTATCGAGCATCGTGTGTGAGTGAAATGGAAATTAATGCCTACAAAATCGCTAACGTTGTTTTAAAGACACGCGTTGAGTATTAATGTAGAGTTGTACACGTAACAATGGGGCAATAAGCAAGGAAACGAAACAAGCAGTATTGTGCTTACACTAAATGCATAGGCGTGAACTGTTGGTTCGCTGACATGTGTCCTGTTTCACCTTTAAAGTCCACCCTTCCCTTCGGTTCTCTAGGAAATGCAAACATTCTCCAGCCGTTTCCGGAACGATCCAGGCACGCAGTACCCCGGCGTGTCTTCCCTGTCTTGCATCCAAGAAAAATCAGAATTCACGGGAAACTCATGTGAAACTCATGTGAAACTGACACAAGCGGATCATGTAGTGGGAAGAAATATGTCGCTCGTCCTCGCGGTTGCGGCATTGGCCTTTTCAAAGGATGTCCTCCCCCTCTGTGGAGCAGCGGAGAGGGGCGTGAGCTTCAAGTCACACTAAAATACGCCTTACATATGCGCCATCTGGCCGAGTGTAGCCAGGGTTCGCTAGCGTAGTGTCGGGTGAATCCACCTGGCGGCGTGGCAGAACTGACTATGATTTTGCGTTACTGTACCTAAGCAGACTTAAGTACACCCCTGGATTTTTTTTTTTCTAATATTTCTTCAATATGTTTTCCAATAAGACACTGGTCACGACTACTGCTGCAGCAAATGCTTCGTCTGGACTCTCAATATCCGAAAGAATTCTCATAGGTTAAATGGCTTAATTGTATATAATCGATCTTTTCTGCGCGTGTTTAAAAATACTTTTCTGATATAAATACTCGCGTATGGTTCCAAACAAAAAGGAGCGCAGAAAACGTCGATAAATATTCAAGAAATTGAAGGAAAGAAACCATCTGGAACTGCGAAAAGAAAAGCAGCAGCGACACGTGCAATAGGCTCTTAAAAGCTGTCCCTCTTCGGACATATTATGATGGAGAGATCACTTAGGCATTTTTGGCTCGAAACTGAGCGTAAGCGCCCCGTTGTCAAAGAACCGAAATTTTTCTGACTTTAGCTGTTGTTGCTTTTTTGATTGAATTTAGCCATGTATAGCAACGTACGTGATGAGCAATTAGAGAGAATTTCTTTTGATTGTGGACTTCTTCAAAATAAAATTTCTTCAGCTTCGTAAGTTTTGGTATTCTCTTACGGAAAGTAGGTCATCATTTGACATCAATGGAATTGAATGCCTCTACAGGTATGGTGGTGGTTTGTGAGGAGCACTGGTGCCCGTAGGCTCGCAGGTTAATTTTTCTTTCTTTCTTTCTTTCTTTCTTTCTTTCTTTCTTTCTTTCTTTCTTTCTTTCTTTCTTTCTTTCTTTCTTTCTTTCTTTCTTTCTTTCTTTCTTTCTTTCTTTCTTTCCTTCTTGACGAGGCCGACTTACGTACCGAACATTGAAATCAATATACCTCATCACGCTGTGGGCGTACAGTGCTAATAGCGTGCTAATTTCGAGGACCTGTCCGTTTTTCTCAGAAAGGAGAGGCGATCACATCCAGTCCTGCTGAGATCAGTGTTCCATTTATGTGTTCCGTTATATAGGAACGTTGATGCTCCCCTCACGGGCATCGAACTTCTTCCAGAAACACCGAATGCCTTCATTTCATATAACCGTATACAATATTGCACTGAAGCTTTTGCGTCCTTTACTTATAGCAACCTTAATACTTTATCGCCTTTCCACGCGTTATTGGCTCTTGAAATCTGCGCGCTTTCAACCCAAACCAGTGCCCTTGTCTGCAACAAAAAAGGCTCAGAAGCAAGTGCCATTATGTTTCTGGTATTCTGCAACAACCCTTTTAACCAGGGAGTAAATCAAATAACGTGTAATGACGAGAACGACCTCACCGCAGCAAAGGGTGCGGAATAGCAATGGCAGTTCTTAATGCATCGGGCGTACAATGAAGCCAGACTTGGCCGGTGAGTGCGGTGTCGAGTTAGTCGATTCGGATGCCTGAAGGAAATGAAATTCTCACTTCGTTCCCGGGCATAATTTAATCAGGACGGCTCTTCAGACGATCGGCGCCCTGCGCGTGTCAATACGCGTCCTCCTCTTCCTCCTCTTCCTCAGGCGACCACTCCACTGCGCGTACCGCCCTCTTACTTAAGCCGTGAGCAAGGCCACCGGCCGTCAGTGGTCAGTGCTGCCGTCGCATCGACGAGAACCCCGCACGCCTACGTGCTCCTGGCAAACAAAGTTTTCCGTTATCTCTCGCGCCGACTGGTCCCGACTTTCAGTCAAACTCCTTTTACAGCATTGACCGTTTCCTTTCAAATTCGTTTACGACATCGCTCTTGACGGTCCTGCCTTGGCAGGTTGTCGAGTGAGGGCGACCGAAACTCCTCTGGAGTCCTTCCACGGAGAGGCTCGCTCAAGGATGCCGGCAGCCTCTCGATGCCTCTTCGGCCGCCCTGTTGCTCCGCCAGTCGGCGCTCCTTCAGCGCTTTGTTTGTTCTGCGTCGCTTCGAGTCAAGGCGTAGCGTCAGGTCTTCGTACTAAAACACCCCTCATATTTTACTTCATATTGATGTTGGAGCTTAGTACTTGGAGCAACGCAGCATCAGGACCAGTGTGTGCTCCGCGGGTATGTACTAACTAGGAAAAGAAAAGCTAGCGCTAGCCAAGCCGCATCTTCCTCTCCTTGTTTTTTTTTTTTTTTTTTTTATTTGTTGCACTCAGTCGAATATGCCACCTCACTAGAGGCTATTTAGCCCTATTTTTTCAGGCCTTTTCCTTTTCTTCCCGCTTTCTTTCCATCGGTCCCTTTTCGGGAAGGAGAAGAAAACGTGTTTCTTCCGAGAGCGCGATATTTCATGTGTCAGCATTGGAGATACGGCCAATGGAGATCGTTCGAGCTGGAGGAGAACCACGCCGCACGGAACTCAGCATATGTCACTCTTCACTCAATACTCGGCTACAAAGCACAATGACTTTTCCGAAGGTGGCGTCAGCTCAGGGATGTTCCTATCTTCATTCCGCGTGTACTTATGGGGTCAACTTTGTCTTTCTCTTTATTTTCCAAATGTTTTGCTTCACTTTATTCTTGATTACACTCCTTCTGGGCTCTCGTGTATATTTTTTGATGCGAAGAGCAGACCTCCTTTTCGTCGCGCCCGGCGTATTATTACTCATTATTAACATTAGCTGCTCATTATTAGCGCACATTCAGATACTAACATTTAATCACGGCGAATTCTCGCCTCTCTCGCCACCTGTTATTGTATATTGTGGTCGTGCGTTGGTGTTAAAGAGGATGGTTCAGCGAGAGCCATTCTTTCCCTTTTATGCACATCAGTGAACAGCACGAAAGGATTACAGTGACACGAAAAAAGAAAACGCATGGGAGGGCGAAGAGTGTGTCAGTGTCATTAAACAAAGAACGAAAGACCCGTAATCCCAGGCTGCGCTCGCTTTGTTCTCGCTTAAAGAAGCTATAAAAGCACATACCACATTCAATAAGTAGGTGAGCCGGCGGCTGTGCGTGGGCAGAACCACGCTCATCCAGATTTAGCGCTGCAGATGGTTGCATCTGCCGACCTTTGAAGAAAATATGCAAGAAGCGCTGGCTGAAATGGATGGAGTTCTAATCCCGTTGTCTAAGATTAGTCTCGACGCTTCGCGCGTCCTTTTTTAATTTTCTTCTCCAGCCATCCTGGAGGCACCCATTCTTTTTGGCGGTTCGCCTCGATAAAACTTTCTGATTAACGGGGAGATTTTGTTGTCAGAAAAAAGACCGCGATATATTTTAAGTACATCAATGTTTATAGGATTCTGTGTTCATTTTGTTCCGCTTGGCAATGCACAAGCCGCGGACTTTGTTATCGCGCCTCAAAAACAGAAAAGTTTCTTGCGAAACTGTTACGTAAAGATTAACTTCACGCCAGTCAAATTATGTTTCCTCGTTAATCTTGGACGAAGCACTTTCATAACTGAGATATAAATAAATCTCAAATTTCTGGCACAGTCTGCCTTTAATAATTTTTTGTGGCTTAAAACCTATTTCGGTTTCCTCGCTTCTCCTTTGCCTCAGTATGATACATTTTATTAGCGTTAAACGTTGTGATCTGAACAAATCGGGAGGAGGGGATTTATTTCCTTTCATTTCTTTGCGGTGATAAGAGGGTGAACACTGTTGTTAAAAAAAAAAACGCACTGCAGACGCATATGCACCAGCGCAGAATAAATATACTTACGAAATGTTCTCCGTATATACCGGAATTGTCGGCAACGTCGAATTTCGAATGTCAGTGTTTTATGTGTATCTATCTTGCGTAGTAGTATTATGCTGACAAGCTTATGACTTTATGAAGTTCATTATGTCTTGCCAAAAACAGCCATCTAGATATTTTCTTCCAGACCGCTTCATAGTGCAGGAAGATAGGGAACATCCGTATTTGTTTCATTATTGTGGGCTGCCTCTGATTGTCGCTCAACGCTGCAGGTCGATAACGCCGTCCAGAAAGCGTCGCATGCATTTTTGATTAAAAGCAAGCCTTCTCCATTTTCCTAGCTCATTTACGGCTCGACGGGATAAATATTTAAAGCGAAAGCCTTTAATGGCCCACACTCGCTACCATGAGCCTGTCCGTACGGCCACGAGAAGTGTCACATTTCTTCGCAAGATTCCGCGGGATATCCACGAGATTGTGACGTCATCATCTGGTGGCATCACCGGCCAGTCTACTGTGAAGTCCATAGTTAAAAATTAATCCTGTCTCTACCTTGAATCGAACCTTCATCCCTTAGATTCCTAGCCGAGCGCTTTAACCCACTGCGCCGTGCCCGGGATCGCGAAACGCACATCACAATTCTCCTTATCTATCGTGTTAATGATAATAGCGGGATTCCGGTAGTGACAGATACTGCGCCTTTCCTTTCCTGTAAAGCAATTATAAAACGCCAGTGAACTTTGATGCAGTAAACGGAACGCTGGTTGTGTTCGACAAGTGGCGCGCGATGTACCGTGTACACCAGCAATGATCAGGCTTTCGCATTTCTGCAGTATAGAATCCACAGTGCTCCTCGAATTTTTTAACTAAGCGCAATATTTTAAGCTGTTTCATTAGCAATATGCGTGTTTATTTCCGATATCCTCATGGCCCACGTGGCATTATTGAGGGAAGGGGTACATAAATATATAATGAAACTGGTAAAAAAAGGAGGTGACGCATACATGCACATGCCTGCAAAGATTGATAAACCTGATTCCGAAAACAAAAAAGAAGAAAAAACTAGCTGCAAGAAAATACATGTTTCGGAAAAGCGAAACAGTACAGAACACAAACGGCAAACATAAAAAATTCACAAGAACAGTCAAAAAAAGTTGCAAATTAATACAAACATATTGAACTGTTCGTAGAAATATTGAGCAAGCAACTGGCTACGACGGCAGAAGGCTATAAATAAATAAATACACACGAAAAAGAAACAAAGCTAAATACACAATATTCAAAACGATGTGAATCGATTGGGGCTATGGCAAACTATATTATATAGATAGCTTTGAGCATCATTTGCAGCTACATTATTTGGTGGCAGGGGATTTCACTCCGACGATGTTTTTGGAATGAAAGAATTTAATGAAGCATTGAGTACAACGCCCCAAAAACTAGTCATGGTTTGTATAGGACGTCAATGAACTGGTTTCTCGATTATGTCTGCCCGAAATTTAAGTGCAAAATCAGTTGAACATGTTATTTGCTTTTTTTTTTTTTTTTGTTGCTACTAGCATAGGTGTTTTGTTGTTTTTTGTGTGTGTAAATTTATTTCTTCGAAAATGATTTCGCGTGAAGAAGTATTGAATTTACTTGGTATTGTTAGTATTGCGTTTCATTGCCAAGTTTACTGCGATGAAGGCGAATGGTCTTCTGCAGGCCTTACTGTTCACTGTAAAGGGGAGCAAAAGCAAAAGGCAACGTCGCGAATGTCATAGCATGTTCGCTACTCAAAACAGTATGGGAACCAACTCTAAATTATTCACGGGAACCTATGAGTACACACACGAAGCTGTTAGTAGTGAACGGGAGCGATAACATGAAGAAAACGGAAACGAGTGGTATCACGTAGTAACCAAGGACAACGAACCCACTTTGCAGTGATGACGGTGCTACAATTATGCTGGGTCACACCCTGCTTCACGACAGCGCCTCATTGTATACGTTCAGGACATTGCACAGTTATATGATTACATAAGCACGCAACTGCTTTGTTTGCAATGGCACCAGAGTTTATTTATTTATTTATTTATTTATTTATTTATTTATTTATTTATTTATTTATTTATTTATTTATTTATTTATTTATTTATTTATTTATTTATTTATTTATTTATTTATTTATTTATTTATTTATTTATTTATTTATTTATTTATTTATTTATTTATTTATTTATTTATTTATTTATTTATTTATTTATTTATTTATTTATTTATTTATTTATTTATTTATTTATTTATTTATTTATTTATTTATTTATTTATTTATTTATTTATTAGAGATACTATCAGTCCGGTCAGGACCAAGATGGGGAAAGTGTTAGACCAAGTTGCATCAAGCATAGATTTCAAACTAATTAGCACATGAACCAGAACTTGCAGGCGATAGTGGCCGCGTGCTGCTATGTTTGGAAGTTAGGGTGTCAATGAATACAAAGAACGAACAGTAGGTAAGCACGGTACTCACAGTGAGCTTACACTAGCCTGAGTTTTGAAGCGCATATGTTTAATCAGAGCTAGCTGTTGAAACATTATTAAAGACATAATGGACATCTCAGTATGATTTTCGCTTATGTTGGGTACCGTAACACCCACTGGTACTAATGTCGCTCAACACACTAGCAGGAAGCCATGATTTCATCCCGCAACCTCAACCAGAGGCTCAAGAGCAGAAGGGGGTATTTTTCATTCTTAGCGCAAAATAGAAATAAAGAAGCTGAAACATCAATTGGAAAGAGAGAGAGAGAGAGAGAGAGAGAGAGAGAGAGAGAGAGAGAGAGAGAGAGAGAGAGAGAGAGAGAGTTAAACCCTAGCGTAATGCTGCAGCTTTATAAATTACACGGCGTCACGCGAACTCAGCTTTCAGAAAACACCGGGATAATAAAAGCTAAACAAACAATGCGGAAGCCTTCCGGAGCTTAGCACATCGCTTCGTTTCTTTGTTTAGACGTGAGCATAAAGTTCGGCCTTAGACATAATGGCATTAACACGCACTTTATCACTGCCCAAGCCCCTGTTTTACTGGCTCTCTGCAGAAAAATGATCACTGCAGTGTGCCTTACTCGTGCAGCGCGAGGTTCCGGCCCGAACAATAAACCAAAGGTGAAGAGGCCATAAGTAATAAGCGCCGACTCGATGTCCCTAAAAAAAGTATCTCCTCGTTCTATAGTAGCCAGAGCTTCTTTCTTAAGTACTTGGTAGAGCTCACTAATCAAATATATAGTGCTCTCAAGCGAGGTAACCTCGTAGTAATAACTTTGTGTGAGTTTCTTCTTTTGTTTTCAGAGAACGGGTTAACTTCATTCTACAGCCTTCGTGCCGCACTCTCTTCCTCGTGTCATCTGCTTATTATAATTTGCGGAGGCTGAAAGATCATCGGTCCGTTAAACGTAACTCCAACTGCCACGAAGCACAGTTCATCATTAGCGGGAACGGAAGTTTTGTGAGCTCAACACGTCAGCCTCGAGCAGTGCCACTCGTCGTAACTTTCTCGGTCAGAGCTGCGCAGCCGCATCATTACTTCGGCCTGACCACGCCTGCAGCGGTAAACAGGGACGTGATAAGCCGTGAAACCCTTCCTGTCTAATTAACTTCACCGCGTTATGTAACTACGGCCTTGTTCTGCGAGCTATACGCGACCTCTGAGCCCAACTTCACTTTATTCTCTTCCACTCAGCACGTGCCCATCTCGCTCTCGCACTCTTCGCAATTATTTTTTTGCGCCTGTTTGTTATTGAGTGCTTTCTTGCCTGTAAGTATCTGCGTAGAATTAGAGGTCACGGTTGTAAATTTTAATTAACCGGACTGTGCTTCGTATTTTTTGTTCTGCAACGTGTGACGTTTGGGGAAAGCAGTGGCTGCTGCTCCGGGTTGTTTTGTTTCTTTCACGGCGGAGCCCCCACTACCTTCGCCCTTTGCATTTGTCAGTGCGCTGAATGTTTTCCCTCTGTTGCTTTATTTTTCCGCGCTTCCCCGCATAAGACAGCGCGCGCCAAAGCCCCTTTCTTTTGCTTTGTGTACCGAGTCGCCAGCGCGGTGGCGTAAAGTACTCCCAGGAGTCAGCTCCTGTTTTGATCCTGTCTTTGTTCTCCGACAGTAATTAAACTTAATCTCTGCGGCGCCTATTAGTGTCCCCTCATCGTGTCTCAAGGCGGGCTAGTTTGTCAGGATTACCTTTATTATTATAGTCCTCGTCCCGCACGCGGCTCTAACAGCAAAAACTTGTCGCTTGCACTGCCTGCCGGCCCCTGCTGCATGCGCTCGACAGTTACGCGCCACCGCCTTCGCTCTGCCGCAGAGAAGCGCTCGCATACAGAACAAAAAAAAGAAACTTTAGGATTGCACTTTCTTGCGTAGTTAGCAGCAAGTGCGCTTATTTGGTCGCACGTCTTCTTCGGCACCGTTTTCACCTTATTCTTCTTCCCGAATATGTCTGGAAGGCGTTTAGAAGCCACACATGCCAAAGTGTCTGCTTTGTGGCACTCGGAGCAGAGTATGTGAGCATTATCATTAATTTAAAGAGCATCAGATGTTATTAGCGAGACGACTGCACCTCGCACTGTCTCCTGCAGACGGTTCTAAGAAAGGCGACGAAAGACGCCTGCTCTTACGAGTAGTTTCGTTGTGCGCGGTTAGCGCAGCACTTCGGCTGGGTCGATTAGCCTAAACACTTCCATACGCTGCTTAGTCAGCGTCGGTCTGAATCACTCAACTTTGTGCCCGGTTACTGTAATTACACTGCGTCTCCGAAAACGTGCTTGCGACGCGCAAAGGTTAACGTTGCAACAAAAACAGTCTAAAGCGGGTGTTGCTGGATCATAAAGTGTTCGAGTCGCGTTCTTCATAAGTGTGCTGCATAGTTTTGCTTCAACCTGCGTGCAGCGTTATTCTCGGCATTACCTCGGCACGCATGGGCCTCTGGTGCTCTTTCCTCAAACAAAGCAGCAAACTTCAGATGACTACGATTCAGAAAGGATTGAAGCGAACTAGGCCGGCGCAGCGGTGGCGTAGCGGTAGAACATCCGCCTCGCATGCAAGAGGACCGGGGTTCAAATTCCGGTGCCGCGCAATTCTCCACCGGATGAAAAAAAAAAATCCGCGTGTCGATGGAATTGCATACACAGGTTTGGGGTGCGACCTGATGCCGGTGAACACCTCCGGCAACGCACTCCCTCACCAGAACAGGAGTTGGCCACCCTGGTGCAGTAATTGGCCGCAACCTCCTATGATAAGCTCCAACAAACTGGATTCCAAGGGAAGGAAAGCGTAGCAGGGGGCGGCAGAAAGTTAGGTGGGCGGATGAGATTAAGAAGTTCGCAGGGGTCAAGTGGATGCAGCTAGCACAGAACCGGGTTAAGTGGAGAAATATGGGAGAGGCCTTCGCCCTGCAGTGGGTATAATAAGGCTGATGATGATGATGATTATGATGATGATGATGATGAATTAAACATCTAAAAAAACCTCATATTTCGCTAAAATTACAAAAATCTACGCCCATCAAGCCAGCTGAAGTTCATCTTCTATCTCTTATGTGAGCCGAACATATCAAGCTATCAACACAACTCAACACTCTCCCTGCAAGAAACGAACTTATTGCAAATAAATTCATTTATGGTCTTCGTGATCATCCCCTTTTATAGTTCAAACACTCTTGTGAAGCTACCAACTCATCTGACACTTCAAGCTAGTTCAGAACAAAAGCAAATGAGGCCGCTAGTGCTTTTCAGACTACCTCAACTATCTCCCTTCGGTCACCAGAGTCGGTGAGCTGCACAGTTCATGCTTCTGGAGCCGCCGGAATATGCACATCCATCCTTAAGAGTACAAAATTATTCATTGTAATGCGAGCTCACATACCTAGAAAGGCGCGATTACTGGGCGTTGTGTTTTGTTTACCATAAATGCGCGATTGCTGTTCGAACACTTTCCATATTTATAGGTGGACTTACTTCGACGACACATTTGCCACACATGCGCGAGAAAGCGGGGTGTATGTCGCACACAGCACGTGTTGTGGGGCGTATGTCGCACACTCTAATTAAAGACAGCGGGAAGTTAGGTACATTAAAGCGCGCAAGAATTTTACTTTTTTCGTGTAAAGGTAAAACAGAAAAGAAATCAAGAAACGAAGCCAAAGTGTTTGCGATTGAGTTGCATTCTTGGGGTGGGTCTTTACACGTACTCGGCACAGTTTCGCCTCTTTGCGCGGTAATTCATGCTGCACAGTAGTCTCAGTGCAGTGCGCGCCACTGTTACTGATCAACTAAAGAAAGAAAACAAGCGCTCAGTATTAAAAGCAGTTTAGTCTCGGTGACTGCGTTTCGCGTGCATTCGATCATGCGGCCTTCGGTTTTTCTCGACTGGTATTTTGTCGCAACTCGATTCTCTCATCGGCTGGTTCACTGTCAGCGTCGACATTGTGCTCTAAGTATCGAGGCTGTGCAGCCTGCAGGAAAGTACAAAAGATGCTAAAAAAAATTCTAGAGGGCACTTTGGACCACTAAAGTGCGATGAGGCGAAAGCCATTATAGCGCGGTGGATCGTAGCCCTCCACTACGGCACTTCTATCTCCCTCTCTTCTTTCACTCCCACCTTCCTCTCTTCCTTTACGGCGTGGTGCATGTGTCCGCGGAGAATTGTGACAGATACTGTGCCTTTTCTATCCTTTTAAAGGCATTCGCTTTAAAAGTTGTTGCGATTAGTCAAAAACATACCATGCTGCTAAAAGAAGATTTAGGTAGGATTCAACTAAAGAAACACCAGTTGCTAACTATCATCGTACGAGGTGTGTGTGTTACTTCGCTGAACTGTAAACGAAAACCATTTTTGATATTTGGCTATACCAAGCAAGCCAGTGGAATCGAAATTCTTGAGGTTATAATTTGGGCTGACGGTTAGATTTGTTTTTTTTTTTTTTTTTTTTTAGGTAACAAGAAAAGCTTTCACAGTAGTCTACTTTCTGTGACGGAGGTATTGTGTATGATGGTTGCTGCAGACTTAAAGTTTTCACTTTCATAAGTAAAACAATGATTGTCAGGCTGAACGTAGCATCCTTCCTACCCACTTTTTTTTTTTCTTTTGCCATGCTTGACAGTGGTTACGGTGCCGAAGTATTCTAAAAATAAATGTGGAGAAGAAATATGGCTCCTGACTACAGCAAGCATGTGGCACAAGTCAGTGAGCATGCGTTATGCAATTACCGCTGATAACAAGGCTAATGCATTAGCGAGACCTTGCAGGTTCGAAAAGCAGTACAGTAAAAACCAAGCAGGAGAAAAACTGCCATCGCGTGCTATAAAACTCATTTTTATGGCGTGGTTTGAAAGGTGATGGCAAAACACACGAGCATGGAATGATTTCTCTCAGGGTAGCTGCGAACGGCTCCACGCAGAAGGTAGCCTTCGACGCGTCAGTGAAGACGCCCCGTGCACCACCACTGAAAGCCACGGAGCGGTCGTTCTCGAAAGCGTGCCCGGGAGACGTGTTGCCGCTGCTCATTTGTCGCTCCAATAAAAGCCGACGTTCGTCGCTGCAATTTTTGTTGTGTTTTTCCTACGTCTCTTGCCAATTTATTTCATTGTGGCCGGCAACAGAAAAAGTATCCCTTGTGTACAAGTGAGAATATTGATGTCGCTGCAGCCATCTGGGAGAAACTAACGCATATACGGCCCAGGTGCATCTTGAAAACGGGCCCTAAATAGCCAGCTGCAATGTGCATGGAGCACAGCTTTACTGATGGTTTGCTTCACCGACTTATCAATTACTTTGACTAAAGAGTTCATTGTTCTTCCGTTATTAAGGCTAAAACCTTTTGTGGCTCAGTCCGAGGAAAAAGTATCGCCGAAGGTAATCACCACAAGTTGACCGCAGAGCGTCTCCTCAGAACTGTTCCAGAGGCCACGGTACCTATAGACACATGATCTTAATAAAAGTAGTAATTGTCGTAACGACCGGGTATCCCATCGTGCTTCGCTGCTCGCCTCACATCTTTCGGGGCTCGTTCGCGCGCCGCATGCAGTTGCGATGACAACTGCGACACCAGTCGTTGTCGAGCCACTGATGCGGCGAGTGCGAAAATCACATGCAGAACAGATACTCCTGTGCTGGGGCCTTTTTCTCCCTTTGGCACACTCAAGATCTCACCGCTGATGTCTCACGTGACGGCAAAGCAGTTTTATCACGTGACAACTACTTTGCCGGCGTTGGCTTCTCCATACACGTCATGAATGAGGCGCGCTCCGTCGACCTTCTGGCGTAGGCGCCCAAAGTTATTAATTCAAACAACTTTCAACAGGAACCATACAAGTTGTCGCAGCACTACGTCTCGTTCAATAAGTCTTGTACCTCACCCCCATCCACGCGATCTTTACTTTGCGCTCTAAAACAATGAAAATAACTTTAAAGAACTAAGATAAAAGCAAGTATGCAGCACTGAACCACATCAGTGTACTATTAACAGTATAACGCAGTAACCATATTACTTCGTCGCCTATATCCAAGCTCGTATAGTAGCAGTTCATGACGGCACGCCGATTAGTTCGAATGCTTTCGCGTAAAAACACAAGATAATAATAAGCGACGTGTTAACGCAAAATGAGACCAAGCAGTGCGTTCTCGGCCGTGTTATACTCCCCTCTATAATGCCCACCGGGCCAAGAGGGTAACTGAAATAAATAAATAAAAATAAATAAATAAATAAATAAGTAAATAAATAAATAAATAAATAAATAAATAAATAAATAAATAAATAAATAAATAAATAAATAAATAAATAAATAAATAAATAAATAAATAAATAAATAAATAAATAAATAAATAAATAAATAAATAAATAAATCATATGTCCTGCACGTTTTTCAGTAGTGTAAACATTGAGCCGATGCAAACTTAATGATGCAGATGCGCCGAAATTACTATCACATGCACTGTCAGTGGAGGCTGCCTTTGCATCGAATAAAGCGGCGTGGGAAAAGGAATTCTCGACGCGATGACTCTGTAAGACCGCCTCTGTAGAGACCACAGCGTAAGACGGCTCCACTGCCATATGTACTTAGCGAACCCGCCACCCACAGCATAGGCATCGCTTTGCACGCCGCCCTGATTTAAACGCAAGAAATAAATACGCCACCTACTCTTGAATGGATTCCGAAGTGATGCTAGATCAAACAACGATACACCTCTATTATAAGTAAACTTAAATGGATTTGCGTATCAGCGGTTACATTATTGCTGTCAGCAAATTAAGATCGTAACACGAAAGGATATTATGCGTTGGAGTCGAGTATATACCTTCGACTCGCTCTTTTGCTCCTTCCGCCGTTGAAAAGCCATAGCGCACGAAACGAGCGCTGTCAAGAAGAGAAGAATGAAGTCATTAATGAACGAAGTGGCAATTACAAGTTGAACAAAATAAAACTGAATTTGACGGACTGCACACTGGTAGTGTCCATGCAGCGGATATCGCTCAATACTAACACTCGACTACTCGCCCTGGTATTTTGGTTCCGTCAAGAGCAAGTGTTTTGAAAAGGCTCCTCTTACTTCTATTTCCTCACATAATTCGAACAAAGTTTCGGCCTTTTTTCACTAAAGCCGAATGTAATATGAGCGAGAAGTGTATCCGTTCGAACATGTAAAACCAAAAATCGCGTATCCGATCTCTTCTGCAGCCGTATCCCGATCTTTCAGCTGAAAAGCCGTGCAATCAGTTTGCTTCATGGCCGTTAAACGAAAGTATGCGAGAGATTGGGAAGAAGGTGATTAGACCGGTATAGAAGGCTCTTTCATGCTTGGATCGAGGTCGCCTTTCGCGAATGGCGAAAGGTGTTTCGTGCGACTGCCCCACCTGTGTGAACCATTCCAGCGGTAAGACGCGCACACGTTCCCTTCAGTGTCCTTATAGGCTCGTCGAAGTTACCTCTGTCACAGCTGCAGCTATAGACGGTCGCATTTCATTGATCCATTGCGGGACGTTCCTTCCACCGATCTCACTTTCAGTGGCCGAGATGGCAGATTGCGTGACACTCGTGTCTTCTTCAGGCCGCGTGTGTAGCTATAAGGGAGGCCGAACCGGACTTCTCTTCGCGTCCTTAATGATTATCTTCGATGTCACTCTCGGCGACAGCCTGATACCTTTTCGCATTAACGGATGGCAAAAATGCTTCAGCTTCGCTCGTGCTAAACGGGTCAGCGTCCACCTTTTAACGCCACTGTTCTGTGCGGTGTCAGCTCTGGTTAAAGAGCTCAAGGTGGTATAAATTAGTCCGGAGCCCTACACAACGTCGTCCCTTATTGCTCATCTGTATATTCATGACGTCCAGCTTCACGATTCGATTATTTTTGCTCTACCTTTCTAAGTTGCGCTCATAACATTCTCATTTCGTCCTTTTGATTAACAGCAGTAAAACAATTTTTTTTTTAATTTGTAGGTGCTGAGCTTCAAATCACCGGGATGTGCAAGTAGAGAAAAAGTTTGCACATAACGATATAGTATTTTTTTTTTCGCTTTTTAACGAGGCCGGAACAGTGTTAACGTCTTGCTACGCTGTCCGTGATGGGCTGCTACGCGACAAGAAAAACGAAAGTAAAGTTGGGTAACTGAACGTCCTCAACAAATATTTAGGCTTTCAAGCCACTAAATGCAGATTTTTGCGTTTTCTACTGCTGTTCGTATATGTTCCTGTGCTCAAATACTGGGAAGAAAAAAAAAAAAAAAAGACTTCTGAGCACCGGCATGAAGGCGGTAGTAACACAATTGCTTTCCTAAGATTAGTACGTTGTCCTGCCCTTGTTTCCGCAACGAACACCAGCAATCGCCTTCGAAGTGCAAACCAATTTCAAGGCACGAAAAAATAAGGAACTGCGACATAGGGCGATTTTCTCCACAACAAACTGCACTGCTGCGCAAGTTAATTTGCCGTTAAACGAACCGCTATTAACTTGAGTCACTAAAAGCACCACAATAAAATCGAACAGATTCCGACATCGGCCACGCCAAATATCGTAATATATACCTAAAGCAAACCGCAAATCGTCGTGCTGAGCTCTGCTTGTAGCCCGAGATTTGTTTTCACCGAAAAAGGCACGCAATGCGCCGCGTTTAGCCTAGCAGTGTCATAAGTGGCTGGCGCGCTGAAGTGTGCTTTTAATGCCTCGTAGGCTAAATAAATCTGGTGGTTCACCTGTTTTGACGGAACTGTTACGGGTCTCCAGAAGTACAACATTCTATGTTGTGCATGTTGATTTTGTGCTCTTATATTATATATTATAGAAACTGCAAATGCGCGATAATTCTTGATCTTCCTCTTTCGCTTTTTTTTTTTCACGTTATGCACCATCTAAGTGCTGAAAGAGAATGTTTTAAGTATGCAGATAATAGGAAGCACTTTGTGCGCGCATTATGCTTCGTGTGCACTCGTTAGAAAGAGCGACGCTTGCACCTCGCAGTATGAAAGCTGCATATGTTTCAACGCTTTAATGATATTTTAATCTATGCGCATACGATTAAATCGTTAACGCTAATTCGGCACTCAGCCATCTGCGCCACTGTTGCATTCATAGTATTGGCCTAGCTTTTGTAATTAATGCCTTTAACCTCAAGCAGAAATCGAGGTCCAGTGTGTGAACAAGGTATTGACAAAACATTGAAGTCGTAAAAGAGAACAGCAGTCCTGTAGACTGAATGCTCACTGTGATATTAGTTTGTCTACAACATAGCGCTAGTGAAACTAATCGGAAGTATCGCTTGCAGGTGTCATATTTTTTTTTTTTTTTTCATTCTTGGGCTGAGAAGTTGAGGACAGGGGGTGAGGGAAAGGATGAAGGGGGGGGGGGGGGGGAGTGTCACAAATGGTAGATCCGACTTTTATGGCCCCTGCCTTTTTCATACCTCCCAGCCGTCTGCCCCACATGGCTTCCCGCAAATCCCTGAGTCTAATTCGTGCCTGTTCCCCGAAGCCAAACCCCGCCCGTACTCTTGACCGGATCCATATGCACTTGTGAGCGCTACTTTACGCAACGTTTTGTTTCCCGGACTAATTTTCTTTCTTTAATTAGAAAGTTTGGATTATTCTGAGGCGTCCAAAAGGCCAGTTGGGGGTGTAGTGAAGGCAGCAAAAAAGGAGGGGGGTGGGGGTGAGGAGGAGCAAAGTTGAGCTCGGCTGTCGTTAAAATATTCACTCGCCTTTGCCATTGAGGGAACTTGGCAGGCTTTTCCCACGTCTGCGCCGCGGCACTGGGAAGCCCTCTTCTCCTGCGGTGCCAGGAAGCCCTCTTCCCTCAAGACGTACAACATCCAGCGGCGGAAAACGCGGGACTCGCTTCACTCTCTTTAATGGAAGCTCGTTGGAATTCAGCCTACTAATTTGGGAGGCTGTCTGCGTTAATACTCGACCCGTTTTCAACCATCACTGGGTTCCGGCAAAGCCACTTTCGAAACGCCTCGTCCGCCTCGGTTGTTCCTCGGGCTGTTTCGCTCTCCCAGTTCAGTTTTGTTGCTTTTTTATTATTGCGGATTTCTTTGGTTTTTGACGCCCTACGCCTCGTATTTGGATACTTAGGCCGCCCGAGCAGCGAAGATAACAGGAGGCGGCTGAAGGGCGGAGGGAAAAGCTCGACCGTGCACCCGTATATAGCTTGGCCCCGTAACGAAAGTGAGATAGAGGAGGATGAGGAGCAGTTTCCCGCATGGCGCCTCCGTAGAGAGAACAAAGAACAAATGTGACGCTCAAAAGACGCATTAGTTGCTGCGGCCGCGGCATCGCAGTTTCTTTTGCTCTCTTGGCTCCTTTTGCGGCGCCCGCGAGCTGTCATACCCTAAACATTGATCACGGAAGAATCATCCATCTTTCGTTTTGTACCAGCGCGGGTAGCGAGACGAGGGGTTATTTGCATACCGCATACACCTGGACGAGTCTCCGCCCTATACCACGCCTCCTTTCCTATTCAGCAAGAAAACCTCGTGGATGGCGGCGTCGCAAACAGCAGGAAATAATACGATGGGCACAATGTGACCGAAACGGAATTTTTTGTCCCTTTATTGCGGAAAAGAAATCCAATAATATTTGGCTACACAGGCACTTATTGCTTGAGGTGCAGGTCTTATATTCTTGTTGTCGACTCTCGTTATTGTATTTTTTTTTTTGCAATTAATGGCAGAATACGAGGCAAACAGTCGTTTATACGATCTGCATTTGCTGTTGTTCTGAGGACTGAAGTACTTAAAGTATGGAACAGTTTACAGCAATTGAAACAAAATATGGCTGTCATCATTTCAATAAATAAAACTTATTATGCAAAGAGAGCCACGTTGTTTCTTTTTTGTAAGCCTTTTATATTTTAGGACAAAAAAAAAAAAGGAGGTGGGATGGAAGCAGGCTCTGAGAAAATGCACATTTTTACATTCGCGAAAGAAAAACGTAGCTACGTTCGGTTCCCGCTGATTGAAGCATTCTCAACAGAACAATCCCCTTTAGAGAATAATTACGACCATAACACTAATTGATACTCATTCCATCAACAATAACGCATCTTCATTTCCGCCAAGCAAGCGCGCGAAGGAAAATCTTGAGGCAGGGATAGCGCGGTGAGAAACAACGCTAGTCTTGATGCTCGAGCACGTTGCTCTGCTTAACGTCCTGCTTGCAGTCTCAAAATAAGAGCAGTTCTACATGTCACTGCAGATGAGGCTGTCTTCTTACAGGGGTGCTGTCTTTAAGAGGAAGGCCGTCGTCGTGCGCTTGCTTACAAAGCCGAACTTATTAAAGGAGCGTCGCGCCTTGCGTCTCCTACAGTGAAACCGGCGCAAAAGTATAGGCGCCCCTCTAACACTCAGAAAAGGCAATATTCCGGCCCGGGGTTTTTTACGTGTTTTTGAATGTTTTTGCTATGTTCATATCTCAACTCCGCACCATTGTCAGTTGAACTGCAGATACATACGTCGCTGATTCCCGTAATCACTGTGTATTGGAGTTCTGAGGGCCTTGTTTTCCAATGTTTACTCTATCGTGACGGCTGTAGCTTAGCGTCTTATTTCTCTTCTTGTTTCTATGTTTAGATCATTTTTCCCCTTCTCTTGGCAACAGACAGCGCGCTTCCTCTGGTGGTAGTTTCTAGCCTACCCCTTTTTATACTTCCTTTTCGTTGAGCCTGTGTTCTTGATATGACACAAAATTATCATACGATGATAATTATCACAGGAACTCGAAGTTCTTCATGAAGCCCAACGGAGTGTAAAGACGAGGGTCGCTATTTTCACTTGAAAGTAAATTTGATGAGAAGTTGAGAAGTATACGTGCCGCAAAAAGGCTAGTGAGGGTTGTCAGGCTGTTCGGGTAGTTTCTTTTAACACCGTTAAGATTCGCCTGTAGTCCTGTCTTGGAGTGCGTCTGAGATTTTTTCGCGCAAATCTTTGTGGTTAGTGAAGAGCAATGGCCTATGCGCCACACTGAGGACTACAGCTGGCGATGCAGATGCGATGAAATGCGAGTAGTATTGAACAATACTCCTTTCCTGTCTCATACAATGCAAATTAGGAACTGAATGTCAGTAAGTGGATGCTGTGAAATTTATGCGCGCCGACAGACAGGCAGCATCAAAAACGGCTCGTTTAGCTAGAGTTCAATTAGAGTAATACTTCTGGTTACAAGAGGCTCAGATGGGGCACAGGGAACTGATGCGGTTCTCTCAAAGAACAATCTCTTAACTGCCAGACGTCGCTGGCCCGTTATCTTCATTTTTCTTTTCAAGACCAATGAGAGGGAGTGCAGCTGCGTTTCTTCTTTCTAACTGAAATTTGAATGCCGTGTGGAGATTTGGATGTCGAACAAAGAAGCGGCAAGCGCGCAACCTTTAATCTGTATGACAAAGGAAGCCGCAAGTTAAATCAAACATTCAACATGGCGTTCATTTGGCAGATTGAAATCCCCCGTGAGCTTGAAGGCTCCGATCGGCAATTCTCGAGCCCTCGCCGCTGGGCCGACTTCACCATAGCCTCATCTCCTCCACTCTGAACGCTTTCTTCTTCCTTCCGTTATCACGGCTGATACAGCCACAGTGCCTTGAACTTGCACGCCCGCTGGTCTCGTTCATTTATTTTGTCTCTGCTTGCTAACGCGTGCCTTTCCTTCACCGACTATAGGGCGGGGCCCGCTCGAATGGCTTGTTTTGTCTGTCCTTGTTTTGAACACGTCCGTTTTCCTTTATTTTCGCCGTCTTTAACCTTATTTAACCTAATTTGCCGTGTTTCCCCAGTCCCCAGAATGCATACACGTTACGCCTCCTCAGTGGTTTGAAAGGCTGAGCTCGCCCTCTCTTCTCGCTCGTAGTGTAATAGTTGCAAGTTCATCCTCCTATTTTGCTTATCTATTTTAGATGTTACGCGTTCGTATGTGTGCGATCTTTCCACATCCTCTCCGCCCGCTTGCTTGTGTACGTTAAAATATTTACCTAGCTCAGCGGTGTCTTGAAAGAATGGAAGGCTTTAGGGCGTGCTTGAGCGGAGATAAAAGAAAGCCTCTGGCAAGGGATTCGATAAATACACATTCACGCGCCGTGGAAAGTGAGAGGTACAGCAGCGACCAGCAAGGAAATGCACCGTCAAAGAGCCTCCTGATGTCTTATTCTTGTAGAAAACTAAAAAGGCCAAAAGCAGAGAAAATGAGCCTCGTGGATAGGTCGTGTTTGTTATTTCCGTGCCAGGGGCGAATATCCATTTGAAGAGGTGCTCGTTCTGCAGGAGTTATCGCGGCTTTAAGATAAAGTTTGCCTTCATTACGCCTGTTTTGTTGACTTTTTATTATTTTTTTTCCCTCAGTGCTCGTTGCTAGCCTGGCCGGATAATTCTGCGCATCTCATTTGCATGATGTCGGAACGAAAGAGAAGGAAGCAAACACCCTCGAGGCAGCCAGGACCGGGGTCTACTCGGAGCCGCCGCATAAGGTACTCCTAGAAAATGGAATATTAAATTGAGGCAAGTTTGCAGGCTTGACAGAATTTGTTTGCCCGTCGTAGTGCCACTGAAGAAAAGGAGTGCCTGGTTGAATTGCGCCAGCTCTATTAACAGGAATGATTGGGCGAGGCACCTCTCCGGCCTATAGAAAATGTAAATGCTCCAGGTATTAGCCGCACGAACACGATCGGGAGATTGAGCTGTGCGTGCCTCAGCTTTCGCTCTGCTGTGGCGGTGGGGACGAACGCAACGCCTCCACCTGACACGTCCGGTGTGCGAGCGCGCGCCAACGTAGAAAATGTGACATAGCCTGTTGACGACAACCGGGTCCTCGCTGTGTCGACGAGTTAAATTAGTTTTGCCCCTGCGCCGAGTTGGCGCTGCGCCCGGGACGCGCATCTTTCCTGTTACTCTGCTTGTCGTCCCTCGGGAGGGCTAGCCCGTGCACCCAAACTTCGCCGGAGTGAATTTGCTGATGGAAGGAAGAAATGTTAGCAAAGAAAATCGCTCAGTATAATGTTGCGTTCTTTTAGTACCCCTAGACACGTGCGCCCGTCATTGGTGAGGAGCCGCTGTTGAAACTACGTTGCGATAGTCTCCCAAAAGAGTTGATTCGCATGCAGTGAACGTTAGCTATGTACGAAGGGCACATTAAATGGCACTAGAATAGAAAAAGAGCAAAAAAAAAAAAAAGGGGGCATTAGCACACAGCTGTTGTTGCTGTCTGCAATGTACAGGCAAATTACGCACGCTGAATACTATTTTGTGTTTGCAGGCTTCTGCGTAACTTGACGTCTAATATTTTTTTAATGCCGCCTCTTTTTCAGCGCTGATTAATCTAAAAAAGTTCCACTGATTTCATGAGACGAAGTAGTAATTAACATTATGGGCTATTTCAGGCCAAAGGACAGGCCTCACGGACACCGTTAGGCCCTACATTTAATTTACTGTTTTCTTAGGTGTGGCACTGAGGAACTGTGCCTAGGAAGGGTTGGACAAAACTAGACGTTGCAAATTGATGCTGTTTTTCTTTTTTATTCCAAATCGAGAACAAGTTTTACGGTAGCCTTTCTTTTCATTTCGCTCAAGCTGCAAAAAAAAAAAAAAAGAAAACTGCCAAGTTTGGCAGAATTTGTCTCATTTTGCCCCACTCCGCGAGCCGAATCGAGACGCTCAGATGTGGCAAAACGAGACTTCCTAATGTTTCTTTCTTGCATTCAAAGCACTTCAAGTGCAGTCCAGGTATTAGCCGCACGAACACGATCGTGAGATTGAGCTGCAGCTGCGTGCCTCAGCTTTCGCGCTGCTGTGGCGGTGGCCATACGTGGCCCCTATGCATGGCCCCTATGCATGGATCCTATGCACTCTTCGTGAGCCTGCTCATAACATACCATGCTGGGGACCAACCACAGAACGAGGCGTTGTGTCACTTAATAAATTTTTGCACACGAGAAACCCCAATCAGATATGTTACTTACCAAGCGCTTTGTGCAACGTTTTCCTTTTACGCAAATATCTTGTGATAAAACACTTCGTGGTCTGCGCCATCCAAGCATCCCTTTCGATTTCGCGTTTCGTTTTCTTTCTACATCACCTAACTTCATGGCAGCCTTTGTTCCAACTAGTTTTACTATAGTAGTGTCCAAAAAAGGCATCTCTCCACGCATAAAGTATGTTCTAAAAGCTCTTATTTTTGCTTCGCTGAAAGAACGCGCCTTTTTGATCCAAACTTTTTCTTGTAAAAAATGTCTAGAACATCTGTCGCTGGCTTTTAATTCGCTTTCGATGGGTATTCTTAAGGATGGAGAAGGCTTTCGCTGCAATGCCAACGTTCGCTGTTTATGCTAGCCTCGCTGCACGCCGTTTTCATTGTGTAAATCTTGCACGTTCTCACAAACAGGACCCAAAAAGAAGAGAACTGAGGAACAAACCGCGCACGAGTTAAAATTGCAATTACTTCTTATGAGTGGCTAAGTGTCGCGTTTTGCGCCATACATACACTCCCACCTAATTTTATCATTATAAACAAGGCAATCTATAGTGCCGAAGTTTTTTCCGCAGTTACCTGACGAGATAGTAACGAAATAAATACGTATCGCTGCAGCTTACAGTATTTAAGTGCAAAAGTTAAAAAAAACAGCATTTCAGAACTTCGCAGCTTTTATGCGAGACAGCCACACACCAAGGTTCACTGCGGAATTTTTTTCGGCAATGAACTTGGCAGAATTCCCGCAATTTGGGCCCCCACAAAAAGAACACAGCAGCCCATCCCGGCTATTTAACAAACCTAATCATTGTATCATTATTTGCGCAACATGACGCTAGGCATGACATGTGTCAATTTTGTCTTCTTGCACACCATCCTGCACTACACCTGTTTGATATATTCTTGTTTACTTAAAGAGAGCAGGAATGGCAAAAGAAATTCTTGGTGTGTTTCTTCTGGGCATCACGTTCCGAGGCTATCGTTATCACTGAGTTGAAATGGAATATAAAATAAGCAATGTTTATTATCGAACTGTTACACAAGTGATTCTGCGCAAAAATAAGCTTTCACATGCAATTGACCGGTACATTCGTTTAATCCAGGCTGCTGCAGCATTTCAGTGTGCCTGTCCAGAGCATCCGAGCGCTCTCAAATCGTCCTACTACTATTTTTCTATTCCATCCTCTCGTGTGCTTAACAGTTCTATACCATTTAGCATAGGTGTCGAGGCTTCAAAACTTCTCTCTTTCACTTTATTGATGCGCCCATTTCACTCTACTAGGAGTGCTTGCTGTCGGTGAAGGCCTGTGCGATGTCGAAGGGTAGTGCCTCTCCCCTCTGATTAGTCCTTTCTCACTCACCGTGGTGTCATACCCGATGGCTAACCAGGACAGTCCAGAGTCGCGACGTCCTTCAAACTGCAAGGGCTCGAACACGTCGAGCTGAGTAAACGTCGGGGCACCGCAATCAGCTCATTAGGTTGCGCGGTCCAGATGCGACTGACGAAGGCCTTGAGCCGGACGAGCTGTGATGAGTCTTGGCCGGCGAATGAGAAATGAAGGGAAGTGTTGCGTCCAGTTGTGCCGGCAGAGAGAGGGGCAGAGGGCCGCTGGTGTAGCTGCTCCCTGCCACACACGTATACGAGATTGGAGCTCGACGTGAGGCCTATCGTAGCCTCTCACCCTCGGTCAATTGAGTCCAGAGATGGTGCATAATGCGCTCGTTTTTTGTTTCTGCAGCACTACGTGCTCTCGGCAGCTTTTCACTTCAAGAAACAAATCTCTACTCCTAAAAATGTTATGTTTCCCTCCATAAACTTGGAATCAAACACAACCTGTAATGTCTTTACGTCTTTCTTCTCCTACCACAAGAAAAGAGCGAGTATTTTTGTTGTAATGTTTGCTAATCATAATAAAGAGCACGTCAACGTACCAAGGTGCTAGAGAAAACAACTAGTAGAGAAATAAGATGACTTACAGCAAGAATGCAGGCTTCTGCTGCTTCTACTTATTTAACCCCGTAAGAGGTCTTCTGTGAGTTTCATCCAAAATTATAATTTTCATTCAGTAATGACACTGAGCGAAGCTGACATTACCTGAAAGCATGCATGCGTCGTTGTAGCCAAACCGAGTGAAACATAGAACGCAAACTATACTTGTAATTGGAATTTATTTGATGGCGTTTGCGAACACACGCACTCCAATTCTCCGGTCAGTTTTCTTTTTTAGAGGATGCATAAGCGAAGAAAACCCATGTCGAGGTTTATACAAACTGCTCCGACAACATATAAACCGACTACATGTCATTTTTTTCATGCAGGCTTTAGTATGTTGGATTCACCATTGGCCCATGCCTTTCACAAGTACAAACGGCCAAGTCGAACCCCGGACAGACTGCATCCAAACACAGCAAATGCCCGCGAGTACCTGCCCGCGAAGATTTTCTTCTGTGATCTCACAAACAACGTCACCGAGCGGAAAATACAAACATCCGCAATGAATACATGCTTACATGAATACAATACATGAATACATGCTTACATGAATAATGAATACATGAATACAACAAGAAAAACAAAAACCCGTCTTGGCGCACTTAAGACGGTACTAGCGTGGCCTCATTACCCTGTATTTCAAATTATGCAACCAAATTGACATTGAATTCAAGCACTTTGATATCCCTTTAGCAGAGCCAGGAACTATCGTTCATTTGTTAAGGGAAGTGCTGCGTAAAAGTCTCAGTATCCTTGGTCATAAGATGGCTTGCACATGAGGATAATTGCGTGCCCAGCACGGTCGTATAATATCACATGTATACAGTCGATGTCAGTTTGACAGTAATCAATTCAGGGATATATCCTACTTGGATGAAGTGCTCCATCGCAGTTTATATATTGCAGCAAGACAGAATAAAAAAAAAATGTATGGTATGAAGTAGGCCCCTTCGTATCGTATTTTTAACCTTCCACGCCACTTTTGGGAAGAAAAAGCAATGGTTGAAACAAACAATAAAATAAAACACTGACTTATTTCAGTCGCCCAGTGACAAGGTGTAAAAATATATCTTTACACCGTGGCGCCAGCTACGCCAGCTAAATTCGAGCCAGCTACGAAGCATTCAGCACTGACCGTCTACAGTAAGTTTGTCCTAGCGGAGGAGAGAAATGGCTTTAAATTTTTGTGGCTAAGCTAAATGCGACTTAGGTGCACAAGCATGTTTTGCCCTTGTTTATCTGTGTTTATATTTTGCATCTGCGGTTTTGCCCTTGTTTAGTTGTGTTTACTTTTTGCGCCTGCAGAACCCCTTATGGATTCTCGGTGGCGTACATGCACTTTGCCGATTCGCTTAAGCTTTGATCATTTAATCTGTACCTCTACATTCACACATATGCTCATTAGCGTACATTCGTACGCGGTCGTATTATGTGAAAGCACGCCCGACAAACATGTAAAGCCCCACTTTAACAAAACCTCCTGAACGTGTCTTCGTGTCCCAGAGTCCCGGCTTCAATTCCCATCTCAAAGGAGCTACGAGAGTTGGCAGCTCCTGCCAAGTCGGCCTTATCAGGTGGTCGCGTGTCGGGACACAACCCGCGCCCATTTTGTGTCTTGCTGGCACTTGCCAGCTGCCAGAGCCTTGGCCAGCACACATGATGGCTTTTACGCCAGTGACCCATGTAATAATAGCGCACTAAAAGCACATTTGGTGCATTACTTCCTGATCACAGTCGGTTCTCCGGTATATAAGTCCATTTTTACAAACTTTAATGCGGCTCCTTTATATAAAACCTTGTATCGCGCCGTAGACCGACTCTGCATCACTCAATTAAGTGCACGAATTCGAATTCAAGAATTTCAGTCCGCGTTATTTTTTGCAATTGCTTAACAACTTTCCAAAAATATATTAATATCTAATTTATGAACGCACATCTCTCAATTTTCTTTTTTTACGGTGGAAACACGGCGCTTGTTGAATAGAATTATTCTAGTGTTCGCAATCATTGTTCCCACCAGGGCGCCGCGCCGCAGCTTAGCTTATGTAGACATGACAGATCACTCACGAACAGAACCAGCTTAAAGCATTGAATTCATTTCCACGCTGAAGTCCTGACACTAGATCGCTAACTAAAGAAAGCTATAATGAACTATCTAAGCGCTGCAGGTAACCACGCGGTTAGCAGTACATGGCGACAAGGTAACGGCAAGATATCAAGTTTGTTGACGGCTCGTCAGCTGACGAGGCGTGTTTGGCATGCCCCCGACTCTACGTGAGTCAATCAAATGTACGAATAAACCAGAGCGCCTATAGCAGTCTGCAGCTTGCCGCTGCCCCGGAGACGTCGATTGCATCACTTTTGGGCTGCCAATCAAGTTGCAGTCTTCTCAACACGTCACTGCATAGTGCGCGTCACATCCGTTGCATCAGTGGTCGCTTGCGTAATAGAAAGCTGTCTTTACCATATGCTGCATGCTCGCGCACTTAGTTCTGCCCGGTGCGATTAAACGCATGCCTAATCACTTCTCTCTTCTCTCCGCGGGGCCTCTAACTTTATCGGCGCTGTAATTAGATCGATCGGCAGGCATCGTGCGCCGAGCTCGGATCTTCGCATTGGCTATCGCGATCCTCGGAATGGATGCGCGTTTTCGGTGCACGTTCATTTGTCATAACTGAGAGGGAAGCGAAGCAAAAAGAAAATAGAGAGAGAGGTAGAGAGAGAGCCAGGGCGCTCGAGGACCTTGCACACTTTGTTACGCGCGTGCACAAGATCGGCCATACGATGCGGCGGCGAGTAAGGCAGATGACCCCCAGGTAAGCGCGCGATCAAGACAAAGCACCGATCGATGAGAGAGCTGCTCTAGCAGCCCGGCTGGTTGGGAGCTTTCACAATTGCTGCTGCCGCTGCAGCTTTCTAACGGTCAATCTTCATTCGTTGGATATAGAATTCTTTGTTTTTCATCAACGATGCCAAGCGCGGTCCCAACATTTTTCTTCTTCCATTCTGTCTTTTTGCCCCGCCACAACGACGCCTCGCATTTGCGCCCACGTCCTTATCTGGCGGCCCTCTGAGCACGTCAGGAGATTTGTTTACCCCCCCCCCCCCCCTACCCTTTCGCGTCGGGGCGGAACAGCTGCCACACTTGCACCCCCTCCCTCCAGACTTCGGCTGGCTTCGCGAGGCTCGAACATTCACCTCGTATGCGCTGCACGCGCTGTTGTGCACATCAGTCAAAACGAGGCGCATGGCCGGCGCCGGTGCGAATAAAACGCGCCGTTTCTCACGGGATAAATACTGTGCTACCTCAATTTGGCCGCCGCCAGTGCAGGTGCACCAAGATTTAATCTTTATATGAGGCTTGCATCGGAGTTGCGACGCGAGTAAGTGCTCTGCAACTCCGCGACCAGGCTGCGTGCTCCACTTTCGCGGCCTCCCGCTCGGCCTGAAAATATTGGGCCGATATCCATCGCGTGGTTGGCTTGTGGCAAAGTCGAGGCCACCGCTCCCCGATCTTCCTTCACCCTGATGAACGGTGGCTCTGAATGCAATAAGCGCAGAAATATGGAGCGCGGCATAAACAGCGGATGACTTACGCGTTTGTCAGATCATTGCCAGCAGCGCCTCGGGAGAACTTGGTAGTGGGAAGTTGATACGTATAGGGCAACACGTGTTCGCCGCAAAGTTGGACATGCACACGTGGGGAAAAAAATGAGGATTACACGTGTGATTACTCACAGCTACTGCATTGAAGCTGAGGCCCGTGCTATTTACGTGGGCTGACGCGTGCGTAGGATGTTAAACAACATCTCTATTATCCAGACATACAGGAATCAAAGAAAGTAATCGCTGCGCTATACGAGGCCGCCTGGCGTGTATTCTACCAAATTGCTACCTTGCTTTTTTATATATTAGAATTTTCGCTTTTGAGATTGTGTTTTTATCCACGATCTTTGCCTTCATGTAATGCGTTCCACGTGCGCAATTCCTGCAGTATGGCGGCGGACGCACTACTTTATATCTGCTTAAAATTAGATCATATTCCCTAACTCAATCGTTCATACAAAACAAGCCGGATGTAGCATATGACCTTCCTCATAAAATGAAACATCACGCCACCTCCGCAGTCTACCTCTGCATGAAGGTTGGCGATTGTTTTGGCCACATCATTTTCTGCTTGCACCTCCACATGCAATATGTCGAGAGAGTGGAGCGTGCTTTCCTAGAAAACAAAGATGAGCCATATCTACCTGCTACATTCCTCGCGGAGATATATGATACAACCTCAGGTACCTAGTACGGTTCTCGCAGTCCTTGTTCCTGATGCGCACCCTGCGCTATACATACCAAAAGCTAAATACCCCGACCATGTACGAGTTCGCAAGCGCTGCTTCAAAATATTGCCAGAGCCTACTACGCTCCCAGTGAGCTTACAAAGGTCATGGTCATATCACTCACGGTGATATGTGGGCCATCAGTGTGCCCACATCTGCATTAATGTGACACGAAAATATGTTCATCTCAAATGCAACTGTCTTCTCCACTGACCGAGCAGTGAAAACATTGTTTTTATGAACTGGGAGCTTCACTTAGACATCTGGGTCGAGGCTATTTGTCGAACCGGTTGCTTAGAGCATATTTTGCGCTCACTAAAAGATAACCGCCAAGCTTTGTTGTTGTTGTTGTTGTTGTTGCTGTTGTTGTTGTTGTTGTTGTCCAAATAACTTATGGCACATACCCACAGAGGGGGATCGGCCAAGAATTGGGTAGCAACAATTTTTTTTTCTTTTTTTTTCTTTTTTCTTAGTATTTTTGTTAAGTATTTTTTTTTTTAAGTAACGTCATTGAATGAGCACGTGGGCTATGAGAGAGGCAGTAGCGAAGTACAATGGATTAATTTCGATAATCTGGGCTCCTTGAAGATATTCTGGCTTCGCACAGTGTGCGAAAGAGTCACTTCGCATCCATCTAAATGCGGCCGCCACGGCTCGGATTCGACCCCGTGACATTGGCTCCATGGCACAATGCCGTAACCACTGGGCCAATGCAGCGTTTTCCTATTTGTTTTGTTTTGATGGTGCCGAGCTTTTATTGCGCGATATGCAACAGCTGCTTTGTCTGGACTCCAAGATCGCTGTTCTCATCCAGAAAATAGCAGCACACTTGAGTACAACCTGTGAGTCGCCGAATGCTTGGAAATGTACAAAGACACTGCCCCGTGTTTCCATCATGAGTCACTTCGCAGTAAGGACGAGTACACCTATCTTCACGACCCCTTTGTTCGGCTGAGTCACTTGTAATTCTGACGGCACTAGAATGTCGAACTTGATAATATGATTTCAGCATCTTACGCTCATAATCTCTCCTTTTAAAAGGGTGGTGAAAACGTCTTTATGCAAAGCGTGTCGTCTCTTTACGAGTCACAGTCGACAGGACAGCAAAAGAAAAAAAAACGAAGGGGGGAGGGGGGAGTTATTTCTTGAACTCGTTACTCACAAATGGACTACTTATGTAAAGCCATCAAGGGTGTTAACATTGATGCGGTCGGCCATTGGCTGATAAAATTTTCGCGCATTAGACGTACAGTATCACTGGCGCGTCATTATTAGCGTTTCGATAGACGGCTTGTGTGTCCCAAGCTGTGTTTTCTATGGTCGTGCATGTGTTGGATATTTAACGGAACCAGATCAAATACTTCAGCGTTTCATCTGCGTAGAACACAACGCTGCGGAGTTTTTCGCGACAGTCCTGCAACAGGATTGCAAACTTCTTTCATGGTCATGTCTATAATTTAGGTTCCCTGGCAAGACCGTCGCCCCTAGGAGCCGTGTTCACAGTCCTCGTTAGGCCACTCTGGCATACGTAAAAAAGCGCAAAAAATGAGAGAGCAGTGGCTCACGAATTTCTGCTCTCACGCTAATATATTAATGAGGTTCTGTTCTTTGTCATATTTAATTATTTATTACACTACACTCAGGACCCGCGGAGCGTTATGGAAGGGGTGGGTGAAAAAAGATACATAATAAAAAGTACAGGCAAAAGAAAGACAAAGGCAAAAATCATGATGCATACGCTTGTTCGATAAGATGCTTGGGGATAAGTGACTTGAAATATGACGCGGGCGGAAGGTGGTTCCACTCAGTGCAAGTCTTCGGGAGGAAAGAATATAAAAACACATTCGTTTTACAAGTTAGGATGGCAACTTTATGCGGATGATCAGCACGTGATGACACGTAGGATGGTATAGAAGAAACAAAAATCCTGTTTTAGTGTCTCGTTATGAAAGCAAATGGTATGCAAAAGACTAAGGCGGGAAATGTTTCTATGAACTGCGAGATTAGACCGACCAAGTTTCAATTTCTTTAAAGAAACACTAGCCGTGCGAGAATAATTGGAAAGGATATTTGGAAAGGAATATGTGCTTATTCGATTTAGCTCTTTAAGAACAGCCGGAAGAACTTTCTCTCTCTGTTCAAACGCCTTCTATTCTCACTTGCTCACTTTGTGGAATCTTCTTCCCGATGTGATTGGCGTTGTTCTCTCTAATGAGATATTTATTTCAGCAGCGTTATTCAAGCGTAGGCTCCAAAGATATATTCACCACGCAATACTAATTCATTCTCTTCATCAAAATTGACACTTTAGCGAGCACGAAACTTCTCTAAATAGGATTTTACAATTGCCCACGAAATGCGGACGCTTCACGCTATTCAGTTTTGGGAGAAATAACGCTGTGGCGGGCGCTTCGTTTTTTGGCGTTGAGCTCGATTTACATGGTTCACGAAAGGTAGGATTTAAGAGCGTTCACTGATATAGCTTCGTCTCTATAAAAATATTCTTGTTTTCTGTTCTAGATACTAATCTGAAGTTGTCTAGATCTACAAAGTTTTATAAACGTGGCAGCGCCGCAGCAGTATAGTGAAAATAACAGCTAGCTTAACTGAGGAGAAGGAGCGCGAAATTCCTTTCCTGTAATTATTTCTAAATGGCGCGCGGCAGCAGGACAAGCACAAAAGGTGCTTAGTAAAAAGATGTTATATTAGGTAGGGCATCAAAACTGCTTAATTTTAGGCAGACAAATTATGCCTGTCAGCAGTTTGTCATTTTACTATGCCGAAACGTGGCCTTAAAAGCTGAACCGCATGTTGGTGTAAAACCACTCCGTTATAACCCCGCGCGCTACTTTATGAAGACAAGTTTTATTGTGACAAAGTAGGAGCACGAAAGCGCCACCTTGAGGTGAACGCGTGCGCACCGTGCGCAAGTCTTACCGGTGAACATTTGGTGTGAGACAACCAGAACTCCTAACCTCGAGACAATCGCTCGCAGTTGTCACGGCTGCAACCGCACTGCCTCGAAGAAGAATCTCGACCCACGGCGACTGCAGTAAAGAAAGGACAGCCGGCGCGATGCGCGAAGATTAAGTAAAAAAGAATAAATTAAACGCCCGTCCCATCTCGTTTGATTGAGCCTTGACGTTGAAGGCAGCTTGGCAGAATATACTACTGGTCGTAAAATAAATTAGGGCCCATGTCATTAATTCCCACGCTCTGTTTTCATTGCGCGCGCCTTTTCTCTTGCGCGTCCGTCGCTTTCGCCGGAAATGTCACGCGCCTGCGAATCGGCTTTACGACTCTCCGTCCGTTTGACAGACAATAGGAGAGCACCCTTTCGCCCTCATCCGCCTGCCGCGACATTTATTTTACTGCTTCATTTTGCCGTCCTTTTCGACATGGCTTCGTTATTTCCGCGCGCGCGTGCATGTTTTTCTCTGGTGAGAAGGAAAGAAGAAACAGATCTGCGCTCAACAAAAATGTTACCCTTGTGCCCCTGACCTTACTTTATTCTTGGTTTTCCTTCTTCCTCGTACCCCGCCCCCCTTTCTTGAAAACATATATGCGCGTACACAGTGCGTTGGAACCACACGTACAAAAAGAGGGCGCATATAATAAATTAATTGTCTAAGTTCTAGCAAACAAGGAGCTGACGGGGAAGTGGTTTTTATCCTAGGCCGGGCGGGCTGAAACTTTCTCCACCTCTTGTTAGGCATAGTAGAGCGCATGCTTCTCTATGAAAGCGGTTTAAAAAAAAAAAAAAAAAAGGAAATTCTAGATGCAGCTCACGTAGCTGTGCTGCCGCGTTTAGACAAACATCCTGATGTACTGAGCAAGTCCATGCGCTTGAAAGCGCTAACGTGTTAAACGTAGCCTTGGGAGTGCTACAAGACTGCACCTGAGTCTACTAGTGCAGATTATAGAGTGGGCGCTTAAGTGATGCGATAAGCCTCCAATTATCTATTCTGCCAAACGAAGCTGTGCTGAAAACGTTTTATTTGTTTTGTTATTATTTTTATTTTATTTTTACAGCCTGACCTCTAGCTGATTAAAAAGATGTCTGCATTTACACACCGTCATATCCACTATTTAACTCATCTCATATGAGCTTTCATTACACAGAAGTCATTTCCTCCTACTGTATCGAACATATGTAGATCGCACTTGCAAAAAGCAGTTCTTGTGCACAGCAGATGGAGCCAATGTGACTGCCGCCATTTCAAGCCTCTGAGCCACGAACAGCTCCGCCGTTGCTTGTGCCGCATGTCAAGGGCGTTTTAGACGTGCAGCTCTGAATGGAAAGTTGTTTAGTAATCTGGCTGTGCGTTATCTGCTCTCGGCTTGCAACACAGGGTTGGCGAATTAAAAAAAAAAAAAAAAACAGCGTCTGGCCTTACACAGGGCGTGCGCTTGATGTGGCATTGCAAAAAGACAGAACAAGGTTGTAGCGTACACTTGGGTTTGCCTTGTCAATTTCTCGCCCCGTGACCGCGAGCAGGTGCTGAATTATGATCTGTCGCTTCACTAGACGCACGGCGGTGCGTTACATGAAAAAAAAAGTAAAAACAATAAACACAAAATAATGGTTTCCTCGGCGCGCAGGGGGCTCGCGCTCCTATGCCGTCTTCGTAAAACCCGCTATGTTGCTTTGCTACAGAAATATCTAGCAAAGAGCGCCCTTGTGAATATTAGGCGTGGATATCATCAAGGTCGCCAAGAGCGCACCCACGAAACTTCATGAAACACAGCAAATACCCTGACTCTGCCAGGGAAACCGAGAAGAAGGGCAAATAGCGATGCAATCCTGAGATTCGTGCGGCTTAATCATCATGCAGAAAACAATTCCAAGGAATCTGTAAAGACACGAACGCACGCGTTTCACTTTCCATTTGGCAACAGACCGTTTGGATTTGCACGTATGTTTCATGACTGATGTATCCACGTTAGGACAGCACGTACATGGAATTCCTCGTCATGAATAAGTAAGCAGTTGCCGCTGAAAACCACAGCACCAAATAATCGCCTGTGGTTATTTTAACCCTATTATAAAAGTCACAGCAAGTATTACCAGATCATGAATTGCAGGTTACCAATGTCCCCCAAGAGGAAAGTATATAACGACTGCATCTTACTCGTGCTAACTTATGGGTTAGAAACGTGGAGGCTAACGAAAAGAGTTCAGTCTAAATTTAGGGCCACGCAGAGAGCTACGAAATTAAAAATGGTAGGTATGATGTTAAGACACAGGAATCGTGCCGAATATGCCAGGAAACAAGCTCGAGTGAATGACATTCTAGTGGAAATCAAGATGATGAAATGGGTACGGTCAGGTCATGTAATGCGAGGGCAAGATAAGTGATGGTTTCTAAGTGGGATATACTGGAATCGAAGGGAATATAAGCGTATCAGGGGGTAGCAGGAAGTTCAGTGGGCGGATGAGGTTAATAAGTTTGCGGTATCAAATGGGTGCAGCTGGCACAGGACGTGGTTAATTGGAGGGATATAGAACGTGCGTTCGCCTAGCAGTGGGTGTAGTCAGATGGGCATGATGATAGCAATGGCCATACAAGTAATGTACGCTGAAGTCGAGGACAATAATCATGTAACTGATGTTGAATCAGCAGTGGCACAGCTCATGTCCTGTCGTCTTGCGAAGCGTGTCGGCTTAATAAAATCTGGCCCCAGAAGCCAAAACCTTAGTGTAGTCGAAATAGTAGCGTGTCGAAACTCGCCCTAAAGAGATGAAAATATAAAACAATAATATTAAAACAATAAGGCATAAATATAGTAGTTCTCTGGCATGCTATAAAAGACGAGGTGAAGCCCACGTAAGACCGAATCATATTGACAGGAGTATATACAGAGAAGTATATTCACCTAACTACTTGCTATGTACTAGCTTTCTATAAACTGATCTAAATACACAAAAGTAATCGTGTATAAACTTCGTATTCACACATGTCCATAAAGATTAAAAGTACATACAATATTGATAGAGTCAATAAGGTGTTAATACAGATTCTAAAGATTGTTGACGGCCATTTTTGTAAGGGGTGCATACCGCATCTAGAAAAAGCGGAAGCGACTCTTTCGCACCCTTGCACTCAGCCCAACAATTCTCACCTGTTCGAGCGCGTCACCGATTTGACGTGAAAAGTGTAAAACGACTAAGTTACTTTTGTAACAAATTACAGGGACAAAATTTGTAACACTATCAACGGCACGCTAAATCAAAAAAGAACCCGGCATCAACTTCGAAAACTACTTGGACTCCAACCAGCTCCTGTTTCCACTATCAAGTAGCACCCTTCCCTGCTAGGTACAGACGCCTTAAGTACCCAGCTCCGCGATCTCTATATTCTTCCTTCCTCACCAAAATTATCCTCCCTACACTGGCACCTCCAGTGCAGAACTCGATGAGCCGTTTACACTCTGCGATCTTGAGGGGGCGTTAGAACAACTAAAGCGGAAGTCAGCCCCTGATGAGGACCAGAATACCTACTTAATCATCCGAAACTTCAATGACAAAGACAAAGAACATTTTCTGAGCACTGTAAACTCCCAGTGGGAGGAAAGCACCATCCCAACCCCCCCCCCCCCCCCCCCCATCTTGGAAACAGTCTATTATAACCCCCCTACCAAATCCAGCGAAAAAGTCCTACTTAAAAACCTCCACCCTGTCTCACTAACATCTTGCCTGAGAGAGACTATGGAAAGGATGGCGCTCAATCGGCTTGAGGCAAATCTTGAGTCCACGGATTTCATCGACCCTCAACAAACTGGCTTCCAAAAAGGCGTGTTTACTCAAGACCTTTTTCTCCTCTTCACTCGCGAATTTGACTCTCCTCCTTCCCGGATCCAAGCCATAGTTGCTGTGGATGTGCTTAATGCCTTTGATAACCTTGCCCACGATATCTTAAGCATCCTTGCCTCTACCGGCTACGGTCCAATGATGTACAGCTACCTCACTGCATTTCTGCACGACCTCACGACCAAGTTCCGGCTCCCCAATACTGTCTCCGATCACATTCCCTGGTACTCCACAAGGTGCTATTCTATCACCCATTCTTCGAAGCGGAAGCTTCGCTATGCCAGGTATAAGCCAAGGGCAACCTGGCAGTCCACTTGACCTTCAACGAACCAGAAGTCACAGTGTGGCTATATAGCTTAACCCCGGTACCACGTATGGTGAACCTACACTTGACCTTTGACGGCAAATACAACGTCACGTGTCCCCTCTTGTAGCTGACGGCATCCCCGACTCCTTAATCTCGGCAACTTAAATCTAAGCCTAATCAAAGCAAACCCAAGCAAATTGACGCTTTCGCTTCGCCTAGCTAGTTTTATCAGCGTTAAACCCAGCTATCTTTTTCAACCTCAGAATGACATTCTATGCTGACGACCTTACTCTGTGGTGCGCTTCTGGGTCTCCTCGGGAAATAGAGGACTCCTCACCGCAAGGTATTGATGCAGTCATTTTTTATCTGCACACAGCAGGCCTACCTCCCGCAACTGAAAAATCTAAATTGCTGCTCATCGCATAAACTTATTTGCTATCAACGCAAGAAGAGCAGTTTAATTGCTCTCACTTCCCATCCATGAATCAACTAATCGGGCAAATGTTTCCACAGCCGTTTAGGTTTGCAATCCGCTTACGTGTCTAGTCCGTAGCATTGTCGATAAGCATGCCGGGCTACACGAGGGTCAAATCAGGCAGCTTGTCTACGCATTAGCACTCAGCAAAATTCTCTATACAATTCTATACCTTACTCTAACCTGTCATCAAATACATAGAATTGAGGTAGCTCTTCATATTTTGTACAAGGACGCCCTCAACGTTCCCATACATACGTACACTGAGCGCCTATACTCTACGGGGCTGTTCTTGCCCGTGGGAGACCTCATACAGCAACATCTAGACAGGTAAATTGCGCTTCTTTTTGGCACAAAACAAGGACACCAAATAGTTCAGCAAGTTGGACTAAAACCTATTGATCCCCCAATCATTATATACCCTCCCATTCCAGCTCCCATGCAGATGACCTCAGAATCGCCTCTATTCCAAAAAAAAAAAAAATGATGGAGCCAATACCAATTCAGGAGGACGTTCTGCCCGCGTTTCCAAACACGTCAATTCCACTCATTCGACGATCGTCTACACAAACGCGTCGCGAAGCAACGTTCGAGCTGCTTCTTATTGACTTGAGAGCAGCAGAGAGGTGGTGACACACACCATTGGTCCTTACACTGAACTTCCTCCTACAGCGACCCTAGAGCCCCTACAAGCAATCACTAGTATTCAAGGTCTCTCTCTAGCACCCCCTAACCCTTCAGGATATACCATATACACTGATTAAATACAAGCTATACGTGCCATTATACGGGCCGTATTCTTGCAGAACTGCAGGATGACTTAGCTACACGAAAATCTTGCCAAACTACGTCCCCACACTGTCACACTGAGGTCACGCTAGAAGCCCAGGCAATGAGATAGGGAACTGCATCGCCCGCGAACTTGAGCACCGGGTGCCCTGGATTCCTTGACCTTATCCGCTCACGGGGTGCGCTACTCTTGGTTTGTGGGGTTTAACGTCCAAGAGCGATTCAGGTTACGAGAGACGCCGTAGTGGAGGGCTCCGAAAATTTCGACCACCTGTGGTTTTTAACGTGCACTGACATCGCGGGACGCTACTCTTCATTACAAAGAAGAAAATCTTCACTATGACAACATTAGAGAAGCTCTTCGTACAAGTATTTCTTGTTCCAAACCAATCCCTCACTACTACGTAATTACGCGTTATTCGACGCGTATACCTAAATAGACTCCGTATTCTTGCCTAATTTTTTTCTCTGCCGTTTCAGACATTCTCCCAGGTGCCCGAATTGTCTTAAATTGTATGCTAATTTAAAACAATGCATTTTTTTCTGCCATGTTGCACCTCAGCCGCCTCACTTTGCACACCCGCTTGCACGTTGGGGGAGAACCCAACGTGGCGAGCTTGGCTAGTCTCGAACCAGCTGACGGACCAGTTGGCCTTGGTGACCCTGGCCCAGGAGGTTCTCGGCGCTTAATACTGCGTCTCACTAATTTTTCCCCCTCTTCCTCCTTCGGAGAGTGTTTTGCTGGTCTGTTACACGAAGAAATTGCGCGCACCAACTCTCACTTCTTTTCCCCTCTTGTGGCCACCACGTGTGGTCGAAGTATCTACCAAGCTTTTCTAAAAACGTAATGATACTATCTGTTGTGCGTCTCTTCTTGTGTTTCGTCTTTTCGCGCTGTTCCACCCACTATGCAATTGTACCAACTTGCCCAACTGTCCGTCCTACTTCAATGATACTATCTCCATTGAGGTCACCTAACACTTTAGGCGAGTGAGTTATTAAAGTGCTGTCGCGAATATGAGGTCAAGGCAGGAGTCTATAGATTCTGGCAGGCACAATTTGGAAGCAAAGGGTAGGACTAGATACGAGTGCTTCGAAAGGCTCGGGCCGTCATTTGGAAGCGATGCATATCTTTAGCAAGTAAATAGTTCGTAGTCGATTTGGCTGGATACTGAATATGGAAGGCTCTTCCTCGATTTGACGCACGTGCGAGACATTCATTTTCTTTTTTTTTAGGTTTATTGATTTCGCCGACCCGAGTATAGACCGCTGCCAGTTCGGTAGATGACCTCTGCCGCCGGCATTATCAGATCACCTTTCTTGGCCAATATCTGCACAAAAGTACGTGAAACGCCTTGTTGCGGAGCTTGGACTGACTGCTGAGTTTGAAGCGCATGTCTCGATAGCAAAAGTTTGTTCCGCGAATCAGGCCTTCAAAGGTTATTGTTCTCGTTTTCTTTCATATTTTTAATTCACTGACATTAGACATCAATAGCCCATTTATATAAAACTCATAAAATCGTAATTACACACCTTAAATGATGTATATATTTGCGATCAGCAAGCAGTACGCAGCACATGTATGTCACGTGTTATCGGCTGCTCAGCCTCCTTCCTTTTTTTTTCTTTCTTTTTTTTTGTGTGTGTGTGTGGATGGATACCACTCGCTTCTGTTGCTTCCTATAAAAAGAGGCACCGAAGCAGCCAATGTGTCGCAAAAGCTGATGCCAAGCGGGTGTCTCGCCTCGTCCCACGAACACCTGCCCTTTCAAAGCTAGGCTTTGTTGAAGACTGCACGACGCCTGCTAGCCGCTTCGAAATACCCTTGAAGAGCCATCGAGAAGAGATGGCTGTACAGAAAGGTTTTGTGAACGATTTACATCTTGCTTAGAAAAAGTTCTATATTTCTTTTGCTCGCCCAGTCGCGGTGTAAGACCAAAGTAAGTCATTACGTAGGAAACCATTGACAGCAAGAGTACAGTTACGTAGTCCCGCAAGAAACCAAGCGAAATGACTGCAAGAAACATCTCGGTGAAAGACACAGACGCGCAAACAATTGAAATATCACGAATATTTGTTGTTGTTCTTTGTCGTCGAATCTATCAGCTTGAACGTCGGCCGATGATGGCTAACAAAAAAAGTAGCTTCGACCATCTTTATTCGAGATACTGTTTTGTACGCTCTAATACTTGATAAATGGCAGAAGCATTCCATATTTGTCGTCTTGCTATAATGCTGCCTTTTTTTTCGCACTCGATTTCGCCGTTCGTCTAAAGAACATCAGAAGCAAATGGTCATCATACTTATCTGCGCGAAACGCACGCTAAAATCACTGTTTTACTGTTAAGCATTAGAAAAAGCTAGAGCGCAAAATGTCCTGATTAAAGAAAAATTAATCCCCCAAAAAACCTGCAGCAGCAACTTTGCAAGAATGATAACACGTTGAAGTGGACCAACCAGTACCGGGGTGTTTGATCAATTGCAGAGCATACTGTTCGTGCACGCCTTTCACAATCCCTGTTTGCTACTTCGCCAGAGTGTTGCCGATTCTCTGCTCCCGCTGAAAAGCTCCGCATATAACATAAACATTTCTCTCCTTCGAAAAAAAAAAGAGAAAAGTAAATTTACCGTCTCTCTTTTCTCTCTTTCTTTCTTTCTTTCTTTCTTTCTTTCTTTCTTTTTTTTTTTTTTTTTTTTTAGCTCGAGCACACTCTTTTAGCTGGTGACGTAGGAAAAAAACAGTAGACCAAGCTTATTGTCCTTGTCATGACTACAGGCCACAGACTAAATCAGCAGAGAAGCTACCTTGCCGTAGGAGTCTGCTTTTTGGAGGACTGGCTGCAAACCTATTCCGAGCGGTGATCTTGATGAGATTGCCGCGCGGTCGTTCCTGCAACACAGCTGCGGCCGACTCCGTCGGGTGTGCGGAGCTCAGCAAGCGTGATGCTGTAATCAGATTCGGCTCGGCCATGGCGCCCAAGAGGATGAGTGCTGTACAAATTGTATCTTTGTCTTACTCATGAGGCAGCGCACGCAACACCGGCTACATATCGGGCTCGCATTTCAGCTTCCACGTGCTTTGTTCATCCTGTTTACTGCCGGCAGGGAGCGCGGAAGCGCAAGGAAAAAAGTCTGCAGCCGCCGGAATATCGAAGAATTAGAATTTTGCAGCATTCCTTGGTCGAGTCTACGAGCAAACAGTTTGTATTCGGCGCGCATGCTGGCTTCAACAGGCATTTCACGTCGGATGGAGATTCGGCTTGGACTTCGGTGCGCCGCCCAACGGCACGAAGCAAGCTCTTCCCTTTCCCCGCCTCCCATTTTGGTTCCCACTTCTGATTCTTTGGAGATGCCGATTCCCTTCACTTCCTACTTCTGCTTCGGGGTTTATACGCCCAATGAAGGCTAAACAATTTTCCTTTCCAACAGCCTTAGCTATAGCTCCTTCGTGCAGTATCGCGAATCGGAACTTGCCGAACGGACGCAAAAGAAGATTGGAGGGCGGAGTATCGACAGGCAATCTACTTTTTCTTTTTTCTTTCGCCGTCCCCTTTCACTTGTTTCGATTCCTGTTCGCCTTAAAGAGAAAGCAGTGAAGGAGCTAAGCAGCCCCTTAAGAGATTCAAATTCGTGGAATCCACAACATCTCAATAATTCCCTCGGTGTTCCTGAGAGAGAATAGCGCCCTTCTTGCACGCTCGGTTGTTCGAAGCAGTGATATCGAATCTGGTTGCGTGCCCACAGCCTCTCAAAATTAAACAGCAGAACATGGAGTTGCTCAAGGCAGCGTAAGAATCAAGACTAGTCTCCTAGGAATTTCCTAACTCCAAAAAACGACTCGCAGCAGAAAATATCCACGAATGCTTCGCGTTTGTTCCTTTTTCCTTCTGTTTCTTCCGGTTCCAATTTTTTCGCGGTAGCCGCTACTTGCTCTCGTGATACCAGCATCTGTCGTGTTTCCAACTATATTGCTCGTCTCAAGAGACGGCACAATACTTTGGCGATAGCGGTTGCCAGTCTTCACTCTTCGACATATTACATAACCTGATGCCGATAAAATGTTTACTCAACGCTTAAAGCCTTAATGCGTTTCAGAAGCTTCCAGTAACACTTATGAACCGGAATTTTAATATAGTATAGTATACGGGGTTTAAGTTCCCAAAGCGATATCAGCTGTGAGGGACACTGTAGCAGAAGGCTTCGGTATTTTCGATTGCCGCAGGCTCTCTAACGTGCGCTGACATCGAATGGTACGCGGGCGGTGACCCTGTACATGAAAATGTTTAGTTGTATTTCTGATGCCGCAAAACATTAGTAGTGGAGGCAATAAAATACGCCGCGTCAGTTTATTTTGTACGCAGGATGCTCTTTAAAGTGTATCTCGGCACAATGATGTATTTTTTTTTTTTTCATTTAGCCTCCATCTAAATTAAGAGATAGAAAGCGTGCAGAGTGGGTCAGAGAAATAACTCAAGTTACCGACATTCTAGTAGAAATTAGGAAGAAATGGACATGGGCAGGACATGTAGTGCGAAGAGAGGATAACCGATGGCCGCTGAGGTTAACAAACTGGATTCCAAGGGAAGGAAAGCGTAGCAGGGGGCGGCAGAAAGTTAGGTGGGCGGATGAGATTAAGAAGTTCGCAGGGGTCAAGTGGATGCAGCTAGCACAGAACCGGGTTAAGTGGAGAAATATGGCAGAGGCCTTCGCCCTGCAGTGGGTATAATCAGGCTGATGATTATTATTATTATTATTATTATTATTATTATCATTATTATTATTATTATTATTATTATTATTATTATTATTATTATTATTATTATTTATTCTAAATAGTACTTTATCACATATAACTCCCACTTTCTAGCCTTAAATTGTATTTACTTCACTTTTTGCTTTTTCTCCTGTTCAATGCTGTCTGTATCTTGAACTACTTTTTATCCGTTTCTTGCTTATATTTCAACTTTAAACTTTATATTCGAATCTTACTGTCCCTTGTTCAATTTTACTTCTTTATTGTATTATTCTGTATTTCTAGCCTGTGTTTTAAGTACCATGCACTTGTTGCGCCTGGAATGGTTGTTTATTTTATGTATATTTCTATATTACTATAATCAATGTCAGTCATCTGTTTTTTTTTTTTTTTTTTCTCTTCTACCTACCGTTCTTTTTTTTTTTCTTTATTTCCTGGTGTGCTAAAAAATTCTCTCACTGTGTATATAAGTGATGATACTCATTGTTTGCTTAATTTCCGTGATACTTTTCGTCTCAGTTTCATTTCATGTATTATTTATTTCTTTTTTTTTGTGTTCTCTCTGTGTGTGTAAACATGTTTGTGCTTTTTCATTTTTTTTTTTTTGCGCTGCAGCACAAAGACCACATGGTTGTTCCTGCGCACATTAAATAAAGATTGATTGATTGATTGATTATTATTATTATTATTATTATTATTATTATTATTATTATTATTATTATTATTATTATTATTATTATTATTATTATTATTATTATTATTATTATTATTATTATTATTATTATTATTATTATTATTATTATTATTATTATTATTATTATTATTATTGTGATGATGATGATGATAAATGGAGTAGTCGTTTCCGGATCGAACTCGAAGTCCTGTGCTGAGTATGGTGGAGGTTACTTAGGTTCGCGGTAACTACGGCGTATGTGGTTGGAGGATCCCCGAGCGACAAACGCCGGTACTCTTCGGCGAAAGCAAAGCAGATTTCTCTGCCTTCGGGCTGCTATTTTAATCCTCCTCAGCTCGCGGAAAAACAGAGCCGGGAGGGTGGAGATACTGACAAAAAAAAAACACGAAAGAAAAGAAGGACGCAATTAGGAGTTTTCTGTACGATAAGCCCCTTCCCCTTAGGTAGCTATAGGGAGGTCATTCTCCCAAATTTCACACAGTGGCCCAATAGATTAACTAACCACTGATTCGCTGTCTGAGGCTCTCACTGACTGAATAGAACGTGTCCTGCAGTGAAGCTATCTCTACGGCGGCCTACCGTTTTTTTTTTTCAATAGTGGTGGTATTGGCCTGTTCGCAGTCATTCACAATGCTGGTTCCCGCAAGATTAGGCCCAACGGACGACGGCAGCATTGATCTTTCTAAAGGCGCTTATCACCTGCAGCACACGACCACCAGCACTAGTATATGTGGGTGAGCTTGGGGGTGTAATTACTAGAAATACCTTTGCGCAGGCATAAGAGATGGACGAAATGTGCGGCTTTGTCTTCTGTGCTGTCCCTCTCTTCTTTTTTTTTTTTCAGTTAATGCTAGCGCAACTAAAATCATTTCATAGAGATACACGCCGATTGTTTCATTCCTGTGTCTCTTGTTTCACGTGAGAACGCTGGTATACAAAGTCTACCATTGACGCTACGCTTCAATAGAGTGGCGACAAATACCCGTGACTTACTCTTGCCCACGAATGCCAAGGGGTATCTTATGTTTGATAAAATAATATATGTGTGTGTGTGTGTGTGTGTGTGTGTGTGTGTGTGTGTGTGTGTGTGTGTGTGTGTGTGTGTGTGTGTGTGTGTGTGTGTGTGTGTGTGTGTGTGTGTGTGTGTGTGTGTGTGTGTGTGTGTGTGTGTGTGTGTGTGTGTGTGTGTGTGTGTGTGTGTGTGTGTGTGTGTGTGTGTGTGTGTGTGTGTGTGTGTGTGTGTGTGTGTGTGTGTGTGTGTGTGTGTGTGTGTGTGTGTGTGTGTGTGTGTGTGTGTGTGTGTGTGTGTATGTATGTATGTATGTATGTATGTATGTATGTATGTATGTATGTATGTATGTATGTATGTATGTATGTATGTATGTATGTATGTATGTATGTATGTATGTATGTATGCAAACACTTTTGTAGCGGAATTGATAACCTGCAGTTGTCCCACGGAATAAGGTAACAGCATCGAATCGACTAATCCGCAATGCGTTCCATACAGACCGAAAAAGCCACTGTTTGGCTTTCATTGTGTGTAGTCTTTTTTTCCGACTTGGAAAAATATTGCAATGTATATCATGGCTTCTAGAATCTCCAAATCGATTCGTCCGCATCCATTTGATGAGGCTGGTATGGTGTGTAGAGAGTCAAGGGACCATTATCAGCTGCAAGCGCAGCTTCATGTTCTTGCGCTCCTGCATCCATACTGATACTCTAGGAGAATTGAAAACGAAAAGTAAAAAAAGAAAATACTGTGTATAAATACTTTATTTCCGGAGCAAAATTAAGTTTCAAGTCTAGCGTACATCCTAGCGACTTTCTACCTGCGGCGAGCGGCGGCCAAGAATACGAGAGCGTTTGTAGACCCGACTTTTTAGCCTCTCCCGGACGCTGCCATTTTCTGCCGACTAGCGCGCCGCCACACGGGCGCTTCCTTGGGGACTGCGGGGCCGCGGTATCACCACGGTATCCACGTTTAGCTAGCCTTCGGGGGCTTTAGAACATCGCCAGAAATATTTTCACTGCACGGTTGTGTTGGAGCAAGTTTATTTGCATTGTCGTAGAGTTAAAATCGACTTGTCATTTATGAGTTTTAGCTTGACGCTCGCGTTAAATGTGTTGGGGCTCATCACGCAGCTGCGCTAATAAGGCCGTTTCAGTCCCTAAATGACAATAAAAAATTTGTAAACAATTCCAAACATTACTCTTGCGTATGACTCGCATATAATTGCGCTTTCCAAGCGCTCTTCTTCCTTCCTGCCAGCCATTTCGAACCTCAGCAATTAGGCTGTATTGTCGTTTGCGTGATGTATGAGTCACATCAACAAATTATCGCTGTGTTCATCTGAGTTAACAAGTTAACGACAGGGAAATTTTGTTGCGCTTTATTTATGAATACCGCCACATTAGCTAGGATAGTTTCTTCTGATCTCTGGGACTCCATAGCGCCTATCAAGCTGTAGAGCCTGCATGTGAAATATAATGCATATTTTTATATCCTGCACGTACATTCTCGTAAATGCCAAAGAAATAGTAGCAAAGAAATGCTAGCCGAAGCCTAACAACTTAGTTTTCATATGGTATATGGATTTTAGCGCCCAAAAGTGGCATCGGCTATGAGATGCGCCGTAGTGGAGAGCTCCGGAAATTTAGTGGAGAGCTCCGGTTAGGGGTTCTTTAACGTGCTCTGACATCGCACGCTACACAGGCGCTTCAGCTTCGTCTTCATCGAAGCGCGGCCGTCGATTCTGGGATGGAATCTGTCTTCGGGCTCAGCAGTAGAGAGCCCTAACCACAGAGCCACCGCTAGAGGGCACAACCTCTTTTAGCTATTTATATTAAGCCTTGAACACGGAGCAAAAAAGCATTTAGGAGATGAAACTCCCGTCAGCGCGAGCGAGTGCGGGCGACCATATATGGCCACAATTGTATGCGCCGACGGCACGGAGCATTACGGGGCCGTATGCAGTGGCGGCGGCATGCGCCGCGTCGTAGAAGCCTCAGCAAAACAAAACAAAAAAAAAAGAAAATGGTTTCTTAAATGTGTCTTAAGAGGAGAATGACGAAAGCTATACCCTTTCTCTCCTATCATTTGACTCTCATTGTTTGCCTTTTATCGGCGTTCGTTGCAGTGCTACACATAATTATAATTGATTTACAGGAAAGGAAAGGCGCAGTATCTGTCACACACTCTCCGATAAGTGTGCGTTTGGACGGTACACCATCGCGCCTGTCGCGTGACTTTCCTTCGCGAGCGTTCAAGTGTGGTATTGCAGATGGCAGGAACGCTAAAACAAGATGAAACTTCTTATACCGACGGTAATTTCTTTCCAGGCCGCTAGGCACCGCCAGCATTATAGTAGCTCCGCTGGCTTGTGACCTTTTCTGGCCGCCGAAAACAGCGGAGTTTCCACTCCTGGACGTTTCTTGCTCCGTGGCCTTGAAAACATATAAACACAGCAGCCAGCTTTCGCGAGTTTTGCAGGGACAAGACGAGTATATTTAATTTAGAAGATATCGGTGTGTGTGAAACCGCTGCTTAGCCGTTTGGGTCAGGTCATATCATGTAACGAAATCGTGTTTGTTGCGTCTGAGGTAGACACTAACAGCAAAAAGCTACTACGTCGTTCAACCGTTTTGCACGCCGACTTCTTTCTGAAATAAGGAAATAATTGGGAGTCCTGGTAGTCGTACTTAGATTCTCGTAAAGAAAAAACAAAAGCCAAAGACGAACCACTGCTGGCATAAAAAACACGTTTGGCCTAAGCAAACTTTACCGCGAAGCTCGTCCATTTGGTTAAATATCACACCATGGAGTCAGGTTCAAAAATCTAAATCTTCGTGCGCAAAATCAAAAGGTAAAAAACGCCACATGGATTTACCACATCTGGAGCAGCTCCGCTCCCCACCCCTCTACAAAAATAATAATCCGCCACTGCTGCGCATAAAGGCGATTTACCGTTCGTAATCTGCATGGTAGACTAACCTATAGTGTATTGCGTTACCGAGGGAACAGTGCACTTAAAATTGCTGTAGTACTCCGTGGAACAAGGACAAATGTGCGTAGCGATGCACAGCACACACCTACATGCATAGGTGGCAGAGCCAATTAACGACAGAATTGAAGAACGCTCGCTCACAAGCACGTATTCAACGCGAGGCGCCCGCGCGACCCGCAGTCCCTGGCCGCGCGCTCCCGACAGATGGCGCCTGGTGTCGAGAGTAGGAGCGCGTTAGCAGGCTTCGTGCGTGGCTAAAAAAAAAAATCTGGTCTGTAAGGACTGCCAGAACCTTTAATTCATATATATATATATATATATATATATATATATATATATATATATATATATATATATATATATATATATATATATATATATATATATATATATATATATATATATAGACTTAAGGTAGGTGACACACGGTAGAAAAAACAACACTTTATTCCGACGTTTCGGCCGGGGTCCGGCCTTTGTCAAGGAATGTGTCTACATTCCTTGACAAAGGCCGGACCCCGGCCGAAACGTCGGAATAAAGTGTTGTTTTTTCTACCGTGTGTCACCTACCTTAAGTCTATGCCCTACCGGACCCATTCGAGCTTCAACCCCCTTCCTATATATATATATATATATATATATATATATATTGGTATATCGTGGCCACCTGTTGATTGTACTATGAAGCTGTATCTGAGGCAGGATAGTTCCATTCTCTAATTCACAATAAAAAACTTGACTAAAGTGACAAAATGGCATTTCAATGGAGCGGGAGAATTTGGTTTGTATTTGTCGTAGAGCAGGCTTAAAGAATGAAAATGCTTAACGATATTTTTTTTACAACTGCTCAATTAAGGCACACTTATACACGTGTACTTTTGCCGTCATCAAGCATTCTTCTCCAGATATGCTGGTGTCCATATTTTTTTTTATCCACTGTTTCTTCTACACCGGCTCTTTAAATGACGACTTTCAAAGCCAAGAACATAGCTTTCGTGGTCACAAGTTATTTTGGTTGCTGTCGTACTCGCAGCGGTCACGGATGTCAACAAATAAGCGAGGTGTCCTAATTTCAAGCTCTTCAAATAAGGCTCACCTGTGTACTTTAGACTTCCACTCAGGAGCCCCATTGTAAATAGTGGCTTGCAGCTAGCATACCAGTACTTAGGCTACGCCCATCACTGTGTGTGAGCTAGACGATCGGTTTTTGTCCAAAATGAGAATACTATGTCGGTTTTCACCCCTCGCCATCTTGCCAAGTTTCATCAGACGCCTTTAGCATGCGCTCGTGGTTTCGAGCAAGCGCTGGCGTTCGCCATGCCGCCTCCTTCTCCTATATATTACCTTTGTATTACTGGAAAAAGAAACACCAAAACAGGTAAAAACAAAAAAGAAAGGAACAAGTGCAAGAGCTTGTCTCACTTTTGACTCTCTTGTCCCGCTTTCTTTTTTTCTGATTTTACATTTCTACATTAAAACATGGACCAACTAGCCTCAGCAAGAAGTTCTAACTTATTTGAATTACCTTTATATCTTCCCCGCATACACTTCGTGCGTAGGATAGTTAACCTCCCAATTTTCCTTTCTTCTGTTCTTTCTTTTTATATTATATGGAAGGATGGCTTCGGATTATGTGAGAATTGCTGGACACAACTTTTTATCGGTTGCGCCAACCTGCGTGAAGGGATTTCCAGGGCTCGCTGTTTCCACCCAAGAAACGGTTGTGCAGTGGCAACCCTCGGCAGCGTAACCATCGCCTCAGGTATCTTCGCAACATCATTCTGCGCAAGATACCGAGGACTCGCTGTCTGGCCAATGACGGGCCACCGCGCGAAGGCCTGCGTACCGGCATGCAGGGAGGCCCCATGCACAGGTCGGCCCGATCCGTGGGCTGCTTCGACGTCCGATATGTATATACACGCTTGGATCCTTGAAATCGCATTAGCTCACGTCGCGCGCCCCGCTGGAAAAGCCGATAATAAACGAGAAAGCGGATCGTTCACATCGTGCGCACCGCTGCCGTCAGGGCTTTCGCCCCTGCTCGAGTTCCGCCTTCCCGCCTTTGTGCTTTCCGGGTTCACTGTTGTCTGGCTGCTTTTTTCCATGCTCTTGGGACGCGCGTATTTCGGTTCACACCCGCCTCTTTTACATCTTGTTTATTTGTGGCCCGTGTATGTATGTATATATATATATATATATATATATATATATATATATATATATATATATATATATATATATATATATATATATATATATATATATATATGTGTGTGTGTGTACACATGCATAGAGAGGGACATCCTTTTTCTTGTTTCTTGTAAAAACGTTGATGTGGAAGAAGGAACACGTATCGGTTCATCCCAGGCGTTGCGTCTTGTTCTGAGGCGGCTTTTGACGCGTACTCTAATGCGCGGGGGTGAGTCCCGTTCTCTTTCTTTCGTTGTCATTTTTCTTTTTCTCTTTTTTTTAGCGCCTTCTGTTTCTCTTTCTTTTCGCGCGGTATAGGAGAACGCGCAGCGTTGTTTTCTTTGCCGTCATTACACCCAGCTTCACCGCGACTATTGATCCAAGAGGGGGAGGGGGGGCAGCCGCCAGCCTAGTAATCTTTGGCGCAGGATAAAACTCGCAACATAAGGTATATTTGAAACCCGCGGACCAGAAGCGGTTGCTGATTGTGCCGCCTTTTGAAGCGTGTTTTTTACGCTCGGCTTTCTCTCGTTCCATTTCCCGCCGTGGCTCGGTTGCCCGCAGCTCCTGTAGGTTTCGCAGCGCACAAACATCAGGGCGGGCAGAGCAGCCGCGCTGTGTACCCAACCTGTGAATAGAGCCGCCGCAAGAGATCTCCCTGATAACTAGCTTGCTCTCCGAACCGAAGAAATCAGTTTCCGCCCGTTCCCGCCAGTGGTTAGCGAGCCCTTTCTCCTTGCTCAAAACTTTCTGGCTGCCGGATGGACCGTGCGGGCTTCAAGTCGTTAACAGCTGAAAAAGCGAGCATGCTGGGGCTCGGTGTTGCTGTTGTTCTTTTCTTTTTTTCTTCGTCTTCCTTTCTGCGAGAATAAACCCGACTGTGTACTGACCGTTTATTCTTGTTGCTGGCGGTGTCTCAGCCTCTGATTTATGCTTTCTGTATCGCTGGTCACAAGTGCACCACTAATCTGGAAATTGCCCCATCGTGGCCCTTCCTGCGTTTGACATGAACGATCGAGTTAACTCCAGCTTGACTAAGGCGAGCAGAAGCACTAAGTAAAGTTCGCATGGTTAAGCGTTGGCTCTCGGTTTAAAAGTACAATAATACCCTCAAAACGAGCGCACGCTAGTCCGAGTGCCCCCAACTTCGTTTGTGCCGCCGAGTTGCGTTTGTGAGAACGTGACAATACCTCACCATCCGTGCACCCGCGTGGCCTAAGTCTTCACCACATTGAACAGATTTCTCTCGCTAGATCTTGTTGCACTATTTTCTAGGTCGCGTTATTCGAGCACCGATGCCTTCACTGAGCATACAGAGGTTACTGTTAGCAGCTCAGCGAACCGCGAATTGACCGCCAGCGAAGTGTGTGCTCCCGTGGTGGCCCTCCTTCGCTGTCACAAAGGGTTCGCATTGCAGTGAAGCCAGCATGCGGCAAGAAAATGAGTTGGCCTCCATACGTTGAGGGCTTAACGAATGTAGCCCATTGGTTACGGCAGGTCCCGCCGCGCATTCAAAAACGGGCTTCTGCTCGGAGCAGGCGTGTTTGACTCACATTAGCGTCGGTCGTTTGGCGTACGAACGACGAGCATTCCCAGGACATTCTTCGGGGTCGAGCCTTCGTCTTTCTTCGTCGTGGGCAAATACGCGCCGTCTCTGGCAGCCAAGCGCCCGCGGATGCGGATAGCTCTCGTTACCGCGCCAGGAGTTTTCCTCGCGGGCGGAGAGTTTGCCTACGCGCCTACAATGTCTCGGCGCGCAGCGAGGCTACCGAGGGGAAAACAACCCGCAGGCAGGAACAACGCGCCAAGCAGGGAGGAGAAGGTGAACGCAGGCGGAGTGGTTTATTAGCGGGGACCTGGTGTTTACCCGTGAGACTCTTTGTAGAGCTTGGAAAGACAGGGAGAACGAAAAACCACGCGGCAACAAGACAAGGTAAACTCGGGATCAGAGGAAGCCGCGCGCTTACGGTGTTTATACTCTCGCAAGTCGATGAGAGGGACTTTTTGTCGGCGGGGCACCAGGCTACTGGGAGCCTGGGGCTTCTGGGAGGCCCAGTCGGTGATTATACGCCTCCCGCAATAAGGCCACCTGGAAAAACTTGCTGTTTTTTTTTTACATGCAAAATCATGCACTGGTTAATTTCTTTACCAAGGCAGTACTGTTGGTGGTCGTTATATTAGTTACTTTTAGTAGAAAGGGAGAAAGAAGATGGCTACACAGTATGAAAGAGGCACAGAACAAGAGATGAGGGGGGGGGGGGGGGGAGGGGGGTCTCAGTTCGCAAGCCGCACTAACGTTTCGACAAGTGGATTTGCCTTAGTGGTTTTACAGCCGTCTCGGTGCATTGTGCTCGAGGGTATATTTATGTGCGAACCGGATAAAGCTTTTTGGTCCCGCCTCGGCACCCGGCAGAAACGTCCAATAATTATACAATAAATTTTACAATATGCCTCCTTAAACCTATTATTTTTGTTCGGTTCGCTCTAAAAATTAGATTTCTTTTATTAGCAACGTACTTGGCTGCTACTTCTTAAAAAAATTACTTTTCAGCTTCTATAGACGCATTGTTGGGTTTATGCTGAATCAACAAAAAACACACGCAACCCCTTGTTATGTTATGATTGTCAAATGTTATGCTGAGTGCACACAACAGCGCCTAAATAATATTTCAGTTGTGCTTCACCCAGCATAATGTTTTCTTGACAATCTCAGTACATTTTCAGTTGGGTTTTACAGACCATGACGTACTGTAGTAAATACTGTAGGGGAATTCATGAGGATATACAGTATTCAAATTTAACGCACTAATTGACAATCGAAACTAGCAAAATGTGTACTGAACTCAGGATGTAAATAACACTTATGCCGCATTTATTGCGCGTTTTTAGAATGTTGTAATAAAGCCTTCCACTTGCAAGAGAGAAAAAAAAAAAAAACTCCGAAAATTTTGAAAACCATGGGTGACCAAATCATTCTATAAAAGTATCCAAAGGAAAAAATAAAATGTTTAAAAATCATTTAAATGGTAACCTTAATACGCCAAAGTCAATTACTATACCCAACGTATCTCAAAAATACGCGACGATTACAAAAACGTCTAAAAAAACTTAATATCTTACTTGGTAGCACCCTATTATACAGTATTACTGAAATAACTAAGCCGCGACGACAAACTTATTGGGTTTGACTTAGCAACAGCTGTGAATGAGTTTTTTGTGACCGTAGACATTTCAGTTATAGATGAACTTTACTGTGATGCTAGGTACCAAAACCGCATTACATTTATACCGAATTCATTAGCACTTACTGCATCGGTCCTTAATGTGGTTATCGTGTTGATAAGTAAAATCTAAAAAATGACGTATTCGTTGGATACTATGTCGTAAAAGCTGTTCCTATAAAATATGTCCTCGTCTTTATGCGATGTTGTGTGCGACGTTTTGGCATACGGCGTAAACCTGATGGTCACCTCTAGCCGTTCTGTTTTCTTACGCCTTCAAAGCGGCTAGAGTTTGTCCGATCTACAAAGGTGGTGACTGAAATAAAATGACTAATTGTCGACCTATTTTTGTCCTATTATTTCTAAATACTTTGATGGTGCCATCAACCGCAGGCTACAAAATTTCGTTGGAATCTTGGAATACTCTTATTTCGAAACTTACGTCAAATTTGAGCAGCATAGTTGGTTGCCTTTTTAACTGACTAGAGTCATACCTACTTAGCTAAATATATGAATATGTTATGCACTTTGTATTTTGTAATCCGTTACTGCATTTTATTCTGGGAAACTATTACTTCCGGTAATTACAAAACCTAATTATGACACAAAAGAAAGCAATGAGAGCAATTGAGGGATATCGCGGCCGACAACGAAATCTACCAACAATGCCTCTGTCCATTAAACGTAGTATCTTTAAGGCGCATGAGACATATTTGTTTCGGCTGTTTCAACACATTCATAAGAACCGACTATGTTCCTCTATTCCCGATAATTATTCATGAACGTACCACTTCATAACGCAAAAGAAACTAATTCCTTGAGTTCGGTCTAATTGCGGTAAACCGACACTACGATACCAAATTCCTAAAGCCTTTAATTTACATCTAGCTCTTCAATTCAAATTCCATAAAGCTGTTCAATTAGAACATCAAAAATCACTTGATAAGCAGTAACATTGAATTACTATAAAGTATTACTACCGATTTTTTTTTTATTTCGCCCATATTCTGCAAGTTTAGCTCGCTTGTCTGGAGATTTGTGTGATTGCATCTTAAATTTGTTGTATGTTCTCCGAACTATGACGACAAGTGATTGTTGTAAAATGTTTTGACGTTTTGCTTCATCGTTGAATTGTAAACCGTACATACGTCCTTTCTTTTTTTTTTTTTGTATTCTTACTGAACTAATATAATATTTGCAATTGTATTTCTTTTCTTTTTGCCATTGTCCACTGGGGCTGTGGACATGGTCAAGGTTATTTCAACAAAATTGTTGTTGAACGTCACTTAACAAATTTTTTTACTAATTAATTTTGAATTTAAGCTTAATCACGCCTTATAGAACCGCAAGGGTGTGCCTAACTCTGACTGGCTTAGATTAGGCCTATGTCTTACTACTTTATGCTTAGAAAGAACGCAGCGATTGCTAGGTTTTGTGTAAGCCACTGTCAATTTTCCTTCCACGTGAGGAAAGAGTGCCAGTGCCACAATGAATTTTCAAAACTACCATCTGGTGAGTATTTCTCTGTGCGCTCATACAAAAACGGTCAAACTTATGGATTTTATTTTTCTTGTCAAGGAGAGGAATCAAAATCTTAAACCAACAGAACGTCTCATGAGCACCTCATTTTTTGTACTCTACAAAAAATGAGTATATAGTATCAGGGAAAATTGCATAACTCTGCTGATAGGCAGCTTATAAACTGCGCACTTCAAGACAGGCTCGGTAAAACGGAGGAGTATATGACGGTGAAGCTCGATTTGAATGAAAACCACCAGACTCTCGATGATTTTATACTATAGCCTTTGTATATAGTTGGGTGCTGGTTGCACGTTAAAGAAAGTGCAATGTAAAAACAATGGTGGCAGCAAGTGTGGGAATGCCCCTGAATCTGCATCGACAGTCGGCTCCTTTGGAGCAGTAGGCATGCTTATATATATATATATATATATATATATATATATATATATATATATATATATATATATATATATATATATATATATATATATATGGTTTGGTTGGCTTGTGGGGCTTAACGTCCCAAAGCGACTCCAGGCTATGAGAGACGCCGTAGTGGAGGACTCCGGAAATTTCGACCCCATGGGGTTCTTTAACGTGCACTGACATCGCACAGCACACGGACGCCTTGCTTTTCACCTCCATCGAAAAGCGGCCGCCGAGGCCGAGATAAGATCCCGCGTCCTTGGGAACAGTAGTCGAGCGCCGTATCCACTGCGCCACCCCGGCGGGGCATATATATATATATATATATATATATATATATATATATATATATATATATATATATATATATATATATATATATATATATATATATATATATATATATATATATATATATAGATAATAGTGAAGAACTAGTGTTGAGAATGTTTAGTTCAAACAGAGTAGTGACGTTACTATTTAAATTCAACGCTACCTTAGTATTCGGACATTATAAATTCAAGACGGCATGTTGAATATCCACTCAGAAAAGCTCCAACACGACCTCAACAAGTATATTTATTGCAAAATTAAAATTTGAAAACAATGAAGAGCATTGATTGCTATTGTTCCGTTCATTAGCTCAAACCGTAGGGCTACATATATACGAAATCATTTTCTCAATCACAATATATATTTACAAAACGCGATGGCATTTTGCAGCGTTGGATGGCTGGAGCTTCGACTGAAATATACTTTGCGGCCACTGCGGGGGAGGTGAGGATTAGCGAAGCGTGTTGCCCATTTTGTGAGGACGGACACTGTGAGCGAATTAGCTAATGAATGAATGCGATGTTCATTAAAAGTGGGATGGAAGCTTAGCCGAGGCGAGCAGACTCGAAATGCGGGAAGCAATCGATGTGGTGGACGTATAATCCGCGTGTAGGAGGCGGACACGTGCGGAGTGACGCGAGCGTCAGCGTGCCTTGCGTGCATTCCTCCTGAGCTCGGCACCAGTCCTCGTTATCTGGCGCGCGGAGATTCGTATAAAAGTGCCTTACGGTCGGTGCAGACCGCACTCGAGACAAGAGTGGGGTGAAATTTAGAGTCTCTCCAGTCGGCTTAGGCGCTCAGGGCCGCTATATAATGACGCTGTAAAAGAAGGAGACGCCACTGAAGCGTCATTTTCAAATAAGGGTCTAATGGTTAAGTTATTTGTGCGAACTGGACCGGCCGATGGCGCGAGTCTTAATATTCTCAGTGAAAGGCTTGTGGTAATGATGCGTATTTCAAGGCAATGCTGAGAAAGGCACCGCTACACCACGATTCCAACTGGCCAGAAACGGTTAGAGAACGAAGTCCTTCAATATATATATATATATATATATATATATATATATATATATATATATATATATATATATATATGTTTGTGTGTGTGTGTGTGTATGTGTGTGTATGTGTGTGTGTGTATGTGTATGTATGTGTATGTATGTGTATGTATGTGTATGTATGTGTATGTATGTGTATGTATGTGCGTGCGTGCGTGCGTGCGTGCGTGCGTGCGTGCGTGCGTGCGTGTGTATGTGTGTATGTGTGTGTGTGTGTGTGTGTGTGTGTGTGTGTGTGTGTGTGTGTGTGTGTGTGTGTGTGTGTGTGTGTGTGTGTGTGTGTGTGTGTGTGTGTGTGTGTGTGTGTGTGTGTGTGTGTGTGTGTGTGTGTGTGTGTGTGTGTGTGTGTGTGTGTGTGTGTGTGTGTGTGTGTGTGTGTGTGTGTGTGTGTGTGTGTGTGTGTGTGTGTGTGTGTGTGTGTGTGTGTGTGTGTGTGTGTGTGTGTGTGTGTGTGTGTGTGTGTGTGTGTGTGTGTGTGTGTGTGTGTGTGTGTGTGTGTGTGTGTGTGTGTGTGTGTGTGTGTGTGTGTGTGTGTGTGTGTGTGTGTGTGTGTGTGTGTGTGTGTGTGTGTGTGTGTGTGTGTGTGTGTGTGTGTGTGTGTGTGTGTGTGTGTGTGTGTGTGTGTGTGTGTGTGTGTGTGTGTGTGTGTGTGTGTGTGTGTGTGTGTGTGTGTGTGTGTGTGTGTGTGTGTGTGTGTGTGTGTGTGTGTGTGTGTGTGTGTGTGTGTGTGTGTGTGTGTGTGTGTGTGTGTGTGTGTGTGTGTGTGTGTGTGTGTGTGTGTGTGTGTGTGTGTGTGTGTGTGTGTGTGTGTGTGTGTGTGTGTGTGTGTGTGTGTGTGTGTGTGTGTGTGTGTGTGTGTGTGTGTGTGTGTGTGTGTGTGTGTGTGTGTGTGTGTGTGTGTGTAGCAGTTCAGCATCGCAGTGACTAAAGGAAAGCCGGCGGTCTTACTGCGCCCTTTTTTTGTGCAGTCAAATAGAATTTTCTTTTCGTGTGTTAGTTTATGTCCTCGCGGTATTTCGAGCTACTAGAAAGCGCTTCCGGAACCTCTTTTCATGAAACTTCGTTAAAACTTCATGCTGTAAAAAATTCGCTAAACGTTCTCGCGCGTTTTTTCTAATTGTTATGCTTTTTCTTGCGGTCGAAAAATCAAATGCAAAGAAGATTCAGCACTGATGGCCACACCTAAAAAAAGAATAAAAAGAAAGCAAACGTGCAAGCGCCTTACTGATAGTATCGACAAACCCCTTTGTGTAGGTAACCGATCTAACCTATAATCCTGGCGTGTGTTAGCGGTGTTTTGTTCTTATGCACTTTCTTTCTATCTTTATTATTCTTTTTTATGAGAAAATATCCCCACAGACGACTGCCGGATGGTCATTGGAAGAAACGTTTGGGTACAATACTGAAAAAAGAATAAAAGATAAGTATAGGTCGGAACACGCTTAGCGACTGTGAAAAACTCTAGAAAGGAAGTACTATATTCTGAATGAAAACATTGCAACACCGAATTTCAGCGGTTCAACCTTTCACGCGCTACGCTTCACACACGAGTGTAGCCCTAGTGTCTTCACAGGCTTTATTCACGTAGGTAGCGAAGGATGCACCGCATAGGCGCTTCCTTCTGCCCACAAAACAATTACCCCGCATCAGTACGAGGCGCGTACGGAAAATAAAGATATACAGGTGAACCTGATTGTGAAATCATTTTATCTTAAAAATTTTACTTCAAAAATATTTTACATTTCACTTCATTTTTTCCCCATATTTCTTTTCGTTATCTGAGCACTTGTTTACCTAGACACCAGCTTTGATGAACATAAAAGTCGTAAACATTTGTATGAACTCGTTTATATCGGCGAACAGCCTCCCATCGAAGTGTTTCTTCAGGTTAAGGAACGAAGTGAAAATCACTGGGTACCAAGTCGGAGTTATACGCGTGATGCATTGAAACATATACCCCTTGGATCGCGCCAGCAGGGGCTCACTAGGGTGTGCAGTGTCGGCCCGAGCGTAGACACGAAGCAGACGTACTCCATTTGCCTTATGTCCGCTGTAGTTTGAATGGACTTTTGTAAATCGCGGATTCATGAATCCCACTCTTCGTAACTTTGGGAACAAGTTCAAGCAATGCGCCTAATCGCCAAAGGCTTATTACAGCGGATTTAATCTTCGATTATTCGGAGAAAACTCTAAAACGGTAACACATGGGCTTTTTTTTCTCTCTCTCTCTAGCGTCCTTTCTACCTCCTGACCTTTCCGGCACGTTTTCGGCACACTCCGTCGCTTTTGAAAGCAGCAACTTTTATGTAACCCCTCATATTTCGATGGCGGTTATTTTCTAAAGCGTCTGTGTCGTTAAATTTATGTGGAAGTAAAAATGGCCACGAAGTTAGAATTAGTCAGTCCTCGGACAAAACTTTGAGCCTCCATTTATGCCCCCTGGAAGTTTGATTTAGTTTGCTTCATAAAGTTTAACGTCTCAAAGGGACTCGGGCTATGAAAGACTCCAAGACTCCATAGGAGGTTCCGGAAATTTCGACTACCTGGGATTCTTTAAAGCGCACTCACATCGCAAAACACACAGGAGCCTTGCTTTACTCCTTTACCCAGTCCTATAAGTTTACAAATATAAGCACCTCAGACGATAATGTAATCAATTTTCAATTTTATGAAGCGATGAAGAAAACTAAAAAAATATGCTCAGGGCGCCGTTGAAAGTACGCGTCGCATGATCAAGCCGGCCATGTGAACCTAAAAATATTTCATGGAAGCCTTGGTATCGCGGTGCGACAAAATCAGAGAGGAAATTATAGCTATTCTTGAAGGCGAACTTGCTCCAACGAGTACAGTCAGAAAAGCATCTTTGAGGGGGAAAAAAGGCGTATGATAGTGCTCAAAAATGTTATCTGGACAACCGCGAGCGTGAATTCTACAGGAACTGCGTGCTCCATCTGTAAATTCGTTCTCTCCTCCTTAAAAGCGTGCCAAAACCGCACCATGTTTTCGTTCAAATAAGACATAAGTGTCCATAGGAATAATTCCCACGCGCTGAGTAGCTACTGACATTAAAGTTCAGTATTGCCTTTTTGGCTCTGTTTGTGCGCGTTTCGTAAGTACGTACCTCATCCCTAGTAAAGGTCTTCGCACGTGACAAAAACGCAGTGGATGTACCGACGTTCCATCTAAGCATAGGCGAGTGACCGCATGCTTCCTCGGGAACGCTGTGACCGCGACCATACCCTTCCTTTGTAAGCTCCCACTCCGATCTAACGTTTTCGTTTCTTTACTGCCACCGCTGCAGCGGCTGATAAGGGGGCGTATGTAAATACATAAGATAAAACCGTCTTCGTGCCAGGGGAGCAGTGCTCGCGTGCTGCGCTTCATTACCGAGAGATAAGGAGTAACCCTTTCAAGGCAGAGGGATGTTTCATTCGCGAGGAGCCTAAAGCCACGGAGCCCCGCGAGAAGAGCCAATTGCGCCCGGCCGCGTTGGGGTTCGTTTCCGGCCGCCGCACCTGGAGGCCTCCGCTTTGGCGCCAAGACGTTTAACCCTGCAAGCGGAAGCAATGGCCGGCGCCGCGCTCCACTTCGAGTCGCGGCCCTTGTTCCTCCGTCGCACTGTAATATTTCGCGCGCTCCGTGGCGCCTGCAAGTGGCAGCTTTGTTTGGAAGAGTCGTTATGAGGAACGACGCGGGGAGACCCCGAGTTCATTTGAATCTGGCAATGCCGCCACCATTAGGGAGCAGATGCGGCGGCCCCCGCCTGTCCGGGCCTCGCTTGATGTGGAAGACCTCCAACGGTCCTCGGCTAATTATGCTAATGCTTGTTTTGGGGAAGCGCGGGGCGCAGTAACCGCAGGCGCCTCCACGCTGTGCGGCGCGCTTTTGGCGCGTAGGCTGCGCCCGGGGCTCGGTTTTGCGAGCGCAGCTGGGCCTGGAACGGTTTACGCAGAGCCACCTTTTTTGACTCTGTTTGGAGGAGCCCGCTGGGAGCGAGGCAGCACGCGGTCGGCCTTTATGGTGTGCGCAGCCGCTAAACTTTGGAAGCCCCAGGGCACTTAGCTGCCGCCGGAGCTCTTTTCACCCTTACAATCGTCGCCCAGCGCCGGTGCGCGCGAACGCGAGGACTGCTGGTTAACTCGGCGGCTCATGTCAGGCGCCCGTGTTTCCCGCCTCGCCAAGGACCGCAGACGGCTCCCCTGTGTCCGTGGAACCTTGCGTTACGCACTCATGGCCAAAGTTGTGTAGCACGTCGTCGAGCTTACAACGCAGCTCGACGAGATTTTAAAGCACTCATGACGCGAAGTTTTCACGATTAGGTTCGCTCACCTCTTAGTCATCTTGCTCCGCACATGCATTATTGCACCGTGTTCTCAAATTCCAGTCGATTTCGTTTAAACGCTCTTCGCTAGATTTTAGCCAGCGTGGAGAAGGCTATAGAGTTAAGAAATGGGCGTCGCTGTAATGGCAATGTACGACGTATACACATAAAGTAAAATTTGGTGACGTAAAAAACTGATAAAAACCCATATGTCAAGCAGTTAGCACGCATAAACGTGACGGTGGATATTATAGATATTGCAGGAATTACTTCGCAAACACTAAAGCTCCTTCGACGTCACTTCGCCGACCTTGGGAATATTATTAGCGGCTCTATTATAAGAAAATATGTCAATTCACTTTGTGGTACCACTTGAATAATTCTTGTACTTTTGTACATTGAGGGTGTATCTATACTCGAGAGGATGCTGAACTAGGCGAGCTAGGTCGGCATCAGGGTTCGAATTCAGCCCGAACAGGTATAAAGACGGGAACTTTAAAAACGCACGCCTGTGCGCGCACGCACGCACACACACACACACACACACACACACACACACACACACACACACACACACACACACACACACACACACACGCACGCACACACACACACACACACACACACACACACACACACACACACGCACGCACACGCACACGCACACGCACACGCACACGCACACGCACACGCACACGCACACGCACACGCACACGCACACGCACACACACACGCACACGCACACGCACACGCACACGCACACGCACACACACACACACACACACACACACACACACACACGCGCGCGCGCGCGCGCGGGGGGCTCGTTACCCAAGAAGGTCAGGTAGTGCTCGGGACGCTATGTTTCTGTCAACCAGAAAGGTACTGAAATGATCTGAGACTAAGGAAGAGACAGCGCTTTTCGATCGATATAACTCAACTGCGTAGGCTCCAGTGCATCGGGTGCACTCTCCGTTTTCTCCGCCCGTTTTCAAGGCCACCGCACCCTTTTCATAAGAATAGCGAGAAATCATTGCGCTGCCGGCACCGCAAGAACACTGCTCCCAAGTGCCATATTAGCTGAGGCGAATCCCGAGAGAGGACCACCCGCCCAGTGAAACAAAGGCGTCTCCTGATGCGCGGGCCCTTTTGCAGAGAGGGAATTTCTAAGGCCTGTTGTGGCCGCGCTTTCTTGAATTAGCCTTATCTCCAGCTGCTGCCAATGTGGCTGCGTTATTACGGCGGCTCGCCAGGCGCTGAATTATTTTCGATCAGTTTAGATTGCCGCTTCAGTTCCAGGCCGCCGCTGTATGCAGCCGCCGTGGGGAAGACGTGGTTCTCCAAAACCTTCCGCTCAGTCCAATAGCCTCCATTTTCCTGCGCGTTCTGGTTGGGTAATGGGCCAGGGTTCGCCGCTGGGCAACTTACTAATCGTTTCCGAGGCACTTGAAATCTTCCCTTCCTCCGTGCACAGTGGCGAGATTTCAGGTTTCATCCTTGCATAGCACGCTCCTCTTATCGGTCGTTCTCGTTTTCTTCTACTTTTACTAAAACGTTCTTTTTTCTACATCAGGCCAGTGCTTTCTGTCTTTTGTACAAGAATATGGCGCTAAAGTGACGTCTTAAACATGTGCGGCTCCCGAAGGCAGCCGTGCGCGGTTTTGACACTTGACTTGCGGCCCCTCTATTTCATACAGACCTAAAACCGCCACCTACAAAAACACCTCGATTTTTCACATTGCGCTAGGATGCATGGGACTTTCCTGAGAAGATACAAGGCATTTATATTAAAGATAAGACAAAATAAAAAAAAAAATGGCGAACATACCGTGCAAGCTATCCGTTGTGGAAAGCACTTTTAGGACTCACGTTTTTTTATAATATTTCAATGCTTTCAGTTTTGAGAAGACAAAAAAAAAAAAAGAATAGGAGGCTACGTGTTTTTAAGTCGAACGACGCATCGTTAGCTGGATTGTGATCACGAATAATTAGTGATACGCCGAGTTGTAATGGATGCTATAGGGGTTACCTCATCGTGTTCGGTAGGCGATAAGAGTTCAGAGGTGTTGAAAGCGCAGGTTGGAAGGTGCTGGGATCGCAGCTAGAATATACATCCTTCCAGAGGTGCAGCCACCAAGACATTCTCTCTCCGGGCCCGCAGCGTTCCGAGAAAGCAATGCGGACGATGCCGTGGGCGCCACAGCTAGTTTTTGAGGAACGAGCTAAAAGCAGCCGAAACTAAAAAAACAAAAAAGAAATGCGTTTGAGCGTGAAAATAGCGCTGCTTGCTCCGTGTCGCTTATTGGGGCAAAATATTATTTTCTAGAACGACATTAATGACGCGTCGTCAACAGCACGTGTACATACAAGGTACAGGGCGGGGCCGAAATGAGCCGAGCCCTGTGCGCTGACACGCGGCTACGAAGGTGATGCTCACGTGCAAATACAGGCTGTACACCTCTAAATTTTATTTACTGCAAGCGTCAGCGAAGTCCGAAAAATGAAGTCACGCTCCGCTTGCTTCCGAACATGTACTTGTTTTGCAACATTCGCGCTGTATGACAACCAGAATTGTATTACACAGTTTGTCAATTGCCATTGATTTACTCTGCGCTATTCGGGCACTGGTTTTTCAATGTCAAGAGATATCAACTGCCACTAGACGAAATATACTTCGAACTGGCTAACGTAAATTAGCGAGACCACTTCATAACAACCGCATGCGCACAAAAAACGCTCCATGAATATTCATCACACTGCCTGCATGACTGCAAGAACGCAGTTTGGTTTCTGTGATCCTTTTTTGCTAGGTAATATCTAGACACATATATTATGCTGAGGCATGCAAAAGCAAAGAAAAAGAGCCTCTGCCCGTGCCAATATCTAGACACAGTCAAAACAGCACGGTACGGTACGCACTGGTACTTAGCAATAAACTTCGGTCCAACGGTACGCCAAGCTTATACTTCCCTCGTGCCGTCTCACACTTCTCGTCGTGAGCATCATCATCGCCATCAGTAGCAGCGGTGCTCTACGAAATACGAGCAGTACTGTACAGAGACTGCCTAAAACATAATCCATCAGTCGAGAAGACTGCCCTGAGTCATCGTCTTCATCATCAGCAGCAGGAGCATGAGCAGCCCTAACAGGACCACTGAAGAGCATGAGGCGCCTCCGGATGACCCTGTCCTATGCCAGCTACGGCTGCCTCATCCGCGTAAACTTCCAGGTCTCATCCGCACTTGGGATCTCTATTTGAATCCACTCCCTTCTCTTAAGGGGTCGTCGGTTATCTTGCATTCGCACTGAATGTCCCGTTCATGCCTTTTTCTTCATCTTCATCAGGACATCATTAATCTGCATTTCTCGTGTGGCTGATTCGGCTCGCTTTATGTGTCTTTAAGGTTGCACCTATCACTTTCCTTTCAATAGCTCGGTCTTCTGTCCTTAGTCTAAGTTTCTGCCTCATAGGTTCGTAGCAGTAAGATGCAATTATTAGATATATACATTGATTTTGAAGGATGTCTGTAAACTTATAGTCATCACCTGAAACTCTCTGACAAATGCACTCCCCCTCATTATTATACTTTTACTTATTCCCTGGACCGATGTAAATAAAATTAATTTTAATCCCCCACGATACTCGTCGTCGTATGGAACCACGTTTAACTTTCACAACCAACTCTGTGATTTTTGTGTTTATTCTCCCCACTACGTAAGGGTGCCCCTGATTCCCCATTATGGCAAGTATTACTTCTGTATTTGGTTACTTACCGTACAGCGAGGAGCAATAAATTTTGGGGCTTGAATTCAACACATTGTTCTCGCAACAGCAGATGAAAAAAAATTAGTTCCCTCTCTCACCTCAGTTGTTTTCCCACTGTCAAGTATAAGCATATGCAAAGTCAACCAGTGCGCACAGTAACGCTGTTTCTGCGTTTTGTGGTGATATTTTGCGGCAGCACAGGTGTTGCCATAAAACACTGGGTTCCGTTTCTTCCCGCTGGACATCAGTCACCCTGTACAATGATGTCACTGCGGTACCATACAGTACAATGAGTTGCACTACAAACGGATGAACATGACATTTCACCCGAGGACATGTGCGCGACTGTAACAATTCCATCAATCGTGCCCCATTTCCCGCGTTTGCGTATGTAATTTTGTATTTTGCCAACGCGCCTAAACAGAATTGCACTTTGGTTCTATACGTGGATCGGTAATACGGAAAGTTGAGCTAGTTGGCACATGATTGCAAATAACGAACGCTGCGACGGAGAACAACAACGAGAGAGTAATGACAGTAATGACAAGCGCCTGTCCTTGTCATTACTCTCTCGTTGTTCTCCGTCGCAGCGCTCGTAATTTGCAAGCACGTGGATCGGATGAAACGAAAATGTTTTTCACCGTAATGTTTCCGCCCTGACTAAATTTCACAGGGGCGGAGTGCCAACATACCCCGGTTATTTTGTCCCTGTAGGATATATGTCGTGGTCGGAGGCATGAAACCGTTTGCAATTATATCCACTGGTTTTATTTACAGCATCTCTCATCGCCTCCCTTGCCATACAATTTTGAATATTTTCTGGAAATTGAGTTTTGAACGTTATTTTTCTTAAGTTCTACAACAAAATTCCCCTTCGGCAGGCTTTTCTTTTTTTTTTTTTTTTGCTTTTAATTTTCAAAATCTCGCCCCGTTGGTTTTCTAGTAGTCTGACATTTTTTTGTGAACGAAGGACAAATTTCAAGAGCAAAAATTTACTACACATCGAAAGCTTGGACCATTTGTATCAAGTTTTTATAAACGTACTTTGCAATCATCCGCATTTGTTTGGCAATTGTTTAAAAACGCAGGCCATTGGTGAGAAGAGTCCTTGGTTGGTTGGTTGGTTGGTTGGTTGGTTGGTTGGTTGGTTGGTTGGTTTGTGGGGTTTAACGTCCCAAAGCGACTCAAGCTATGAGAGACGCCGTAGTGGAGGACTCCGGAAATTTTGACCACCTGGGATTCTTTAACGTGCACTGACATCGCACAGCACACGGGCAACTTGCTTTTCGCCTCCATCGAAAAGCGGCCGCCGAGGCCGGGATTCGATCCCGCGTCCTTGGGAACAGTAGCCGAGCGCCGTAACCACTGCGCCACCCCGGCGGGGTGGTGAGCGGAGTTGGGATTGCAGGCGCAAAATTATGCTATGCTTCGGAAGAGTTTTGTCAAAATGTAAACCCATCTTTCCACGGCTTCTTATATCTCTTTTTTTTTTTTTTTCAAAAACACAGCCCATTACATATCTATTGCAGTTTTAACTACTCGCTGCGAACGTAAAACAAATTTAAAAACTAATTTTTTCCGCGCATCGCAAGCTTAGACTATTCCCATCAGCATGTGCATAACGGTATCTTATACCATCCCGCAATTGCCTTACGATCAAAAGGCGTCCCCGTATCCTGGTCTTACTTTTTCCCAGCATATTCCACTCTTTTCTTCTTCCTCCGGGGTAAATTGGCCCCTCCGCAGGATTCGGCCGAGCCTTGAATACTTTGCTGAGTTCACCTGTGAGCTTTTCCTGCGGTGCATTCATTGCCAACGTTCGGTATATATTGGCCTCTTATTGGCAAAAGTTGGCGGCGTGAAACTGTAGTAGGAGGGTGCGTAGGACAGGGAAGCAGAATGAGCACAAAAGACAGCATCGCAGAAAGAAAACGAGTGGTCGACGCGTGCAAGCGTACCTGGCGAGCCGCCAGCAGGTGACAGACGGTTACTTCTTCCTTTTTTTTTTTTTTTTAGAAATCTTCTGACTCGAATAGGGCGAGACATATTGATCGCCGGCTGATTAGCGGGATCCAGTTAGCGCCGCCAATGCGAAAAGTGTCCGCCTGCGCAAGTTACCCGCTCCTAGAGCCTCTGCGATGGGTAACGAAGGCTGACGCTCTCTCATCAGCGTTCGCGACTGCGCGTGCAGCGACGTCAAATGTGCACCTTCCCAGCTCACTCTTCCCACTCTGCTTTTTTCTTCTTCTCGCCCATCTATTACCTCTGTTGTGTTTCTTTTCTTAAATAACTCGGGGCGCACTGCAGGCACCTCATTACGGAGACTGTAATGCGCCTGCGCGGACGATGAAAGGTGAAATCGGGGACAAAGTATAAGCTGATGAGATTATCGTTTCAGACTAGAATCCATACATAGAAAAGCTACAAGAGCTGGAAATGAAGCAAGAGGGGCTCTTGAAGCGTTCGATCTGAAAGGAGCTGGCAGTGGGAAAGGAACGAGTTTAGCGAAAATAAGCTAAAGGCGATTAGAACCTTAAAAATGTTTGCTTAGTTTCTTTTTCTTGTCGCTAGCTGCAACAAATTTTCGGAGATTTAGGTAAGCTATAAGTCTCACGCAATAACGGCAGTGTCACTGAAGCGAAACAAAAGGCACATAACAAGACGTGTTGATTACGGAGAGATTTGATCGCGCAAGAATACTTTGTTTCTGAAGCTCTATAATGGCGGTACAGGAAGACATCAACTGTAGAATCGTCTTTCGTTGAAAAACACTAGTCGAATTATAGCACTTGCTAAAGTACAGCTGCGCCGATTAAATTCAATCCTGCCGCTGCAGTATGTGCGTGCGTGCGTGCGTGCGTATGTGCTGCGTTTTTATGTTATGTGCACTGTCTGCTTTGACATACTGCATTCTTTTGACCGAGATCCCTACATATAAATCATAAATTAAAGTTGTTTTATATGTTTTCTAAAAATGCACTCTTTTTTTTTTTTTAAGTTTTTAAGCGTATCGTTATAGTATCTGAAGCTTTGTAACTGTATCATCTACCTGAGACTTCTCTGTACAACTGAAATGGCAGCTGATGTTGCAGAAAAGCGGCAGTGAAGTTAAAACAAAAAGTCCCAAAAATTAAAAAAGTTCGGTTTCCGCCAAGATTATGTGCGTGCAAGTAGCTCCTACTCTGTGAAGGAGAAACAAGGAAAGAAAAAGTAACGCCGAGCAGGAAACGCGAAGGTGAGCCCAAACACTTTCAGGAATAGCTTATTCTTACAATAAGAAAAAAAAAAGAAACTAAAACAACAAATAAAGGTAGCTGTGTAGCTGTGCCAAAAAAAAAATGAAATTGACGGAAATACCCACGGAGAAATAAGCCTTAACAGATGGCCACGTGTCCTTAATGACACGCACACGCATACAAAGACAGACAAAGGCTGGCATGTAGCCCACGTGTGCTCCGTACTGAGTACAACGGAACGCTTTTGCCAGCTGTCGACTAGCTATGTTAGCGGGCAGGGCCGCTCCATCTCAACTCTGGGCTGGCACCAATCGAATGTTAAGGTGGCCAATGCCGCTGTCAACATAGTTCCGTGAGAAGCTCCCATTACCTCCCACGCGATGTATAGCTGTGGTGAGCTTCAAGAGAACGCAGAAACGGATCGTGTAAGCTCTTGGGCGCAACTTTTTTGGGTGAAATCGGGTGTCTCGGAGTTCTGCTTCCTGTGCCTTGGCTATGAGTAGTACACAAAGCCATAAGAAACTTTGATCAAACTCATCAGTGCTTTCGTGAAACTGGCGTGCAATGGGCGTACAAGCAGTGCATGTAGGCAGCTAACTGTTTTTCTGCTTTTCTCTCTTACCGCTCTCACTTCATCTGCTCTAGCAAGACTGGCTCTGTTGCTGGTGGTGTAACGTCAGGAGTTCCCAAATTGTTATATAAATGGGCGACGCTTTAAGAATTTGCATATGTGAATTATTTGTCTCAAATTACTGCTCCTAAAATCCCTACCCGTGCCGATGAGTGCATTTTGTTTGAATTAATTACCAGTTCCAAAGATGATCGTTTCTTTCAGGAGTCATTTACTCGATGTGGCGATTGGTGCAACGCCTTCCGAATGTTAATTAACCTTAACTATGATAAAGTCTCAATCAAATCATCGCCTTACAAGTCTTTCCCTGCACTTTTGTGCTAACAAGTCAATAATTTTCGCCTCAAAACGTTTCTAAGGTACGAATACGCTGGCCTTGATCTTGCGCAGATGTCATCTTATGACGTAATCATAATGAGTATATTTGTAATAGAGCACTAGAAACGTCGTTACCTAATCGCACATTAACGGATTGTCCAGAAGACGCAGGTTACGAACGTATATATTATAGGACCTGCTCGTGACTATTATACGGCAGGTTTGGATACCTCACAAATAAGTTGAAATTACCAATATTGACCCCTCCTCCCCTGTTTAATTCAAGAGAAGAGGTGTGTTACGATTGCGGATTTTAGCATTGTTGCACTCCCTTAACTAAAACCAACCCTTCTTCCAGCACGTCGACACAGCGAATCACAATTTTATTGCATTGTGCATTTGGTCCTCCTATCCACTCGGGAATAACAGCCATATTGAGTTCGCAACGGAACATCAGTGTATAGGAAACGTGGCCTCCATCCAACGCCATACAGCGCATACAGTTCGAGTTACGCATCTTTCCCGCGCGCCATTATTAAATAAAATTCGTCGGCATGAATTATTCGCTCATTTCCATCACGCTTTTGCATCTCCAGCAGGCACAAAATCATGTGCTACCGGCGATAAAAGCCTCCACGAGACGCAAAAATCTGTGTAAACGCATAAGGGCCATAATTTCTTGCGGCCTCCTCACTCCACTACCGCATATATTTTAGCACGTGAGCCTGACTTTCGCTCCCACATGTTTGGTCCCGACCCACCAGGTAAAATCAGAGATGTCAGCTTAAGTGACCGCTCACGCATCGTGGAGAACATAGTCCCCTATAATACTTCTCGGAGACTTCACTAAATGTATATTTTTCTGTGTACATTTGTATCTGATATTCATATCTGCGTGCCAATGAGAGCTTTCTATTCCCAATTTTTCAGCAGCGCACTTATATGCTGCAGTATCAACTAACAAGTCAATACGTAATTACTTTCCACTTGGCGGAGGTCAAAATCCTCGGATGGCGGCCGCATTTCGCCTTCTGGGAAATGTGCTCGTGCGGCATATTGCAATAGCGCCAAATGTTTCTCGATCGCGTTCATCATCTACGTATACGTACATAATCCTCAATTCAACCTCCTTTTTATTATTTTCCTTTTCTCATTGCCAGGTAGACAACGGAATGCTCTTCTAGTTATAGCCTTTGCATTCACTCTTTCGTTCGTTCAAGTAAATACTTTTCTGATCCAAATAGAATAACATTACCGGAGGAGGGGGGGGGGGGGGAAGGGGTTCAGAAACTAGCGCCCTCGCACACATTTCAAGACAGCGGGCCAGATTCACAGTGATGCTTACATAAGCCGTTGGGGAGCGCTTCTAAGCTGGTTAGGTAAAAAGAATAAAAGAAAGCAGGACCGGATTCAAGACAACGAGGGAAATTGTTTAAAGGGAGACAACGCAGTGAACTGCATTACATCAGTTACAGCAGAGTTATTTGAGAGCGAGAATAGGGTAATCTCCGCAAATCAGGAAGCAACACAAGATAGCAGAATACAAAGCAACTTAGAACTGACTGATCTAAACTGGAAAAGGGCAGAAAGAAATATTTCTAAAACACATCTACAGGAATAGATGGAATTCCGATCAAGCTGATTAGTGAACTTGGTTCAAGAAGTAAGGAAACGTCAAAAACTTTGGAAAGAGTCATAACGAATAAGCAAATTCCGGATAGCTAGCGGCAGAGTAAAATGAATTTGATTTATAAATGGAAAGGAGAAAGGATGCACATAAAATCCTACAGGCCGATTACCATAACATCTGTTGTATACAGGTTGGCCAAGCAGGCCGCGAAATTAAAGATGCAAGCACAGGTAGAAAGTAACAAGATACTCGGCGAACTTCAGAACAACTTTAGAAATGGTAGGCGCTTAGGTGATAGCCTGTTCGTGCTTACCCAATGCATCGAAATATTCAGCAGAATGGAAAGTTGGGCTAGTTGAAAGCTGTTCATGATGACGGAACGTGGACACGTGCGCCCTCTTATCCATCATGAGCATCGAAATATCTAGAGTGGAAAATAGACGTTGTGGGGATTCTCACGGGGCTGCGGCTCCGCTCTGAGAACCGAGGCCACACCGCTAGCTCTGACCACAGCCGTGGCCGTGAAGAACGACACACCGAGGCAAACATAGCCAGCGGGCCAAGTTGTTTATTGGGAACGCCCAATGTTCTTGCTCGGTGTCATAGCAGCATCCGCGCGCTACGGCGTCGCGGCGTCGTCTCCCTGGGTGCTGTCCGCTGAGATGAGAGGGGAGGAGGATGGAGGGGCCGTTCTCTCACCCCGCCCTCTCCGCCACAGCGCCAGGGGAAGGAGGCCAAGAGGGGAAAGATGAGGGCTCCCCGATGAGAAAGAGAGTGTGTTCGCCGCGTCGTGCGGGCGAGGGAAAAGTTGAATTCCTACAACCTTTCTATTTGGCCTTCCTGAACACAAACGGAGCGTACGACAACGTAAACAGGGAACTTCTGTGGAACATATTAAAAGAGGAAGGTATCGGTTATGAGATAACAGAGTTCCTACAGGAAATATACCGGGATAACAAAGTATAAATTACATGGCAAGGGATAAAAAGTACGGAAGCTATCAAGGTATGCAAAGGATTAAGACACGGTTGTCCTCTATCACCGCTGCGGTTCATGCTTTATATGATAAATCCGGAACGGAAGATACAAGAAAGTAACCTAGGTAACCTGTCATATAAATTAGGAGGAAAGGCGGTAGAGCAGCGCCTCCCCGGTTTAATGTATGCAGACGATATTGTGATACTAGCAGAGAATCAGGAAGAATTGCAAACTCTAGTTCAGTATTGCGGAGACGAAGGGGATGTTCTATGTTTTAGTTTTAGCGCAATTAAGTCGGTCTAATGATTTTCAACGGCTCAACTGATCAGGGTCTTAAAATACAAGGCCATGAAATACCCAGAGTAACAGAATATAAATATCTCGAGGTATGGGTAAACGAAGAATTGGCATTCATTGAAAAGCATGGGCAATCACTTAAGGCAAAAGGGTGAAGAAATGTCGGGATAATGAAGCATAGGGCATTGTGAGGATACAACAGGTATGAGGTTTTGAGGGGTATTTAGAAAGGAATTATGCGTCCGGGCTTACTTTCGGAAATTCAGAGGTACAGTCGACATTAAAAATAAATCAGAGAGCCTTCTGACGATTAGCACTGGGCGCCCACTGCAAAACCACAAATGAGGTGGTACAGGGAGATATGGACTGGGCATCTTTCGAAGTACGGGAAGCTCAGAGTAAAATATTATATGAGGAACGCCTGAGGAAATTGGACAGTAACAGATGGGCAGCTAAAGTATTTAAATACCTATACCTAAAAAGCATTGACTCACAATGGAAGAAAAGAACTAGGAAACTAACCAGTAAGTATGCTGGTCATAAGGACGAAGAAATAAAGAGCGTTAAGCAACAGGGGGAAAACACAGATGGCAAAAATTGTATAAATTCGATGGAAAAGAAACAGAGTGTGGAACTATACCGAAAGTGGAAAAGGCAGATCAGGAAGGAAGCTTTCTTTGATAACTCAAGAGGCAGTGCCCTACTTTTTGAAGCTAGATCAGGGTGCCTTAGAACACGCAACTACAAAAAGAAATTTAACAATGAAGATGACGCATGTGTTGTATGTGGTAACTCCACTGAAACAATTGACCATATTATACTCGAATGTAATGGTATCCATCCGGAATTCGATGCAGCGCAGTCACTCTTCCTGAAGCTCTGGGGTTTAGAGATACTAGTTGCCGGGAGAATGAACCTGCGGTGGTAGCTAGCAAAAGACAATTGGAAGATTGGTGGCTTAAAAGCAGAAAATTGACATAATGTTAGTAATGTAGAAACAAAAATTTAATAAATAGAATGAAGGTATAGTTAACTAATCTAAAACAATAATGATATAGGGGGAAAAAATGAGCATGCTAGCAACTGCTACCACCCCGTTTCAAACGGGACGCTCCTATATTCCATCCATCCATCCATGTTGCTCAAGTTTTCATTTAAGTTACAGTTTGATGAATGGCGACACGCTGCATAACGGTAGGAAGCACTGTGTAAAAATGCTGGACGTAATGTTTCTTTAAATAAAAGAAAAACTGGCGCACAATGGAGTTTTCTTATACTATCGTAAGTTCTTGAAAAGATATCTCTCACGGTGAAATAGCGTCAAAGCACTGGGATTTCCTTTCGCAGAAGCGCCGCTCTCCAAATCAGGCCCTGCAAATACTAAAGAACGCTAAAGGAATGGCTGGATTTCGGATGAGAAATATCCCAGTAAATGTATCGCGGATCTATGTCGGCACCAGTGTCGTCCCTGGCGCGCGTATTGGAAGCGATTTTTTCGTAACTAAGTTACCTTTCTTTTCTTTATTTCACTTACTCACATTCGCTCTGTTTTATTTCACAGACGCGGAAACAGAAGCTCACTCCTCTGCACTTGACTATCTACTCCACTGGTAAGTTTTCTTGTTTTGTTTTTTTCGTTACTGATTTTATTACAAGGAAATGAAAAAAAAAAAAAACAATGACAGATGAAGACCAGGAGCTACAGATAAAGGATGGGGAGGTGTTCCTTTATCTTTTCTTCGGCCGGGTCTTATTGTTTCGTTTAAGCAGTGCTACGGTCGGGTGCGTTTGACTCCAGATATCTCGCCATGCATGTCTTGGCGAAGGAGTAAGAAACGTTAGCTCCGCTGGCTTGAAGTCTCTTCAGAATCTTCACTTGCAATGAATACGATTAAAATATATCGATCTTCCCTCACATAGATTTAGAAGCCTGGTTCTTTTTGCTATGGATATTTGAATACGCTAATGCCAGCATTTATAACTTCATACTGGACTGGAAAAGGAAAGGCAAGGTAAAGAAACGCAAAGATTACCGAAAGCGCTTGCCATGTGGTGATAAAACTGTATAGTACCAATGCTCACAGTGAGAGCCGAGGTGTCGAGGACCGTAGTATCACTGCTGCGTAGACTATTTGGGGATGTTACACTAAATGTGTGTCGTGATTATTACATCAAATTTGTTTGTTTGTTTGTTTGTTTGTTTGTTTGTTTGTTTGTTTGTTTGTTTGTTTGTTTGTTTGTTTGCTTGTTTGTTTGTTTGTTTGCTTGTTTGTTTGTTTGCTTGTTTGTTTGTTTGTTTGTTTGTTTGTTTGTTTGTTTGTTTGTTTGTTTGTTTGTTTGTTTTCAGGTCCCATGAGGATTACAAAAAGGAATGGTCATTGTAAAACACATTCGAGCAATGTGCAAAGGAATAGCAAAAGTGACGGAAGGAAGTCAAAACAAATCAAAGGGTGAAATGTGTTCCACATAGAGGAACAAAAATTGCTAAATAACTATACATAATGGTTACTCAGAGCGGATTTAATAACAATGTATCCACAATTGATGCGATAGAACGAGGAAGGCGGTTCCACTGTGTGCTTGCCTTGAGTAAAAAGGAATCAAAAAGTGTATTCGTCAGACAATAAGAAATGAAAACATGAGGATGCATGAAACTAACAATGCTTATCTTGTTCTCTTTTTTTTTTTTTTCATTCTTTTGTGTTCTCGATGCGTCAAGAAAAGTAGACGAGGCCAATTAGATACATTCCAAAATAATCGAAGTAAGAAGTCACATCAGTTCAGTCATTATATGTGTCGACTCGGATTGTAGTGTTTAATGTCCAAAACCGATAACCGGTAGTTAAGTCATTACAGAAAAATAATTGGTACTGAAGTGATTTCATAGTGTATTAAGTAAGACAACTGAAGCTTCGTCTTTTTAAATTCTTGTTTAGAGCTCTGAGGACTTGACGATAGGGAATAGAGGCAACATAAACTTTCATTGGGAGTTCAACAATCTTAGCAGTTCTCACTTTCTTTTCTGCACACACTTTCCCTGATATATTCGCAACTACTTTTGTGCAATCATCTTAACTGTCGTGTCTACGAGCAATCTCTTGTGTGTTTAACAGCAGGCAGCCTTCTGGTTTGGTTTGGTTTGTGGGGTTTAATGCCCCGAAGCGACTCAGACGTCGTAGTGTGAGGGCTCCTGAAATTTCGACAACCTAGAGTTCTTCAACGTGCACTGACATCGCACACACAGGGGCGCCTTGCTTTTCGCCTCCACCGAAAAGCGGCCGGCGAGACGAGGTTTCGATCCCGCATTCTTAGGCACAGTAGTGGAGCGCACTAACCACTTCACTACCCCGGCGGGATTGCAGGCAGCCTCCTGTCACAGACATGCACCGTTACAAAACACCTTTTCGGTCCCCACTGGACTGTGTAACTGCGACCTTGCGCGTGTACATGTTAGTGTATCTGTGTGCACTCACGCGTCCTAAAGTTATTGGAGGAGAGGGCGACATTTGTTGGTAAAAATATGCTTTAGTTGAATCTCAACGCCGTCGCAATGGTCGCGGTGTATACGCGTTAACGATAAATAAAGCCAGCGTCATCCAGGATGCTGCACAGGCTAGCCTTATACGCCTGCGCGGTTTCGACAGCAGGTTTCTATGCACAGGAGCGGTGAATGTTAAGTCCTCGGCAGTCCATTGCCTCTTTTCTATAGTGCATCTACTCTGATCTCGGGTTACGTGAGCCATGATTATAAAACCAAAAAGGAGCAGCTGACGTCTCCAAACGTGGCTACAGCCTCATGTACACATGCGTGGGGAAAAAATGGTGTTTTGTGTCTTGGTTGCATGCCAATGGGGAGAATATATTCGTCTGCTCTGCGCGGCGTGGGCTAGTGGCTGTGCGGGCTCTTCGGCTGGCTGAAAGTGCGGTTGCCTGAATGAATTGTTTTCTGAACTGAGGCTGTGATCGCAATCTGCGCTGACAGATGCGGGGCAGGGGACGTCAGCAGGAAGCACGCCCATCCCTGTAAACATGTTTTCATCGCACTGATCGACGCCCACGTATACACGGCGCCGCGGCTTCTGCGGCGTTTCTATCGGAAAAAATTCGGCACGTGTGCTAAATATTGACTGCAAAACAAACGCGATTGGCGCGACGTACAAGGCAATGTGCGAAGGACAACCGCAAAAGAACCTTTTAGAAAGGCCGTTCTCTAAATTTACTAAACTGATCAATAAGTGCAATTTTTCTCGCTTCCAAATGCAGCACACTATTGACTGTTGTCAAATTTAGCTCAACACAAATGAGCATGCTCAACTCTTAACGTCAAACGTATTTACAATTTTATTATTTTTTTTTTTTTTGCAAAATACTCACGGCGAGGAGTTTTACACTGCAGAGGTAGCCGCTGAAAATGACCGCTGATAACAGCTCGTGTACTTCAGCGCTGATACATGCTTCAACATTATTGTCACTTATATAACTACTTGCTTAAGTGCGTCAGCCGACTCTGTGGCTCGAAAAACGTTATCGTAAGAATGAGTCATTCGACATCATTCCAAAAACCCACTGTATGTAAATTTGCGTCATTCGTGCATTTCCATCGAACTCAATAAAATTGCTGTTTTTGTTTTAAAAGCAGTGACTGCATAAATAAAAGGGTAAAAATAAAGGAAAAAAATGTTGATTTTGAGGAGCGCAAAGACACAGTAAGGGTATCGCTCTCGGTGTTCACTTGACCCGCAGTGTGGTGTAAGAGGTGCAGGAGACAAACCAAAATTAGGAGGGTAACAGGCACAGTAGTGATGGAGGGTTCAGGTTTAATTTCGACCATCTGCTGATCTTTCATTCTATTTCATTTCACGCTACCTGTACGCATTCTCTCGGATATGATGCGCACAACCAGCGTCAAATTAAAAGCAACATGGAAAACGCGAATACTAAAAGCATAAAATTATCAACTACTGGAGTAGAAACATGGGCAAGGCATATTAACACTTTTAAAAAGCGGTTCATTTTCGGGTGGAAAACAACGAAAAAAGGCGAAGGACAAGGAAGGCACGCAGACAAACGCTTTCTTCGTCTTTTTGCGCTGTCTTTCAACCAAAAATGAATTACAATACCAACTTGCCGAACTGACCATCCTATTTCAAATATCAGTTCGCATCGCAATTCGAAGTGAAAACCGATTGCTCCAGTATTTCGTTTCTCTCGACCCCTATAAATTTGGCGTTTGCGTTTAAGTTGTCACACACGCATTTCCGTCGGTGCCGATAGCGCATTAAAACATGCATGCAACACGATGTCTGTTTGGCCACTAGGGGCACACGCATCGGTCAAAGCTGTAGCGTTGCGCCTAACCCCTACATTTGAGCTTGCTGCAGGTGAGCTGCCGTGCAAATCTGTGCGAATGCGCCAACGTCACAACAGGACATGCTATAGGTCGGCACCAACTGTTTAAGAAGGACGCATAGAATTTCGCTTAGCGTTTAGGCCACGTTTTATAAATATTAGGCGTTGTACGAAAAAAACATAAGTTTTCAGCATACTCTCTAATGCTGGCAGGTCAGTTGTGACTCTGTATGATGTATATTGTCATCAGAAAATTAATGTGCCTCAACATTTGTCTGCGCTGTCGTTTCGCGCTTCAGAATGTGTTTTTTTTTTTTTTTTATACTAGCCGACAGACCTGGCTGGGTGTTTTTCTTCGGCCCCGCAACGGTGGTTCAGTGTTTAAGACGCTCGACTACTAAACCAGCGAACTATAACTCTATCCTAACCACGGTGTTCACGTTTCCATGAAGATGGAACTCAAGGCGCCCGATTACTAAGCAAAGTCGGTGCCCGAACCCCAGGCGGTCAAAATTATCCGGAGCCCTACACGGCGTTTCTCAGTTGCTTTAGTCGCATTGGGATGTTTATTCCATGAAACCTTAAAACCAAACTATTTCGTTCACACACAGGTAGTGGATATAGGGACTTCGTAATTACCGTAACTAAACAATCACTGATTATTACATTATTCAGCGCCGAACACAGCATTTAGTATCCCTTGACCACAACTCACTGACATTGCTCCTTTCCTTTTCTTACCATACCTCATTTATGGAACAATTATTCTTCCGAGTACAGCCGACAACGGAGGCGTCCACCTGCGATGCACGTTAGCCAGAGCAGCAGCGCGCTCGCGAGAGAATAAAAAGTGGGAACAGCAAAAAAGAAAAAAAAATGCTGCAAGTATAAATAGTTGTTCCAAGTTGCCGTCGAGCCCCGCCGTGGTCCCGAAGGCCGCCTGCTGCGCCATGCATTCCGCTCTGGCGGCGAGACAGCGCGGGCGTTGAACGACCAGTGTGCTCGGCTGCTTTCCGTGCGACGCACGCCGGTCGCTCATCAATATGCATCTTGCCCAGAGAGGCAGCCTGTTTGCGACAATTATGCACGTCGTGTACACGGCTACTCCATGCAATGCTCCTCATCAGCGCCCGGGCTGTCGCTCCGGAACCGCTCGTTGATCGCGCGTATGTGACATGCCGCCCAAGCCGATCTGCGCCATAGGCCGCAGTCGGCCTTTCTTCTTGCCGCCACCGGGGACGCCGTGCCGAGCTGAGCAGCAGCGGTCTCGACGTGGTCGATTTCCTCCCGGCGTTTATTATATGCGCAAGCCCCCATGTAGCGGAATCGTTTCGTAGGAGCTCTAAATTTATTAACCGCCTCTTGAGTCCTAGCGGCTTGATTGCGGAACTTAATTCCAGAAGCGGCTGTGCGAGAAAAAAGGAAGAAAAAAAAAGCTGCTAAAACAAAAGGCTACAGGAGAGACGGCCCACTGTAAAATTAATGCCGTTAAATGGCATATCTTGATGGAATCGAGCACGTCGTCTTCGTTTTCTTAGTGGAGAGCTTAGTTTTGACTCGCGTGACTATGCCTCCTAATACAAAAAGCTACCGTCCAACTCGCGCAAATAGAGCTATCGAATGGGCCTTTAATAATTTATTGGCGGCGAATGAAACGCTGACGCGTGCAAAAAACAAAATTAAGTCCGGCGAACAGCGGAAATGGGAGGAAACTTGGCCTGTGCGAGGTGGTCTGTGCAGAACACATATGCGCAATTGACCGTGTTGCAAACAGCAAAACGGGGTTAAGATGGACAGTCAAGCTTTTGCCTCCGTGTCTTGCGAATTTGGAAATGGTGTACTGAAAATATTTCCCTTGTCACAGCGCGCCATTAATATAGCGACTAATGTATACATTTGTCGCCGCTTAGAATTCGACCTAACATGCAGAAACATATTTGAATGTGATGGAATGCTTTTTTTTTTTTTCTCAAGGATCCTTTGACCTGTTTTTCTGAAAAATACCTGGCACACGCATGGTTTCAAGCTGCATAACAGCTTATATAGTTGCCGATCGACAGTCTTGGCTACCGTGTGACTAACTCGATAAAAAATGGTGCATGGTATGTTCCTGGCTCGAAGACCACGAGATCTGTCAACATCATCTACTCAATACAAGTTTGCCGGAAATTGTACCAAAAACTGTTGGTGGTCAGAACTGACTAAAGTTCACAAAGCAGCCGCCGATTACCATAACGAACTCTATCAACGTCAGCTACTGGATACAAGTTTGCCGGAAATCGTATCAAAGCCTGGTGGTTTTCAGCAGACTAAGTTTCCTCAAAGAAGCTGCCGATTGTGTTTCATTTTATGCGCAGTGCTCTTTTCCGTCTTCCACAAAAGTGCACGCCGGTGACGTGACGAATGTTCCTGCCGCTTTCCGGCGTCATACTCTGCTGCGTGATTTTAGTTGGCGAAGGCAAATGCGCCGCTGCATTATTCGTCCAGCGAAGGGTGTCCACACATTCACAATTCTCTCTATACTCCTTCGAAATTGTTACTGACGTTATAGCCGAGATACGGGGTCATTAACTTAAATAAGTTAGAAGCAGTGATGCTCGCTGCTATTCTGTTAGACGAGAAAACGCTGTTCAGACTAGCCTTCTTCAGTGGTGTAACTTTAACAGGTTTCAGCCGGCTGCGATCCTAATACCATTCTCTTTCTACATCGGGAAGCACATGAACATCTGCGTGCAGGCTGCTAGCCGCGTAATCACCGCGATCAAGAAGTGCGCTACCCCGCAGTTACTTTTGTATGGTCTAAGGACAGAACGTAAGGTTCCTCCGTGTGACTAATGCAGTTCGGTACCTTTCTGTCTATTTGGACACATTGCTCAGAGTGGGTATATGAATGTTCGTGGCCCGCTCGCTTCCTTGTTCAGGGCCGCGGGCCGCACCCGCACGGCCACCATGTCTGCAGCATCGATAACACGTTCCCTGCTCTACTTCTTGTTCTTCCTGCGCCCTCACAGGTGTCAAAGCCAACTGCTCGCAACCAGCGCTGGGGCACCCGTTCCTTCCTTCGATGCAAGGAAAAGAAAAGAGAGGACAACAAAAAGTGCAATCTCGCAAGATGCTGTGTTCTGCTTCGGACGGTGTTCCGACACGTCGCCTCCGCGCGCCGCTGCAGGGCGCCGCGCTCAGCGCAGAGTTCGCCGAAGTGGTTGAATCGCTCTTCAGCCTCGACTGAGCTCAATGTAAGGTTTATGAAGTCTGTTGAAAGAGAATCAAATATAAGGATATTATATATATATATATACATGCCTATACATACAGAAATAATATAAATATATATAAATCTACATATCTATATGTACGGGCGTCAGTTGCCCGCGTTTTCTTTCCCCGTTTGGCCGTGCACACGGCACACAATTCCTCCCTGTACAAAGACCAAACGTCGTTGATGTATGTTTGTTGCATCGTTGGAATGCCCGCCCCCCACTTTCGCGGCCGCAAAGGCCGCTTTCAGACAAACGTAGGTATATATCAACGTGCGTGTGTATGTTAGTTCGTGCATTGTTTCCGTTTTCCTGCTGAAAGACGTAAACTGTAAAATAACATTTATGTGATGTGTATACAGGTACGACGCCATGAATTTTGTTGATGTTTTCAATAAAAACAACATTATAATTTTTTGTTTTGTGGGAACGTGCCTTACATATTTGTTTCGCTATTTCACCGTGTATCTTCTTGCTGTGTACATAGTTAATAAACAAAAAGAGTGTGTTGATATCAATAAAGTATACTTTTCGCACCGTGCGTCGTCCTTTGTCACAAGCCTGTCGAGGTCTTCGCAGTCCGAAGCTCAGCAGGGTTTTGCATGTGGTTCGCACCGCGCGGTTTCACGCTTGCGCGCCCAGGTAACGTACATTATTGCAGCAGCGAACAACAACAGCCGCAGTGGCGTGTGATATCGCGGCTGTTTCAGAGCATCGTGTGAGATGGACAACACTTATCGATGTTCGTCGAAACAATGTTGCATGCAGCTAAAGAATCAACACCTACATGCTAAAATGATTCAGTCAAAGGGTTGAGTAGTCCTGATGGATGTGACGTGTGTGAAGTGGCTACTTGAAACGCTGGTGGTGTACACTATTGGCTACGTAATGTTGCTTCGTTTGACGCATTTTTGACAGCGAAAACCGTTCCTGTATGCGATAAAGGGTCTGGGAAATTTACTAGACGTAGCGTCACGGAGAAGCTTCAAGGGCTTTCCGGACTTGTTGAGTGGACAGTCGTGCCGCATTCCTTAGAGTCTCACCATAGTGCCACAACAAAAACTTGGTTTTCAAAGTACAGTGTGGAACCATCTTAAATCGGAGGGGAAAAAACCGCAACCGAGGCTCAGCCTTTGTCTAAGGACACCTCTTGGCGATACGCCGCAATGACTTCATCAAGATTAGTTCAAAATCCCTCGTAAGCGCGTTGAATGGGTGAAGTAAAGACTGAAAACTATGGGTTCTTTCTTAATGAGCCAGAAACAACCTAATAGAAGCGTCAAAATGTTAATTATGATCGGATATCAACATTTGGGGAATATTTATGCGGTCAAAAACGCAGAAATCATCGAAACCAAAGATACGAGAACGGCAAACTTGAAAGAACTTACATTCGCGTCCGGTAAGTAACTCATAGTTGCCAAATTTGTCAAAAGGAATAAGTACTGGAGAAAAACCTGGTGTAGGTACATTATGAGAACATGTCAAACTTAAAATCCTCGGAGCTGGGCTTGAACAAAATAAGGATGCGATGGCTTTCCGGAAGAAAGCGAGCCCTTCCGGGCGATAAATGTTTGTGTAAACTGATGCGAACACAGACACGGTTAGCGGGCGAATCGCAAGCGGCGTTGAAGAACGGCGCCAAAAGCTTCTCCTTGCGTTGTTGAGCCTGGAAGAACTAAATATCTGGACACGCTGATGAGATAAGAGTGAGTTAGTCATCGAAACTGTCTCTGTCGCAGCCGGTTGTTCTGAGCTGCCAGTGCGAGAAAAAAGTCAGCGCCGGCGTGCTGACTAGCGCTGTCAGACATCACAGTGAAGTAACTCTCATACGTGCAAATCCCATCGAGCGAGCCATTTACAGGATTCGCGGAGATTCATGTGCCAAAAGAGCTATGGTGGCTATAAAAACGCTTCCATACAGGCAGGAAAAAAATCGTTGTACAGCAAATACAACTGCAAGACACCTTTTTCGGTAACCATGTAGTTTCTTTCAGACGTTTTGAACGAACGGCGGGCATAAGCTATCTCATGCAAATCGTGACCGCGGCTCTGTATGAGTAAAGTGTGAACTTCGACACCGCTGACGTCGGTGTGAACTCCGATGGGAGCAGAAGGATATAGAAAAGGCGCTGGACAGGGTTCCATGTCGCAAGAAATTTCACACAACCGAAGGCAGGCATCACAGTCAGAAGTCTACTTGAATGGAATGGCACTCGTCAAAAGCGTAAACCCAAATTATTTGCGTCTAAGATTTTAGAGGGGCTCCCTAGCGCCTCGGCAGGAGGATTAAATGCACGAGATCTTTACGCTTTGGAAATATTATGGACGCTGACGATCCACAACGAGGAAGTCTGCAAAACTCCGAAGCAAACGCCTTGGTATGTATACTTTTCAAGAGGGCTTTCAGCCTTGGCACAGAAGTCACATGAGAGTGTAGGCGATGCCGGAAAACCTGCAAATAAAACTGCGAATAAACGACCAAACTCCCAATAAGTTCTGAATTTCCTCAACTGACTGCGGCGCTATGAAGCTGGAAACGGGTGTAATCTGTGGACTCGACCTAACGCCGCAAATAAACCGACAAAAAGTATTAAGCTAAGTGGCGGCATTCAGCTTCATGCGTGGGAACGATCGAACACAATTTTTCGTGAGAGTGAGTGAGTGAGTGAGTGAGTGAGTGAGTGAGTGAGTGTGTGTGTGTGTGTGTGTGTGTGTGTGTGTGTGTGTGTGTGTGTGTGTGTGTGTGTGTGTGTGTGTGTGTGTGTGTGTGTGTGTGTGTGTGTGTGTGTGTGTGTGTGTGTGTGTGTGTGTGTGTGTGTGTGTGTGTGTGTGTGTGTGTGTGTGTGTGTGTGTGTGTGTGTGTGTGTGTGTGTGTGTGTGTGTGTGTGTGTGTGTGTGTGTGTGTGTGTGTGTGTGTGTGTGTGTGTGTGTGTGTGTGTGTGTGTGTGTGTGTGTGTGTGTGTGTGTGTGTGTGTGTGTGTGTGTGTGTGTGTGTGTGTGTGTGTGTGTGTGTGTGTGTGTGTGTGTGTGTGTGTGTGTGTGTGTGTGTGTGTGTGTGTGTGTGTGTGTGTGTGTGTGTGTGTGTGTGTGTGTGTGTGTGTGTGTGTGTGTGTGTGTGTGTGTGTGTGTGTGTGTGTGTGTGTGTGTGTGTGTGTGTGTGTGTGTGTGTGTGTGTGTGTGTGTGTGTGTGTGTGTGTGTGTGTGTGTGTGTGTGTGTGTGTGTGTGTGTGTGTGTGTGTGTGTGTGTGTGTGTGTGTGTGTGTGTGTGTGTGTGTGTGTGTGTGTGTGTGTGTGTGTGTGTGTGTGTGTGTGTGTGTGTGTGTGTGTGTGTGTGTGTGTGTGTGTGTGTGTGTGTGTGTGTGTGTGTGTGTGTGTGTGTGTGTGTGTGTGTGTGTGTGTGTGTGTGTGTGTGTGTGTGTGTGTGTGTGTGTGTGTGTGTGTGTGTGTGTGTGTGTGTGTGTGTGTGTGTGTGTGTGTGTGTGTGTGTGTGTGTGTGTGTGTGTGTGTGTGTGTGTGTGTGTGTGTGTGTGTGTGTGTGTGTGTGTGTGTGTGTGTGTGTGTGTGTGTGTGTGTGTGTGTGTGTGTGTGTGTGTGTGTGTGTGTGTGTGTGTGTGTGTGTGTGTGTGTGTGTGTGTGTGTGTGTGTGTGTGTGTGTGTGTGTGTGTGTGTGTGTGTGTGTGTGTGTGTGTGTGTGTGTGTGTGTGTGTGTGTGTGTGTGTGTGTGTGTGTGTGTGTGTGTGTGTGTGTGTGTGTGTGTGTGTGTGTGTGTGTGTGTGTGTGTGTGTGTGTGTGTGTGTGTGTGTGTGTGTGTGTGTGTGTGTGTGTGTGTGTGTGTGTGTGTGTGTGTGTGTGTGTGTGTGTGTGTGTGTGTGTGTGTGTGTGTGTGTGTGTGTGTGTGTGTGTGTGTGTGTGTGTGTGTGTGTGTGTGTGTGTGTGTGTGTGTGTGTGTGTGTGTGTGTGTGTGTGTGTGTGTGTGTGTGTGTGTGTGTGTGTGTGTGTGTGTGTGTGTGTGTGTGTGTGTGTGTGTGTGTGTGTGTGTGTGTGTGTGTGTGTGTGTGTGTGTGTGTGTCACACACGTGCAAATTCTGTGCAGACTGCTGTGACCTAAGTGCCTTACACACACCATACGTGTGTATGTGGTGTGTGACACAGGCCAGAAAACCTGCTCGTGTTGTCATCCTTTTGACAAGAATAATTAGCCATCCAGCGGCTTCAAGGTTCCTAGATAACGCCGTATTGTTGCACGTCGCGAACATGTTAGTCTATTAGTTTGCATCAGTCTTCGACACTCGGTAAAACTCCTGCAATATCAAAGGAGCGAATACGGCACTGATCACACGATGAATGCGACAAGTTGGAAGTGGTGCTGTACGAAGTCGAACATAGTCATATGCTCCGAAAGCAGTTCCACCAAAATGCAGCGCTTGTTTGAGAAGAAAGATTAGCAATCATAGCGCGGACTTAAGAAAACGGAGAAAATAGTCTTCTATGCAAAAAAAAAAAAATATTACTGAGCACCGTGGGTGAAGTTGACATGCCTTCCTCAAAACGGATGAGTTTCAGGCCGCGCGGTAACGCGACTGGCCCTTTAGAATACTTCACTTTCCAGATGTCGGCCTTGCCCCTTGTCGCTGGAACCAAGTAACGGGGCATCAGAGTACTCTTCCTAGGGCAAGCAGGTATAGTAGGCTCCACCACGGCATCGAAAGTGTCACACAAAATTCGAGAACAATCGGGACGCATCACATGTCGCAACTGAGCCTTCGAACGCAGAAAACGTTCCTGTATTGAGGGGGCGAATCGTCCACAAGAGCTAACGTCACGGTAGCGTCCAATGAAATTCCTCCAGTACAAGCTAAGTTTGCATCATATACTGTTGCGAAAAATAGACTCTAAGGATCATATCATGTATAAAATGAGACAGCATGGCAAATCTTGTTCGAAACACTTGGCCAACTTTCGCGGAGCGTGCACAAAATGGAAACAGTGATACACCCCCAACACCATACCACTGCTTGATTTCACCCGAACGTTACTTTCCGTTTCAAACTACTCTCGAATTTTAAACTCGTAACGGATGCTACTGAAGCAGAGCCCACCACCACAGTGCGAATACCGTCTATAAGCACTTGAATCTTTAACCCACACCTCTGCCAAAACTCATTACGTACTGCATACAGGGAGCGCAGGGAGATACAGGGAGCGCAGTCGTCACCACGAAGCACTTGACAAGGCTAACTCACCCCAGGAGCTTACGTCATGACAACGGGATGAGCAGTGAAGGCTCAGCAAATGAAGCTGCTCGCGCGGTTATCAATCGAGTTACGAAGTGTCCCTCGCCACTCGACTCATAACCATGTGCGCAGTTCCTGTTGCTGGAATTTCAGCGTCTACCCATAGTCGTGACGTAGAAGGCTGGGAAAGTGTGACGCACCGGCCTTGTCCTCTCTGATTCAATCTACTCACCGTCTTGATAACTATATTCAAAGCATAAACCAATCCTTGTGTGACAGCTAGCTACGTGGTCCGGAACTGCAGAACAGGTTTGTACAGAGAGTCGAGAGTCACCGTCCCATCCGCAATTATGGCAGCTCACGACGCTTTTGTCCGAAAACCGGCAGCGGAGATTAATAGATGAACTACGCGCTGGAATGCGGGGATGACGTGCTGACGACGGCTGTAACGGCGCTGTTGCGAGTTCTCAGAACGAGAAGCAATGACCCAAACTGACGAGAAAAGGCGCGGAAGGACGGGGGTCAGAGCAAGACACACGCTAAAGGGGGTTGACATGGCCTCGTCTGCCGAGGGACGACTGCCAGCGGACATGATAGCTCGCTAGTACTGTCGTCGCCGCAGCTCGCCGAGTAAACTGTCATCCTCTGCGCAGCTGTGGTCATCATCGCCCACCTCAAGCACCGGATCGCCACAGGGGTGTGGGGCATCCAATTCTGATTAAATCTGTTGCTTGCCCTATATCCCTAACCGGGGACATCACACTTGCTAGATATTATGTCGATGGAACAGCAACATTGGTAAATGCAAAGCACAAAGGGCAGACAGAAGGAAGCAGACAGGCACAGCGCTGACGAACGGTGGAAAAAGTCCGAGTAAATAAGGGACCTTAACAGCGAAAATGGGCGGGCTTTGCAGGTAACATAGCCTTTCAGGCTTACAGAAAACATAGGGTTACGTGAGGCACATGCACCGGGAAAAAAGTTCGAGGTCGAAAATTCGCCAGGCTCCTACGACTGCTTGCGTGTGTGAATTTGAAAGCATTGAAATTCCGGAGGTGAAATGTTTTCTAGTGAGGTTTCCCACATGTATTAAACTTCTTTCTGTTATTTAGTATTGTATTGCTTGTGTGCTCATGCGCGTACTGCGTGCGTGTGCGCATGCGCGCGCGTGTGTGTGTGTGTGTGTGTGTGTGTGTGTGTGTGTGTGTGTGTGTGTGTGTGTGTGTGTGTGTGTGTGTGTGTGTGTGTGTGTGTGTGTGTGTGTGTGCGCGTGCGCGTGTGCGTGTGCGTGTGCGTGTCTGTGTGTGTGTGTGTGTGTGTGTGTGTTTGTGTGTGTGTGTGTGTGTGTGTGTGTGTGTGTGTGTGTGTGTGTGTGTGTGTGTGTGTGTGTGTGTGTGTGTGTGTGTGTGTGTGTGTGTGTGTGTCTGTGTGTCTGTGTGTGTGTGTGTGTGTGTGTGTGTGTGTGTGTGTGTGTGTGTGTGTGTGTGTGTGTGTGTGTGTGTGTGTGTGTGTGTGTGTGTGTGTGTGTGTGTGTGTGTGTGTGTGTGTGTGTGTGTGTGTGTGTGTGTGTGTGTGTGTGTGTGTGTGTGTGTGTGTGTGTGTGTGTGTGTGTGTGTGTGTGTGTGTGTGTGTGTGTGTGTGTGTGTGTGTGTGTGTGTGTGTGTGTGTGTGTGTGTGTGTGTGTGTGTGTGTGTGTGTGTGTGTGTGTGTGTGTGTGTGTGTGTGTGTGTGTGTGTGTGTGTGTGTGTGTGTGTGTGTGTGTGTGTGTGTGTGTGTGTGTGTGTGTGTGTGTGTGTGTGTGTGTGTGTGTGTGTGTGTGTGTGTGTGTGTGTGTGTGAGAGAGAGAGAGAGAGAGAGAGAGAGACATCGGTTAAAGGCATTCAATTGGAGGTACGTTACTCATCTGTGTGAATTCTGTTCGCGTGCTAGCCTTCTACTTGACTAGCAGGTGTGTGCGATACGCCACGAGAAACCGTAGACACCTCTCGGTATGCTGTTCGACAAACGATTGCATCATAATTTTGGTATGCAAGTCAGGAAACCTGCAGCCCCATGGAGGTCGACCACTGGTGCGTAAATTAGACGGACAGCTGCCGAGTGCCATCCTAAAACGCACAATAACTTGACAGAGACCAATTGTATCTAGCTATGTTCCGTGCTTTAATGCGCTGCAAAGGTAGAGCAAATCATTTCATACTGACACCTACTCCTTCGTTATACGATACTTCCGTTCAAGGACCAGACTTTTTTAAGTGCTTGAAACCTGCTCAGATAGAGTCAAAAATTTTATTGGCGAAGCTCATACTGGTGAGCACCTGCAACATTCATAAGTCGCATTTTTGAAGCCAAATTTAAATCCACTGTGGTTCCCTTAGCGGAAGACGGGACAAGCGGGACTATTATGAACTCCTTGCAGTATGCACATTCATGCCTGTTGGCATCCCTCACGGCGCTGTATTTTTACAGGTGATATTCAGTCAAACTCCAATGGCCGCCTTTTGGCGTACAAGGAGCACGGATAGATACCACAAGCATGCATAATCGGCTTATCGCCGCCTGATCCGGCCTGCACTCAAGGAGGTTATACAGATGTTCTTATAACCTCCGTACCCGCGCCGCTCAAACTGCCGGCTATCCAACAAAATGTCTCCCATGACGTCCTATGAATGCTCCCTATACATTTTCAGCAACCGATCACTCATGCGTTTTCGGTAACTATATGATCTGGAAATCAAATTTATCGTATATCAGGCCATTAATTCCTCTGCACTGCAAACTACAAAAACGTTTTTCATACGTTTTATCCTTTGACGATTTCAAATAACTATCGAACACATTCGCATGCACATTTTATTAGCTGCGAATATCTTTCAAATTTACCACACCTTCATATCGCAAAGAAACGGCGATCGTTAAACCAATCGCGGGCCTACTTATATGTGTAAGTGGACACGTAGCGCCACCTTTGTAGCATTCATCACAACAGAAATAGGTTGTTTCGACAATAGGTGGAGCCTATTTTGTATTCAGTCTCAGTCGCGGGGCGCGCGACACCCGGTTAAGCTGGGAATTTGATTGCGTTCAATCATTTTGTTATGTTATTTTAGTTTTTAATGATGACACTACTGAGGCTTTGAAATTCATTTGTTGCTTTCGTATTTGAACTGTAATCTGAAATTAATATACTTTATTAAGGGACAAAAATAATTCTGGATGTACTAGGTATTTAGAAATTCAGGTAAATACTATGTATTTAGAAATTCTGAACCTTTAGAAAGAGATTTCTAGGCAATATTTTAGGGCCTTTGATACGGCCTTTTGTATACGCATAGTGAAGTGTAAGCGTACTTCAGCGTTCCTGGTAACTTCAAGGTCATAAGACATTTCGCCTACAATGATGCGAGCTTTACATGCACACAACATATACTCCCTCCTACAATCTTGCAAATATACATAAGTAACCAAGTGTGTCGTGGCTTACAATAAAGAAAAAATTATAATTGAATGTTGCGAAAACAAAATTAATGCTTTTCTATCCTAAAGATAAGCCTATAGATTACCCCGTCCAACTATACCCTGACTGAATCTGTGACTCCTGTAAATTCCTAGACATACTTGTTTCACAGCGACCTAAGCTGGGGTTACCGTGTAAATAGTATTCGTTTGCACGTAGTTAGACCTATTGGTGTGATCAATCACTTCAGGCACCTTTTGCCCATGCAGATAAAAAGCAGTTGTATTTTGCCTTATTCCATTCCCAACTGGCATACTACCTTTTAATCTAGAGTACATGCAACAAATCTGATTCAGACAAATAATTTCCCTTACAACAGAAAAAAAAAAGATAGCTTCGTGCTTGTGTTCCCCAGACCCTTCTATATGGGTGGCCGCTTATTTTAGGCCTTTCATATTCCTCCATTTCCATTGATTTATAAGTATTATCTTGCAGTACATATTTTTCAGAAAAAATACTTTTCATCTTTCCAATCGCGCCCGAACAAACTACGGCACCCAAAGTACATATAACCAAGTTACTACAGTATGCAATGCATATCTTTCAGTAATGGGTAGGGCTTTAACTAGTCAAACTAATTTTCAACTGCAAAATAAAATGAAGTTGCTATTTTCGCTTGTTGTCGATGGCCCGGATACTTGTGACATGTAGTATTTACCTTATTTTTGTTCTCTTTTCTTTTTGTGTTGCAAACTGTGCAGCAATACTGATGTAATTTCTTTGTTTACTATGCCATGTGTCTTAATTTTACCTATGTCATGACATGAACTGATGAATTCTTATGCTGTTGTTTATTTTTTAATTAATTTATCCACCCTTCTTCCATCGGTGTGTAACCCGGAGTAAGGCCTAGTCATTTTGCCCCATCCCATGGGCATGTACTCTTTTTACATCCGAATAAACTGACTTGATTTGATTTCATAACTAGAATTGCATCTCAAGTAGACCTGATTTCAGTGGTTAATTACAGCCTTGTAAAAGTAACTGAACATTTACAGAAATATAATGGATTGTTATTGGGTTATTTTCCTTCCACTATTCATTTTGTCAAGGGAGGGTACAGACAGTGCGTGGAACAAAGCCCAAGCACACTAAACATGGCGCACTATGAAACGCGTTTGTCCAGTTTCCGTCCGCGTTTTTGCTTGCAGTGAAAAAGTCAGGTACTTCCGGGGATCAAACCAAATTTTACCGTGTTCATTTCAAGCAAGGCTACTACGGACAGATCTCCAAGCGGCCAATATTGAAGTAGTTCGGCGGGGCATGAGGTTTTCCGAGTAACCCAGCGTATACCTTAAAGGGCAACTCCGGAGGTTTTTAGGCATTGGAATATTCTGGTAAAATTTTTATTGTAGGTTGTCCGCTCCGTCCCGACGCATTCTACCAAATCTAGGCGTCGTGCTATGATTCATTCGCACGCAACACGGTTTTAAAATGTGCAGTTTTCGTGACTTCAGTTGAGACGATTTCTTTGGGCAACACTGCGTTTGTGACGTCACAAACAGTACTCCCGTGTTACTGGCCACTCCCCGCGCGATCATGAAATTTTGAAGCTTGTATTTGGCTATCGCAGACATTTTATGTGCCCCGTCATAATTTCCATACTTTATTTTCACCATCCAACGCGCGTGCGAATGTTTTTTCAATACTGTATGTGACGTCACCGTTTTGTCTACTGGAACGTAGCGTCGTCTCTGACCATAAAAGCAGTTTCGGTTTCGGTTTTCTGTTTTTTTTTTCTTTTTGTTTTAAATGGTTCTACTTGGAATTTCGAAAAACGTTTTTTTTTTTGTTGGAGTCGGGGCACACCGAGGAATGTAATGCAAGCAAAAACTCAAAATGATGAAAAAAACACCGGAGCTTCCCTTTACAGGAACTTACCATCTTGAAGGCACCGGTACCAAAGCCATGCTCGTCGACATCTTGTCCTATATAGATTTCGCTTTTCTTCTGAATATCAGCTTTCCGCGTGGAAGAGTAACAAGACACACTTAGACCTTAGTAGTACGTTCGCACCCAAGCGCGTTCAACTTGCTGCAGTGGCTCAGTGGTTAGGGCGCTCGACTGCTGATCACGGCCGCGACATCCGTATTTCAACTGAGGCGAAACGTAATGCGGCCGTGTACTGTGCGGTGTCAGTGCAAGTTGAAGAAACCCTTCACTATGGCGTCCCTTATAGCCGTTTCAGCTTTCGGATATTACACTCCGCCCTCCTCATGGAAAGATAAAAGTTTAAGCTCCCATCGGCGCCAAGCGCCAGAGCTTCGCTTAGGAACCCCAGTGACTGTCGGAAAGCGTTTGTAATGACTGAAGAAACAAAATAAAAAAAATTATATCTTTAGTTAAGGCCGGTATATTTCGAAAGCAATAATAGCATGGCTACGCTGTAGTTCAGCTCGTAGTGCAGCCAATTGTGGTGTACCAATAGCTGAGGAAAGGAGGATGGCAAAAGGTATGGGGGAAAGAGAAAGATACAAGGTTCTCAATGCGGATTTTCAGAAAATAGCAAGGAGAGATAAGAATGCCTTCCTGAACATACAGTGCCAAGCAGTTGAGGACAACAGCCAATTAAGGAACACAAGAGCTCTGTATAAGACAATCAAAGATATCAAAGGACGCTTCTGTGCTAAGCTCGGCGTGATAAAGGCAAACGAGGCAAGGACCTCACTGAAGTCTCAGAGATAAAGAAGAGGTGGCAGGAATACACAGAAGAACTGTACAAGAAGGACCCGAAAGTGCAAACCCAACATAAGACAGTTGTGATTACTGATCTCGAGCCGAGCATCCTGAAGAGTGAAGTTGAATGGGCCTTAGCCAGCCTTGCTAAGAATAAAGCTAGCGGAATTGATGGCATTCCAGCTGAGTTGCTTCAAAACCTCAACCATGATGCTGTTAACATTCTGCATACATTATGTCAGAAGATTTGGACAACCCTGCAGTGTCCACAGGATTGGAGAAGGTCAGTTTACATCCCCATCCTAAAGAAAGGCAGTGCCAAAGATTTTTTCAACTACCGCACGATCGCGCTTATTTCGCATGCTAGCAAGGTGATGTTGAAAATCCTCCAAGTTAGGCTGCAGCAATATGTGGATCGGGAGCTTCCGGACGTGCAAGCTGGGTTTCGCAAGGGCAGAAGAACTAGAGACCAAATTGCCAACCTTCGCTGGATCATGGAAAAAGCAAGAGTTCCAGAAACCCATCTACTTCTGCTTTATTGATTATGCAAAAGCGTTTGACTGCGTAGATCACAGCAGATTGTGGTAAGCTCTCCAAGAGATGGGAGTTCCAATTCACCTCATCTGTCTCCTCAGGAACCTGTATGAAGGGCAAGAGGCCACAGTCAGAACCGGGCGTGGTCTCACTGATTGGTTTCCGATCGAGAAAGGAGTGAGGCAAGGCTGCATACTGTCGCCCTGCCTATTTAACCTATATGCAGAGTGCATCATGAGGAAGGCCGGTCTGGACGAGTCTTCAGCTGGAGTGAAGATTGCTGGAAAACGTATCAACAACCTTAGATATGCGGATAATACCACTTTAATGGCAGAAAGTGAAGTGGAACTCAAGAGACTTCTGATGCGCGTACAAGAAGAGAGTGAGAAGTTTGGGCTTAAACTGAACATTAAAAAGACAAAGGTCATGGCGTCTTGCCCTATCAAGTCCTGGAGCATCAATGGACAAGAAGTGGAAGCTGTGACAGATTTTCTCTTCTTGGGCTCCAAGATTACCTCGGAAGGAGACTGCAGCCATGAAATTAGGAGACGCCTGCTTCTGGGAAAGAGAGCAATGGTTAGCCTTGACCGCCTAGTAAAGAGCAGAGACATTAGTCTGCCAACCAAGATCCGTATAACTCGTGCTATGGTCTTTCCAGTTGTGATGTATGGATGCGAGAGTTGGACTGTGAAAAAGGCTGACCTCCGAAGAATTGACGCATTTGAATTGGGGTGCTGGCGAAGACTCTTGAGAGTTCCTTGGACTGCCAGAAGATCAAATCAGTCGATATTGTCGACCATAAACCCTGACTGCTCATTGGAGGGTCAAATTCTAAAGTTAAAGCTCAGCTACTTTGGTCATCTGATGAGAAGAGAGGAGTCGCTGGAGAAAGATTTGATGTTGGGAAAGGTTGAGGGTCACCAGAGAAGGGATAGGCAGCGAACGCGATGGTTAGATGGCATCCTCGAGGCACTGCAGATGAAGTTATGTGATGTTAGGAAGATGGTGAAATACCGGAAAGCGTGGCGTGACATGGTCCATAGGGTCACGAAGAGTCGGACACGACTGAACGACTGAACTGAACTGATGTTGACCGTACGATTAACACAGTCTTCACTGTTCAAAGCGTCCATTACATTCCATTCGGAGTCGTCACCGGTTGAGGGCGATTCAAGTGAGGCGCGACGCACTCGTCTAGCTGCATCTTGAGCACGCCGTCGAGCGAGACGCTGTTCCCGTTCTTCATCTGTCTCTGTAGCCCGCTGTCGTTTCCTAGCTTCACCGAGACGGTGTGACTTTTCAGGATGCATAGCGAGTGCCTCAGCTGAGCAAGCGCGAGCATTTATATACCCATCGTTTTCCTCTTCCTCCTCTCAACTGCGAGAGAAGAGGTCATAGCTTCGCCTCCACTCGGTAGCAGCGCGGCTCCAGCTGCAGCGCGCCGTGCCTAACGACCACCGCCACCCGACGACTCGACTTGGTAGCCCATCTCTCTATGCTGGTATGACGTCACAGCCATCTAGGGTCATTAAAGGGTAAACGTGCCTACGGACCGTGGCTATGCGAAGGGCTGAAAATGGGCGTAGTATTGCTTTCGCAATAAAAATTAAAATAATAATAAAGTATAGAATGAGCCTATGTGCTATCCACTACATAGTTTGGGAAAATGTACCCTTTCTTACATCTCCGCTCATCCTACAGCCCGCTAAAGTTTGGTGGGGACAAAGGCTCTTCCTTCTCATGCGCAGTCATCAGCTTCCGTTGGTCCGCATAGGGAAGCCAGCGCTGGTCTTCTGATCCAAGAGAAAAAACCCTGAGCAGCAAGGTCCTATAAGTTTCTTCTCTCCTTGGAACAGAGGTGTGATTGTGGGCACGTCGTGCTCCGCAAATTTTAAGTGGTATTTAGTTTTAAACAGCTGACTGAAATGGTTGCCCCAAATTGCTATTTACACAGGGTAGATTTTTTTTCGCCAATTTTAAAAAATACCTCACAAAATAAAAAAAACTTCCGCGTGACAGTCAGCGTCCTAAGACTCATCCCGAAAAGTAAAATCCGCTTTTTTTCTTTTTGAAGCACCCTCCCTGATGGGGGCCTTGCGTGTTTCTTTGTGAGACATGCGCAAGCAGCTGATCGCGTGACAGCTTTCTTTTAAGGTCCATAATAAGAGCTGTATAAGTGTACTAGAGGTAAACGTTGAAGCCATCTGCTCTTGAAGACAATCGACACTTTGTTCCTCAAGCCAATTTTTTAAAAAGTTAGCTAATACTTGTTTACTAAGTAATTAACTTTGAAATAACGAAAAAAGAGAGCAGACTAGGTCTCTTGACTTTAAATGGCCTTCAGTTGGTTTCACTTGGCTAGGACTGCCTCCTTTTTAAAGAGCTTGGTTGCATATAGCAGGGGGACCTTGCATAATCGGCGCTGACAATACCTGCTCCCTAGCTGACTTGACTACTGTAGATGTGCTTTCGCAAAGAACAATACTTTCTTTCGGTTTAATTATTTTGATCTTAAATGAGGATTTTATTGTGTTTGTATTTTAATGTGTACATCTGCCTTCCGCCAAAATCAAGCCTCTTCCTTGCTACTTTTAGGTTTCCTCCGTGCTTTTCACGAAATCCACGAAATTTCCACGAAATCGCCTTGCCGCGGTGTCGTCACGAACTAGTCTAAGGATCCGAAGCGCGCAGTACCGTTTTGTGGCTTTTTTACGAGTGCTTTATCTACGCGTTGATATGTGGTTTTCTTAATTTTCCTATGAAAGGAGACACGGCAGCATAGTACTCCCCCTCCCTTCCCTCCCTCCTAGAGTGGCAGCCACTTTAAGACTCATCTGGACCACTCGACGTGAGATCGCGCGTTTTTGCAAATTTCCACTATTCATCACGCCCGCGTGCACAACTCTGTCTTTGGTCAGTTCAGAAGAAGGCAGTTGTCTACGACGACGTACTACACTGAAGCCGTTTACCCTGGAGAAAGTGCATGCCTCCCGCCGCTGCCATTGTGAAAAAAAAAAAAAAAAAAAAAAAAAGTAACGTCTCTACGTAAGTAGTCGCATTGCGGTTGCTAAATCGCAACTCTGCTGAGGCATTCTTTGTTAGAAAAGGCAAAATCACCAGAACCAAGCGAACAAGTAAAGAGAGCAACTCGTTCCATGAAAAGGACCGAGAGGTAGTACGCTTTTGGGATTCCAAGAAAGGAAAACAGGCAGCTATATTCTGTTCAGTGTCGGCTCTGGAGCTTCTGTTCCAGAGTGTACGCTTTTACGTTGATCGACCATACTCTAAAAGGCAACGCCGACTTTCAGCGGCCACTTGCCTGTGCAATGTTCAATATTTTAGCGTTGAGGGCCGGACCCTGGAGGCATGAAAGAGCGCACTTGAGTTTATTGCCAAATTCGTACAATGTTCGACCCTTTAGCGTTGAGAGCCCGATGCGGAAGGATTGAAAAAGCGCACTTGAGTTTATTTCCAAATTCGCACAATGTTTGCGTTTCGTGGTCTGCGACAGCAAAACTGCCATATGAAATTACAGTTGCGAGTTGATTACCCCCAGGCAAATCGAATATTACACCAATCTTCAATCTCGCGAACTGTACAGCCGGCTTGGAGTCCGGCGCGAACTGGCATTCTTGGTAACAAATCCACCCATACCCTGGCTCGAGGGCTCCACCATCGAACCGGTGGCAGAAAGGGGGGCGTCGAGTGTGCCAAATCTTACAGCGAAATTTGCAGTGACTTTGGCAGCAGCAGCGGCCGCACTGTACATTTCACACAGGCTGGACACCCTGCCTTAGCATCGCCTTGGTTCACGGACAACCGCTATCTCGTCGCAGGACAATCTTTGTCTTCGCCGATCGAGATCATGGCATCCTTGGGTGACGTCATGAACTTGTATCACTTGACTGGCTTTACGAGAGACGGACGACTATAAAAGCTGAACTCTGTTCTACCTGGCCTTCACTTTGACAGCAGCAGCGCCCGCACTTGCCACGCACTTTCGCTGTACATTTCACACAGGTTAGTGTGCTGGCGTTTTCTCGTTCCCTGCTAATTCTCTGGGACTTACGCGGCTGCTTCCAAGCTGAAGGCGTGCATTAACTCCAGCAAAATGTTCAACTAGAATTGCAAAGCTCGCAAAATATTTTAAACAATACGTGACATCCGCGCCGCAATGGAAAAGGAACTGTGGAAAGAGTTTAAAGACCTAAAATTGTCGATGGATCTGTTCAACACACAGTTTGAGGCGGCCCTGATACGCTGCTCTAAAATTGAAAAAGACAACGCTGCACTGAAAAAAGAAAATGCAGCCCTGCTTGACGAATGCAGTTCATTAAAAGAGCTCGTCTGCCACTCTGAACAAAGGTTGACAGAAATTAAACAATACTCTAGAAACAGAAGTTTTTCAAGTAAAAGGCCTACCAGCCGTGGAAAATGAGAACCTTCCTGACCACATCAGCAAAATAGGTGACGTAATTAATGAGCCGATAACAGATTCTGATATAGATGTGTCATCGTGTCACCAGAAAGGACGAGGGCTGCCCAAACGTCGCGGTGCAGTTCAGAAATCGTGCCAAGCGTAAAGCAGTGCTTGAGAAAAACACGCAAAACACGTGTGGAAACATTTAATCTTCAGCTGCCGCGCGAAAGCACTATCTACATAAATGAGCACCTGTGCCCGACGCTGAAGCAGCTTCTTGGGAAAACTTGTGCACGCAAGGAGGAGGCAGATTGGAAGTACGTCTGGACAAAGAACGGAAAAATATTTGCGTTTAAGACTGAAAAATCCCGTGTACTGCGTATCACTTGCATCAGCGACATAAACAAAATGGAACAGACACTTCTTTGTTTAGTTCGCACATTCAGTCCAGAGCAGTAAATATGGCTGAAAGATTTACACCGCTCAACGTATGCGCTGTTTAGAAAGAAATTAAGAGTACCTTGACTTTCTTGCATCTGAATGCAGAATCAGCACGCAACAAAGAGGACGACTTATATGCTCTGTTCTCCAGTTCTAACTTCACATACGATATGATTATGATTTTTGAGACCTGGTACCAATATGATTATGAAGTGCTTAAAATTGCTGGGTAAACAACACATTACTTAAACCGCAGAGTGTAAAAAGGAGGGGGTGTATTACTAACGATCAAAAACTCGCTAAAGCTGAATGTTCCCGATTATACCAGTATAACTGGTGATTTTAAAATCCTCACAGCATCCTGCAGGGACCATATTTTTTCTGCTTTATACCGTCCCCCAAATGACAGTATAACAGCCTTTTTTACATTCCTGGATAGGTGTTTGAGCTGGGCAAACGAATCTGGGTCAAAATTGGTTGTAGATGGCCATATGAACATCAATTTATTAAACACATCATCTGCACAACGCGATTTAATAATGCATTTAGAAAATAATGTTTGTACTTGCACAATAACTGAGCCCACTCGCGTCTGGAACAACACTGAAACGCTGCTCGATGTCTTCATCATTAAGCAGCCCATGTCTGGTTCTTTTCCGGGCGTCATTGGCTCACATATTAGTGATCATTTCCCAATGTTTCTTATCGTTGACCTACACAAACCAGGCCATTCATTGTCATTCATTTCATAAAGAAGATCGCGTCTCATTTCAAGATATCAATACGTACTCATTAGCAAAATTTCGAAGCGATGTGCTTAACATAGATTGGTCTGAGGTATACAATACAACTGATCCCGATCTAGCTTATAACTGCGTTTTACATCTCTTTAAATCGACCTACGTCAAACATTTTCCGTTCAAAACCAAAGCGAGAAGCAAAAAAGCTAGAAAACCTTGGATCACAAAGGCCTTGTTGTCCCAGATAAAACAGAAAGATGGTATCTAAAGAAAGTTTTTGAAAACAAGAGATTCGAATGCCTCACAACTTTCAGAAATTAGTTAACTAGTTCCCTGAGAGAGGCTAAAGAGGTGTACATGCATAACTGTTTCAACCCACATGACAATAAAACGAAATAACGTTGTCTGGCAAAGGGTAAATGATGTGCTAGGGAGAATAAATCGGAATGCACAGCAGACTCATGAAATAACCTTAATGCTATACCCACTTCAGGATCTCCATTAGTGAATGCCTTTAATGACTGCTTCCGTACTCTTGTAAAAAGTTCCCACCACCCTGCTTGTTTAGACCATCTGAAGATCAGCTATTTTGACAGTGAATTTCCACGACCTATATATATATATATATATATATATATATATATATATATATATATATATATATATATATATATATATATAGCGTGGCGCTGGTGCACACTCTCAAGGTTCGTATACAGACAACATTAATACCCAAGAAAGTAGCAGGGGGAACAGCGGCCGATGTAGCTCAGTTGGAAGAGCACCGGACGCGATATTCGGAGATCGTGGGTTCGGTTCCCACCATCGGCACGTTGTTTTTTCTTCTACTTTGCTTTTAATTATCTTTCCCCTCAACGGATTACATTACTAATTTATGTGATTATCGAAGTAAAATAAAAAAGACAAATTACAATCCCCAATGCTTTCCTTGCCCTCGCCGACTGTTGGCTTCTTTCCTTCAAGTATATATATATATATATATATATATAAACTTAAAGTAGGTGACACACGGTGAAAAAAACAACACTTTATTCCGACGTTTCGGCCGGGGTCCGGCCTTTGTCAAGGAATGTAGAAAGAAGCTGTCGGTTCCCATTTCTTATATACATGCACAGTCGAAGAACACGTGACCAGCTACTATCAGCCAACAAACATCAAAATATCAAAAACAAGATTTCACACGCGTGATGTAATGGCGGTGCAAGGTATATAGACAGAATGACACGTGTTGCGCTTAGGTCATGCATCTTAATATGTTGCACAAAGAAAGGAAGATTAATCACTTAAAAATTGTTGTCACTATCAGCGCACAAAAAAAAATATCACGAGGTTAGAATTGGTGGAGTACATGTTACACTTAATCCTGCAATATTCAGGAGGGGGGGGGGGGGGGGGGGATTTATCAACTGAAATATCATTCTCATTGGCAGGCGACAGTAGCAGATAACACGTCAGTAGAATTTAACAGTGAAATATAACTGTGATTTAGCGCGGTACACACACACAAGAAAGTAAACCGTCACTGAAATCGCGCCATGGTGACAAAATTCGATTTTTTGCTCAATGCTATGGGGACAAAGAAGCAGTTAAAGAAGTTAATTGTTCGTAACAGTGTTGATTACACAAGGAATCGTGTGCAAGGTTATTGGATAAGTTGTAATGATCAATGCAGGTTGCGGCGGGAAGCAATATGATCGTGAGAAACAGGCAAACATGAAAAAGATCAGTGCAAGTAAAGCATGACATTCTGTGAGGGGCTTTGGGCCGTGACCGTAACAGCGCAAGCGAAGAGGCAAACAGTGCAAAATGCAGCCAATGTCGATTAAACATAATATCTTTTAAGAAGCTACCAAAGGTGCCACCATTTAGCTAAAATGCTACGACGAGAGACAAGTTAGCTTGCCAGTGTTTTCATTCAGACCACAAGAAACCGTGTTAAACTTGTGTATTAAAATGATTCGCGAACTTCGCATTCATGGGGGGTTCTGAAACCTGATTCCAGTAAAGTTACTTGCATTTTTTCAAAGAGGTGCTTGGTAATGTTTACATGCTTAGAGATAGGAAGGTTAGGCAGTGTATATTACAATGAGCTTTATGATTATTAAATCGGTATCTGAAGGGTGTCTCGGTTTGGCCAAACAAGCCAATTCAGGCTTGTTTCTGCTGGTGGACTAGGTTTGAAACATATCTATGTCAGACAGTTAGTTGCTCGTTTCTTCTTTTTCCGTAATATCTCCAATCCAATTATCAGAGCATCCCTGCAAAATAACCTTATGAACATTCTTCCCAACTTGGTGGTATCTTCCAATTTTACCGATCGGCCCTTATTATTTGGTTTTATGGAAGAAATTTACGATTCAGTGCGTTTTCTGGCAGTTCGCTTTTCTTATGAGTACTTATTCTCTGTTTCACGGAAAAATTTATACAAAGAATTGATATCTATGTTGTTCCCGCGTCCCTTATATCGTTCTCTCTATTCTAATTGTATGGGGCATAATGTGTTAAAAAGGGTGCGCTAAATGCCGATCTCGCCTTCTACTAAAACGTTTTTTAAACTTCATGCCGAAGTTCTGCCTGTTAAAGTGTGGCTTCACGAAAAAAAATATATATATATTTTCGTTTCTTCTTTTAATTGTCGGCTATGTGATACACCTGAAACCATCGAACACTGTTTTATTGCCTGCAAAGATGCAATATTAATTTGGGACGTTCTGCAAAGAACACTGAAGAAAGACTTTATTTTGAATTCCCACAGTGTGCTTTACTTAATGGCCACCGAACATGACCAAGAACCCTTTGACATGACTTTCCTCCTTGGACTGCACAGCCTGTGGAAAACGCGTACGTTGGATCGTAATGCTGAGCCTCTCGTTTCTCCCAGTACTCTTTGCGGCCAGATGGTGCACCAGCTTAGAGACATTTACAAAGATAGTGACTATCAACCGGACTGGCTGCCATTGTTGATGTGTTGTCTTTCCTTGCCACCGTTTTAGTGAACTTGTACTAAGTTGTGTAGTTTGGGGTTGTATGTTTCAATTGGACTTTTCGCCTACAGGCTGATTACTTTGTAAATAATGTATATAGCTCTTTCCTGCATTTAAAGGCATGGAATAAATACCATGCTAAAAAAAAAAAAAAAAAAAAAGCTCGGCGTTGTCGACTGGTTAGCACAGGACGCCATGGAACAAGGAGTAGTGAGTTCGAATCTCACTAGCGCTGCCGTTCCTTTTGTTCTACAATTTTTTTTTTTACTTTTTTAGCTTTGTTAATGAATTTGAGGTGCTTCGTTACTTTTTATTTTTTACTTTTTATCCGAGGCCCTTTTCAGCCGGTCGACCAGCGCAATAGGGAAGGATGCAATAGGGGCAGAATAAGGTCGACGCACTCCTTGGTATGAGCGGCAAGCTACGAACATGACCAAGAACCCTTTGACATGATTTTCCTCCTTGGACTGCACAGCCTGTGGAAAACGCGTATGTTGAATCGTAATGCCGAGCCTCTCGTTTCTCCCAGTACTCTTTGCGGCCAGATGGTGCACCAGCTAGTATGCCCCTTTTGTTTACGATGCCTGCAAATAGCACGTTGAAGTTCTTGTTGCCAAAGTATGTTGGTCAGATGTGCCATGATTTAGTGAACAATTGAATGATAATGCGTTTTTTCTTCGGCACTTAGCATATATGTATGCTTTTCGGGGCGTACGTAGCTGCAGTCGAGCGGTCAGGTCAGGGTTAAATAGAGCTCGCAGTCGAAGCGGCGACGGCGGCGATATGTTGGCTCAGAAGTGTGAACTAAGGAGCGTGTCGGCAGCAGCAGATTTCGCTCGCTCTCGCCGCCGAATGATCAAGTGTGAACAATCCATAAGGTCGATTTCTCTTACCGCGATCACGTCGCTGGTTGTTGTCGTCTCCGCGGCCTCCTCGGCATCCTCCAGGGGCTGCTCGGAAGGCACCACACCGACCGGCTCGCTAGCAGCAGGCTGAACGGGTGGCGGCAAAGCTGCGGCTGCAGCGGCCACCATCATTGCGTGCTTGACCATGGACGCTAAGGTCCGAGCGCCGCACTTTATCACCGCGTGGTCCATGCCGCACTGAGGGCAGGACAGGCTACACGAAGCGCGTGCTTCTCTGTTTTCCTTGCCGCCAGGGGAATCAAGGCATTGCCAGATTATATTATTCAGAGTGCCCCTTTCACCGCAGGTTTCGCATTTATCGTCTGCCTTTTCCTGCACTTGCGTGTGAAAAAACCAGACAGGACATGCAAAATTCCCAGCTTGCAGGCGCCGCCAAGCGACGGTCTCCTTGCTGTTTAGCGTTCGGTCCGGTGGTGGCAGGGACCTTCTGCTCAGTCTGTAGTGTTCTAAGATTTCCGTATACGTTTGCAGCCTGCCGTCCATCCCATCGCAAACAGGCAGCTCTACGGCTGCCCGGAAGTAGAGAGCTCGGGCTAGCTCGTGCGCCGCCACGTTGCCGGGGACGGATTCGTGCGCAGGGGTCCAAATAATTAAAATTCTTCTTTCAAGTTTTCTTTTCTCTAGAATTTTGGCTGCCTGCTTCAAAACCCTCCCTTTTCCAAAGTTCCAGACAGCCGTTTTGCTGTCGCTAATAACTATGCTGGCTTCCGTTCTAACACAAGCAAGTGCTATCGTAACTTCTTCAGCCATGTCTACATTTCGGCTTCTAACGGACGCGGCGGCGACGGGTACACCCCCTCCCCCCTCGACTTCCCGCTAGCCGCGCCCACGTAGGCGACCTCCTCTGGTTTCATTTTCCCCGCTCTCTTAGCGACTTTGCGAGCGTCTCGGCCCTCTTTTGTCTCTACTCCTTGTTGTACGTAGGGTGCATGTTTTTAGGTAAGGAGGGGGGAGGGGGGCCTATTTGGTATTCGCGACACTTTTGTGAAATGTTCACTTTGTCGCCTGTTCTTCTATCTGACTGCAGTTCCACCCAGCCGAGCATGGCTCTGTCCGTGGTAGTTCTGCTCAATCTTTCTAGTGGCACCATGCGCACAGCTTCCGCTAGTTACCTCCGATTTGTGCACCACCATTTCGAGGAGGCGTTCAGTCGAAGTCAAGATGGGCAGTCCCAGATCCCTCTTCGCGCATCGTCTGATGAGTGCGTCTATTCTCTGTTTTCGTCTGATCTGATATTTAGGAATGGTGTGGCGTAACATATCTGCTAGTGATGTAAGCCTGCATTAGTTTCAGGAGACTTCGTTCCTTAAGGCCTCGACCCTTGAATGCGATTCTCCTGAACAGTCCCGTGACTTATGTGGCTTATGCGTTAAGCTTCTTTACCGTTGTATCGTTGTACCCATCTACTTGTAGAAACAGCCCCGGGATACTAGTTTGTTCGACTTTCGACACTGTTTGGCCGTCTATTGTTATGTTGATGTTTATTTGGCGTTTTCACCTGAGCGCCTTCAGGTTGTAGATAAGCAGCTCCGAGTTTTGCGGAGAGCACGAGAGGCCCCTTTCGGCTGCGTAGGACACCACGGTGACCGCCGCCGCCTGCCACTCCCCTGGGTGGCCCACAGGTTGACGTCGTCCGCGTACATGCTGAATTTCAAGTTTTCCATCTTCCTCAGTTCTGCTGGGAGGTTTCGCATGGCCACATTGAAGAGGAACGGGGACAGCACCGAACCCTGCGGCGTACTCCTGCTTCCTAGTTTGAAGGTGGAGGATTCACTGTCCTGAAACTTGATTTTTATCGTTCTACCGGATAGGAACTTTTTTGCGTAGTCGTACGTCTTCTTTCCGACCTCCAATTCTTGAAGGTCAGAAAGAATCGCCGCGTTCGTTATCGAAGGCCTTTGTGAAGTCTAGACCTAGTAGTACCATTGCATCCCTGGTTTCGCTTTCTAGGGTGTCGTGTTTTAAGCGGAGCATTACGTCCTGTGAGCACAAGCCGGGCCGGAACCGACCATTTCGTGCTGCCACAGGTCATTAATCTCTATGAAACGCGTTAGTCGCGTATGGATTAGACGCTCCATCAATTTTCCTATACATGATGTTAAAGAGATTGGTCGTAAGTTTTCTAGTTTCGGGGCTTTCAATCAATCAATCAATCAATTTTTATTTTCACCGAAACAAAAAACACATGGCGAGAAAAGGAGGTGGGAGAAAAAGCTGCACAATAGCAGCCTAGCTTTGGTATCAAAATTACGTTTGCCGTCTTCCACTGTTGTGGGAGGCGGCCTCTGTTTCATATATGACGCGCATGTATTTCGTGAGCGTGCGGATGCAGTTATCGTCCAAATTTCGGAGAACCTTGTTTGTGATTCCGTCGAGGCCGAGAGCCGATTTTGTTTAGGCGTAATATTTCGGCGTAAACCTCCGCCTCCATGATCAGCGCCCTGGTGACGTCATCACCAGTCATGACGTCACGGCCGATGACGTCACCATGTGACGGCTATGGACATCTCGAAACGTCTAACCATTACTATTGGTTAGTGATGGTTAACCATGAGTTGCACTTTCTGAGTGCTAGTTAGTGTCTGGCTAGTATTAGTTAAACACCCCTTAACTAGTAAACAATGGTTAGTGATAGTTACGATGACCTCCAAATGCATGGGTTCCTATGGGCATCTGTTTAACTATTATATTATTAGTCGCAAATTATCATGAAATTACCTTGAAAATGCCTTAAATCATGTTCTGATAGCATCCGATTGCTATTGATTAGGTATCGATTCAATGGTGATTGGAAGTTTAAGGCGTGCACCAGAAACGCGAACACATTTGCTAACGACAGTTAGAGGCAAAAAAGGCTTTCGCCTTAAAATCTGAAGCACCTGAGCGGCGGCCGATAGGGAGAGGATAGCGACGGGAAGTACAGAGGGGAGCAATAGGAAGAAAGGACAGGGGAAGCTTATTTACAAAATAAAAAGAAAGCATCGAGTTCGCGTCGCTCGCGCGTAAGTGTCCGAGCACTGTCCACAAATACCTGCGCGCAAGCGGCCACTGCAACTGTTTACAATATAGTTACATTACACATGAGTGCTGTGACGAAAAACGAGCTCTTATCAAGATGCATGGAGGAATGCGCAAGAATAATAGAAGCCAGGAAGAAAGGTATAGATAAGGAGGGAGAAAATGAAGTGCATGAAGTAGCGAGAGCGTGCGTCAGAGAACCGAAGAGTTGAGCGAGGTTAAATATACGGGTGTCTAAACGACCCGACCCGGCAAACGTACTTCACCGTTCATCCGCTCCAGGAGTGTGGTATTGCCAAAAAATGTCCATTACCTGGAAAACAAAAGGCTATGCTATGCAGATCTGTACCAAAGCTGAGATGTGTATGGAGTTGATGTTCAAGCGCTACAGGATATAATCGAAATGCGGAAAAGTGAAATACCATATTTTAAAGTGCACTTGCGCCAAACGAAAATGTTGATGCTGATCTTGCAGTGTGATTTTCGCTCAGTGCTTTCACATGCAACGCGTATACAGCATGCAGGGTTGCTTGACGTTTGCATAGGCAATTCGGGATTTCTCGCGATAGTGGTAACACGGAATGCGTTAATATTACAATCAGCGCGCTTTCAAATTCAGTGCAAGATTCAGTTTAGCTAGAACAAATAGTTTGACCTCTGCCGCGGTAACTCCTCCCACGTGACCGCACATCAGAGGATGTCTCGGTGTTCGGTGTTAGTCAATGGTCGCACGCAGAGCGAGCACAGCGACGCTGCTCAAACCGTTTCAGGCTAGACCTAGACTCTGTCCTGTCGCAGGCTGATGATCGCAGTGTCGGCAGGTGAAACCGCTTCATGGGAAACGGGCGTTTAGCATGCGCGGTTCTTGTTCGTGTTCATCGTTTCCAAAATAGCGGCACACTTTGACTCCGAACCCATCGCTTAGGACAGATCTCGTAGCTCTAATTTTGATTTATTTTGCAGCGAGAGCTACATTGGCCCCAGTCTTGCCATTTCCCCTGCCTGTCCGTGCCTATCCGAAGAAGAAGAGGAAGAAGCAGAAGTCGAAGTAGTGGTAGTAGTAGTAGTAGTAGTAGTAGTAGTAGTAGTAGTAGTAGTAGTAGTAGTAGTAGTAGTAGTAGTAGTAGTAGTAGTAGTAGTAGTAGTAGTAGTAGTAGTAGTAGTAGTAGTAGCATAGTCGTGGGAGGCAGTTCAGCTAACACAAGCCTTGCAATCAGGAACAGCCCCTGTCATAGCAAACTTGCCTTCGGAAAGGTCTCAACTGCTTGAAAGCACTACTGTTGCTTCGGCTCACAGGACTACTCCTCCAGATGAGGATGGAGTCATTAATAACGCAGGATGGTTGAATTAATCAGATGTACGAGTTCTAAAACGGTGTGGGTCTCCCATGTCCAACCCTTCTTCTTCGCGGTCACAACCAAACTCAAAGAAACATCAGCATGGATCAAAGCCAATTAAGGAGAATATTTTGGGGCAGGCAGTTGCGGCTGCCGAGATTTCACAATCATAGGGGTACTAAAAATTAATCAATGGAATTGTTGTTCAATTCTAACAGCTTCAACAGATTTAGTTTACATTTCTTCTCAGTATAATCTTCATATAATTATTTTGAAAGAAACTGGGCTAACAGCCGATAAGAATTTCTACTTACAAAATTATTATTCATTCCGACAAGATCGCTAATCAAAAGGAGGAGGTTTAATTATATTTGTCTGCAAAATTCTGTCACAGGGCTAAGATTTCTTTCCAGCTATCTTCTCTAGATTGTGCGTTATTGGCACTAGACTTCGAAATTCCAGGGCGTCTTCCGTTTTCCTTAGTGAATGTTTATTTCCCTAGCGGTGTACAAGATACAAAACCTCTAGATCTGCTATTAGTTAATTGTCGAAACTCAGTTCTGGCTGGTGATTTTAATTCTCATCATGTGTCATGGGGCTACAAGACAGATAGTTGCGGCAAGCGTCTTTGGGATTGGGTAACAGATAACTTTTCCTGTAGAAATTCGGGTTCGGCCACTTTCATAAGAAAACACAATCAATCTGTGTTGTTAGATTTAACTTTTACCTCTCCCAGCCTTTTTGTTAATAATTGGTCGACACTTGATTGTGGCACTTCTAGTGACTACCTACCGATTGCTTTTGATGTTAATTGCCCTGTACCTCCAGCGAATTCTCAGTTGAAGTCATTTATTAACTATAATAATTTTCAGTTAACGTTACACTCTAATCTTTAGTCAGTGACTAACACGGATGAACAAAAATCAAAACGCTTATGCTCGTGATTGAGGATTGCCGTAAGAAGTTTGAGATCTTGGTACGGAGTTCAAAGGGGAATACTTCAGCTATTTGATGAAATTCTGATTGTTCCCGAGATTACAGACGTAGAAAGGCGGCATGGAAAAAGCTTCTCTACAATCAGTGCCCGAAAAACTGGCATGATTGCAGCTACTTTCAAACGTACAGTCGCAAAAGCGAAGGACGAGTATGATGTTTGGCATTTCGATTTTCTGTCTAAATCTGGTAACCGAGCTGCTCTTCTTGGTTTTTTACGCTCGCGGAAAAAGATTCCGCAATCATAAAATCTACAATCTCTTATTTTGACTCCCCATGAAGCAACAGACACAACTGAAACAATTGCCAAAGGAGTGGAGAAACGTTTCTCGTCTACACTTCCTTCAGGCTCGATATCTGTAATGCCAATGGATCTAGTTAATTATGATCCTCAAATTTCTGTTTCTGAGCTTTCTCCTATAGTTATGAGATTACCAGCCGTTGCTCCCGGTCCTGATAACGTAACTTCAAAATTTTAAAAATTATTTTTGAGGAGTCACCTGACACGTTATTAGAGCTAGTAAATTATTCCATCAAACTTGCTTGGATACTTTCAGAATGGAAACTTGCCAAAGTAATTCCTTTACATAAGAACAAAGGCGGTGCCTTTTCCATAGATAATATTAGACCAATTTCATTAACATCAAACATTGTAAAATTAGTTTAAAGAGTCATACGTATTTCGGAATTCATGAAACAAGAAAATATCCTCAGCCCTTGTCAAATTGGTTTGCGTCAAAAGTGTTCCATCTGGAATGCGCATGCTGACCTCGAGAGTCGAGTTCTTTTAGCGCGGCGCCAAAACATGCACGCTGTCTTGATAACGCTAGATATAGCCAAAGCCTATGATAGTGCTGAACCTAGCATTCTATTGCAAAAATTAAAAGCTCTTCAGTTTCCACATTATTTAGTAGCCTGGATATCTGCATTCCTCCAAAACCGAGTTTTACTGTGCATTAAATGGCGTTCATTCTGGCAGATATAAGCAAGTCAAGGGAGTGCCGCAAGAAGCAATCCTCTCACCTGTGCTTTTCAACATACTACTCAGCTCAATTCCAGTTAATCATGACGTTCGCACTTACGAATATGCCGATGATACGCGTTCTTTGCAGTTGCATCGGATATTAAATCCCTTTATCTCCGCTTGCAAACGTACCTAAACTCTATTGAGAATTGGTTGTGTGTCTTGCGTCTCACATTAAATGTGAATAAAAGCGCGGTCCTTGTATTCAATATAAAAGATCCTGTAAGTCTGTCTGTAATGTACCAGCAACAAATAATATCACAGGTTAAATCAATAAAGTATTTAGGGGTCATTTAAGAAGAAGAAATGGGCATGGGCAGGACATGTAGTGCGAAGAAAGGATAACCGATGGTCGCTTAGGGTAACAAAGTGGATTCCAAGGGAAGGAAAGCGTAGCAGGGGGCGGCAGAAAGTTAGGTGGGCGGATGAGGTTAAGAAGTTCGCTGGGGTCAAGTGGATGCAGCTAGCACAGAACCGGGTTAAGTGGAGAAATATGGGAGAGGCCTTCGCCCTGCAGTGGGTATAGTCAGGCTGATGATGATGATGATGACGACGACGACGACGATGATGATGATGATGATATTTCATGGCAGCCCCACATTAACCATATTGCTACGAAAGGGGATCGGGCCGTGGGCATGTTGCGCCGAATTTGTCGTCCCCGGTCTGGAATGCGGAGAAATGTGCTTTTAATGACTTATGTATATGCGTCCAATTTTAGAGTTCGGTTCAGTCTTGTTTTCCGGTTCAGCAGCTTATAAAACTCGGCCGCTTGTTCTCTTGGAGCGAGAAGCGCTTCGGTTGTGTCTTGTACTTCCAAAATTTGTTGCCTACATTGTGCTCTACCTTGAAGCCCGGATTCATTCTTTGATATGATTACAAATTCTAACTGTTCACACGTACCACCGAATATATGAATCAGAGTTTCACCGATCTGTCTATTTTTTACTGTCAACCGACCTCATTTTTCGGTGTCCATTGGCCTAAATTTCACACTCCACAAGTAGTTATGGTCAAACATTTGCTAGAGCCTTAAAATGTTTCCCTTCCTAGTATACTACCCATACAAACTAGCGGGTCGTCTGTTGAAATTGTCTTTGACGACATGTTCTCGAATAATGCTAAAGACTTATCATCCGTTATTCTAAACGGATTATTAGAAAATCATTTAGGAAGCCTTTCTACTAGCTTATCAATAGCTACTTACGCATCTCAGTGTAATGAAAAGGCGGGTATTGGTATATATTGTCCGCATTTAGACTGGTCTTTTTCTGTCCGTCTTCCAGACTTCACCCCAATTTTTGAAGCGGAGTTTCTGGCGGTGGTGCTCGCTTTACGTAAATTAGACTCCTCTTTTTCTAAAGTGGCTGCAGATTCCGACTCTGTATCCTTGTGTTCATCCCTCTCTTCGTCAGCGGATTCTGCAATTGTAAAAACATTTTTCTCCCTGATCCCTCGACATTTGCAACTTGTACATATGGTATGGGTGCCAGGCCACAGCAATGTAACTTTAAATGAATACGCTGATAGTTTGGCAAAAGAGTCCCTCAATGGCCCGTATTATCTATCCTTCCGACGACAGGACAGCGAGGTTTCGGAGATACGTTCTATTAAATATGCAAACTGGACATCTTTTGCGGTCTGATGACTACTTGCCTCTAAATTATTCTTGGAATAGGAAATTATGTCATCCACGGCAACTTGAGATTTCACTAAGGCTGCGATGCCGTATCCCACCTTTAAGTTTCTATCTTCACAGGACTGGTTTGGCACTTTCTCCGGCCTGCGCATTTTGCGGTGAACAGGAATCATTAGATCACTTTTTATTGTTTTTCCGCCGATTCACTACGTTGAGAAGACAGTTGATGGAAAGGCCATTGCAACAGCTTGGCCTCAGTTTAAGTAGCCCAATATTGTTATCATTTGGCGCCACCATCCTTGGACACAGTCACAGGTCTGTTTTTATCGCTATGCAAAATTTTTTACTGGAATCAAATCCTTGCTAAATATTTAAACATCACTTATTCTACAATTCCAGTGCCAATCTCCCGCGTGTGTTACCACCATTTCATTTTATATTTCATTTATTTCACTTTTTGTTTCCTTTCATCTACCCCTCAAATCAGTTTTTTTTATTATTATTAATTATTACATGAAAGTATACTTTAAAAAAATGTATTTGCTACCCAATTGTTGGCCGATCCCCCTTTGTGGGTATGTGCCATATATTATTTGGTCCACAACAACAACAACAACAACAACGACATGGCCGAGTAGTAACAGGACAGAAGGCTTCCTGACATTACGTTTGGCAGGAGCTGCCAACTCGGACCTCTCCTTTCATATGGGAGGGTGATATCAGAATCAGCCTGTCAAAAGGCCACGCAGGCACATTCATACGGCTCGGTTAAAGGGGGCTTTATAAGTTGGCTGGTAGCTTACGCTATCGCGTCATCTTGAAGGTGGGAGTGAAAACAGAGAGAAAGAGGTGCCGAATGTGCACTTTTGACGCCAGATACGCAGCAGAAACGAGTAACGCAACAACATATTCTGCGTACAGTGAAATTTAAAACTTATATTTCTAGAATTTTGTTTTAAATTCTGTTAATTTAGGTATAAAATTATTCGCACTGTAGGCCGTCGCGGAACGGCACTACTCTCGGCCACAGCAGTGGTCTAGTCTTGCAGCGACTCACGATCATTTTGGGCTCTGTGCCTTGGTGGCTGCATCTCCCCGTATGTTTACCTCGGAACTATTTAAAGTTGTGACTGAGCGCCTCACAGTTTGGACGTCAATTGCATGCTCTACGTGTCTCCGTGCGTCTCCGCAATGTGTACCCGCGCTCCGCTGTGTTCAGCCATATTGTTTGTTTGCATTAATCAAATTTGTGGGTAACTCGGTACTTGGCTTGGATTTTTATGGCTAAAGTGCTACAGCACTGCCAAAAGTAATGCTTTTTACTTGAATTATCATACAGAAATGTTTTGATCAGCATTAAAATGTTATACAGTAATTTCAAACGCCTTTTTTGCTCACTGATGTTCCTTAAGTTCAGTATTTTTTATAGCTGATTGTAATTGCCACAATTTGCGAAGGACATTATATTTTACTGTGTAGCACCGAAATAAACCGAATGACATTCGATGCATCGAATGCATGTGGTCAGCAGAAACCTCAAGCCTCCTGCAGGTGCTCATCTCCACACAGGGTCCGATCTTGGCTTCGGAACCATATTACAACAAGGCTGGCTATGAGCAACAGAGGGGGTGCCAGCAGGCATCGGAAAACAGCCGGATGCACAATGAGATGGTGGTGCTCAAACTGGTGCAGTCAATGGGACGTAAGATCCAGAATACGTTTTCAAGGATGAGATTGAACAACACTTCAGAGAGGTTTGTGAATCGGCTCGAGAGCTGGCTGAGGCTGTCCGATGCCTGGCACCAGACCTCTCCAGATTCCGCAGCCACTCCAGAAACTCTAAAAGCCTTTGCTGAGAAAGGTGACTATGGTGTCGGTGGCAGCAGTGCATTCCCGGACTTTCTGCTTCTCCCGGCCTCACATGGTTTCTGTTTGACCCTGCGCAAGGCGCTGACCACTTTCAAGGACATCATCAGGGCCCATGAACTCGGCTGCCTGGCCGAGGGTGGGCAGTAGCCAAGCCAAGCCATTGTTCCCTCCTCTCTACTTTCTTCTTCTCTTTTCCTTTTTTTTAAATTCTTCGAGGGCTAGCTCATGTACATTGTAAAAATTGAGCACTGTTGGAACTGTTTTTTCAAGACAAGGCTGCAAGAAGAAATCACTTGAACAACGTATGAGCCTGGCACCTCCACTTCAAGAATAGACTCTCCTCATTTTTTATTGCTATCACTCCTCCCTCCTTCCCTTTTTCTCTCTATCCTTTTTTTACCCTAGAAACTATTAGCTCTCTCTACCCCCCTTAAACTGCAAGGTGAGAGTCTTTTCCAGTAGGGCTTCCTCTTACACAAGCTGCTTCATGCAACATGTACCCCCAGTTGCCATGATGGAGCCAGGCTCCTTGCCAACTTTTCTTTTTTTTTTCCTAGCGTCACCTCTCATCCGAAAGCACAGCTCTCTCCATATTAAGACAGCTACTAGAAGCCTCTTGGAAGCTCTCTCTTTCCATGCCTGTAATATCTCGGCAGCTTGCAATGAGAGCTGAAGCCGACGACGACCGCTTTTTGCCGCCAGTCTTTGAAAGCACAGCTAGTCTCGGTGTGTTTAAGCCAGAGCCGTCAAACTTTCTTCTATAGGTGGTTTAGTCCAATGCTGACACTTTCACCTTTCCTCCTTACCCCAGTTGACCTTTATTTTTCTTCCCCCCCCTTCAAGCCTCTTGGATCGAACGACGGTGCATTGCAGCCCAGAGTGATCTCTTTCGCGCCAACCGTCTGAAGCACGTCTGTCAGCGTCCAGCTTGGCAGAGAGTGCTCTTCAACGCAACACAACTAGAGTCACCTCCCCAGTGTGCGATGTGCAATAGGCGCGGACTTTTTTCAAGACGCTCGATGCTGTTGTGGGGCACTCGATGTTGTTGTGCTAGTGTGACAGAGGTATAAGCCGCACAGCTTCTCTGTCTCTGATAAAGGAGGGCCTGCCTGAGCTTTAAATCAGGAGGTAATTTGTAAACCATGCGCACCGTGCTGAGTTGTAAAAATTCTACGGGAATACTTTTGCACTCGAGCCTATCGTGCGACATGCCTACGTGTGGAAACATCGCGAGGTTTTTTTTTTTTTTTTTTTTTTTTTTTTTTTTTTTTTTTGATGGGCAGCCGCTGATCTTTCTCTCTTCAGCTTTACGGCTGCTACAGTTTATAGAAGGAATGGCTGTACTCCCTGTGAAGTAGCTGCTGAATAACTAAAGGTTTAATGCTCTCCTTCAGCTTTGACAAACCAGGACAGCACCTTGGGCATGTTAGTTATTCATATGTGACCGAACAATGCAGAACAACCGGACAAGAAGGAGATAAGATACAAAAAAAAAACATCAGCGCTTGTCTTTTTCTTTGCCCGTCGTTCTGCGCTGTTCTGGCACGAATCGAATCTGACATACCGCCGCCGTGAAACAGTTGGGTTGTGAGCTCTGGTGACTGCATCGCCTCCTTTTACTCAAAACAGGCATACTGGCAGGTCATGCAAGCCTCAGGCTCTAAAAAAACAGCTAAGTAAAAGTAAGATGAAAACAAAATTGTTATTGCTATGTCCTTACAGATATTCAGAGGCGCTTCAAAACTTTACTGCATTACTGACAGCGAGATAATGCCAAAGCTACACTAGAGCCCTGCAGCACCTTATAGTGAATGATACATATGTCTCGCACTGGAAGCTCCTATCATGCTCTTAGAATATCATATTGAAGTAGTTTTAAACCTATGCTTGTTAACACAGTGATAGCCATTAATTGAACCTATGGCGTCATGCTCACATGCAAGGTTTCTGATAGCCACTGAGCACATGATGTGGGCTACCGCAGAAACCTGTACCTGGTCATCTTACAAGCAGTTGTGCAATTAATACATTTAGTGAGTTGTGAAATTTTTTGTGTTCTGTTTCTGTATAGCAATGCTTTTTTATTGAAGGCTAACATTTGGCTTGCTACAGCAAAAGCCGTACCTATAGTCTCCTAAAAACAGCTGTGCAGTTTGTGCTTTTAGTGTGTGTTCTGCTTCTGTATGGCAATGCTTTTCTCGTTGAAGACTAGCATGTGGCTTCAATAAATTGTTTCAGATGCCATTTGCTGTAGCCGATTTCGTAGGCCAACATGAAGCAGCATTTTGAGAATGTGGGCAAAACTTCCTTTGGCTAAACTGTCGTCCATGGGGAATAAACAGCAACATCCCTTTGCATTCTCATTTCTTTGGTATGGCTAAAAGTGAGTTGTGTATCATTGTCTATATTGTTAATATTGAATCACGATTGTTAGTGTTGAAGTTGTTTGAGCATAATGATTTTAAAGACACAGGATTTCCATTGGACAGTAATGTTTCTAGCTTGTTTACATGTAGGATGTAGAACTGGCTAAAGCAATCTTTATACAGCAAATTCTTTTCACATTGTCCACCATGTTAGTTTTTTGGCATTGTCCCTTGAAGTATATAGCTAGTATTTTAAGCTTACATGGTCGTCCACTCTTAGCTTGAATGGGAATGTGTGGCATGCAGTTTGCGAAATGGCCTTGCATCTGCCACAGCCGTGCATCAAGGCTAGGTGGCTTGTGCATAGAGAGACCAGCAGCTCCAGCTTCACGTCATCTGCCTCTTTGCTCCAGTGTGCAGACGCGCATTGAGGCAAAGTGGTTTATGTGTAGAGGAACCAAAAGATTCTGTGTCATATCTGGCTTTGTTACGTGTGCAGACGCGCATCGATGCAAAATGGTTTGTGTGTAGAGGTACCAGGAGCTGCCGCTTAACGTCATTTGCCTGTTTACTGTGGTGCACAGTCGTGCGTTGAGGCTAAGCGGCTTGTGCACGGAGGGCCCAGGAGCTGCAGCTTCACGTCTGCCTCTTCTCTCAGGTGCGCAGGCGCGTATCGGGGCAAAGTGGCTTATGCAAAGAGGGACCAGGAGCTGCTGTGTGACGTCGTCTGTACATTTGCTTTGGTGCGCACCCGCACATCGAAGTACAATGGCTCAAGTGTGAAGATACCTTTGAGCTGCTGCTTCGTGTCGTCTGCCTCACTTCTACGGTGCGCAGGCATGCATCGAGGCAAAGTGGCTTATGCGTCGAAGGACCAGGAGCTGTTGCTTTCCATCTGCTATGATGCGCAGCTGCGTATCAAGGGTAATGGTGGAAAACATTTATATCAGATGCAAATACAGAAGGTTATACACTAGCTGACCCTGAAGGGGCCTGCCCTGACAAACACTAGGGGTCCCTAATTGGGGACCCCAGTAGCGATAGAGGGACTAGAGGCTGCTACTCCTTCGCCGCTACGCCTCTTCGCTACGGTGTGCGGTTGCAATGGACGCAGTGGCATCTCGAAAAGCGCATGCCACGCACTCGCATGTTCAGCCTAAGAGTGGACGACTGTGTACATGCTATAGCTCTGTTATTCATACAATGAAGCTAGGCCAAGTTGGATAAATTATAGCGCACCTCATATGTGGCCAGCAAAGAAAGGCCACTCCAGAAAATCAGATTCATTCTGTGGGATAGGATGCTTATTCATATACATGCAACTGACAAGTCAGGTTCTTCACCCTCAGAAATGCCAGGCAAACAACCAAGGGTGCGTCTGTAATATAGTCTAGCTTGCTCTTTCTCTGCAGACTTGAGTCAGATGTGTGTTCCATTGCTGTGGGTGGGACAGGTTTGAATCTTTGATTGTAAGCTTGCAACAAGTATGGTATAGTAGTTTAAAGGCAAAAACGTGCTAATAATCGCAACCCTCCATAGCCTTTATCACCTTTTAATAATGTTGCCAGATACTGAATTATTAGCTTACTCTGCATTGTTTCTGTCTAGTTGATGTGCAGAGATGTACACATATTTATATGACTTGGAGTTTTAGACTTTGCACTTAGAAACATTGTAGCGTTATCTGATATGTGTTGTTATTATTCCTTTAATGATTTTTGTATGGGATCGGTGGGTATGCTAGGTACCATTAGGACCGTCTACTCTTTTTGGGTCACTTGTTCAACACCCAGCTGCGGCCGTCTCACACTTGCCCTCGGGAAGCAGTCGGGAAGACGAGCACAGAGAGGCAGCTACAGCAGGGTCCGGCTTAATTAACGGAAACGTAGGCAGAGAGGGAAAGCAGTCCCTTCTTCCGAGGACTTTGCGGTCGCGCTCGAATTCGCGGGGACAGGCAGTTTGTTCTCGTTGCTGCGTCACACAGGGGGCTTTTTTTAAGGAGCTTTACGAGCAGTATACACTGGCGACCCTGTAGTACGCTGACTGGACCCATCGCCCCTACGAGCGCCTCTTTTGGAAGGGCGGCATATCGTTCAAAGAACAAATGCTGCCAGGCTGAAGGGTGTAAGGCCCTCTTCCTTGACGAGGAGCCCATAAAAGTGGCAATTATTCGGTGCAGGCGCGCTGAGTGGGTCCCGGTGACGATTCCAACCCTGGATGCCAACAATGGTTGGGAGACGGCGGCTTTGAATGGATGTCAGGACACGTGTGTAACAGTGACGGTGAGAGGCAGAATAGGAGGGCGCGGGTTGGCTCTTCTGATGTAGTCCGCAATGGTGCTGGTTCGGACGCCGATAATAATCCTGTAAAAGGAGCGGCCAATGGTGCAATCTTTAGGCAATGGTTGCGCACATGGGACTCCGTTTCGATGTGTTGTAATTTGTTTTCTTTTTATTTCTTAGGGGAGAAAGAGTTTGTATAACACTGTGAAGGCATGGGGCGTGGCATGTGACCTAGTGAGCCAATCATATCGAGGTCCATTCTCTAAATTCCGTTTGTTGTGAAACAAATTTATTGTTCCTTTTGCATTGTTTGTTTAAGGGAGAGGGAGAGGAACCTTATGGAAATGGAAAGACATGTCAAAATGTTTGTAAACCAGTCATGTGTGAGTTCGTTGTTATTGGGGATGAAAAATGTGGGCCGGTTCCCGAAGTTAATGAATCTGGGCCCCACAGCCTGGAGAACTCGTTCTGAGCTAGAAGAGCTTAGCCAGTTCCATGGTATCATGCTCGTTGTTTCACCTGTTGTAAGTATATACATTCGTGGATAAAGTTTTCAGTTCATTTTTCTCTCAGAGTGCAAGTTGTGGCCAGATTCAGTAAATTCACTATATTTTCATTTCTATATAACATGCCTCCCTTTCTGATGATGGTGCCTCGCAGGGGGCACCTGTTAAAGCAGGTGTTTGTGTGTACTGTGCGACACCACGGACCCCGAGCACCCACACTTAGCCATGCTTGGCATCGCCGTGTCTAGGGAAAATGGGATCCTGGTGGTTGAGCCGATGCCGAGTGTTTGGACCTTTAAAGCCTCTCGGTGGAGGCAACCCCCCACTTTGGCCCACGCTTCCCATAGACGGCACCCCCGGGCTGACCCACCCGGGGAAATCGGCATTCGCCTTTTCCTATCCTCCCCTTCATCTTTCACTTTCCTATCTCGTTTCTTACAATAGTCCTGTCTTATCTTCTCTGCTTCTTCCTACTTCCGGACGACGAGGGTTAACCTTGCGTGGCGAACCACTCTGAGCTTTGCCATATTGGATTACAGTTGTGGCGTACAGCTGGCGCGGGCAGGACTTGCTTACAACTTCCTGCCTCGTCCCCTTGTTGGACTTCATCGTGGGTGGCTGGCGCCGTGGCTGAAAAACAGATATATCCCATGGCTTCTAATCCCTCCAAAACCGATCGCCCTGACAAATGGAGGCGGATTGGGGTAACTGCTGAATTCCTTGAAAAATGAACAACTTTCCCAAATACCATGTGTTCCATTCTGAAATCGATCAGAAACCCGCCAGAATTCTGTCCCCATTTCTAATTTCCAAGAGTTTGACAGCAGCCTTAGGCCCAAAATACAAACTGACAAAGATAGCCAGCGCAGACTTGCTGCTCGAGCTTAACGACACACCACAATATTCAAAGCTGACGAACATTCAGTCTGTTGGGGACGTCCCAGTGACGATAACTCCCCACAAGTCTTTGAACACTATCTGTGGCGTGATCTCCGGCAGAGATCTTTTCCACATCGCTGAACAAGAAATGCTGGATGTTCTTGTCAACCAGAACGTTGTGAACATGCAGATAATCAAAATCCGGAAAGACGACAAGAAATACCGACTATGCACCTTATACTGACATTCAGTGCAAGTAAACTTCCTGAAAACGTAGAAGCCGGCTACCTAAAAATAGAAGTTCGACCCTACATACCCAACCCCTGATGATACTTTAATTGTCAGAGATACGGTCACGGATCACACAGCTGCGTGGTCGTACAACCTGTGCAAAATGTGCTTCTAAAGACCACATCACCGACAACTGTGACTCCCCAGCTCCTCACTGTGCTAACTGGGAAGGGGACCACCCAGCATATTTAAGGTGTTGTCCACAATGGAAGAAACAAAATCATAACTATCAAAACAAAGGAAAGCATTTCTTACACAGAAGCCAGGAAACGGTTTAAAAAACATATTTGTATTCCAGGCCAAGACAGACTACGCGGAGACGGCGCGCAGAGGTGGAGCGCCAGACCGCAGCATGGTACCTACCAAGGCGTCTTCGGACCCTGTGGTAGGCCCATCAATTCCACCCCAGGCACATGCAGGCAAGGCTGCCCTGCCAGCTCCAACATAGGGCCCGCCGACTGTGGAGTCGGCAGTCCGCAAGGTCTCCCCCGGCAGGGAGAGGCCTAAAGATCATTCGTCCGTGGCCACACCACAGACCTCCAGTGCCTCGAGTGCCTCGGGGGTCCGATCGAGCATGCCTGTTGCAAGTCTATCGCTCCGTGGTGCGCTCCAAGTTAGACTACGGATGCATAATATACAGTTCGGCAAGGCCATCTACTTAAAACGACTGGACCCTGTCCATAACCTTGGTCTATGCCTATCATCTGGAGCATACAGAACGTCCTCTGTGGCCAGTCTCTATGCATAATTAAATGAGCCTTCACTAGAGGATCGCAGAACTGCACTAATGGGCACATACGTCCTAAAAATTCGTTCCGAGACATCTCTGCTATTCGATTGTAACCGAATGCCCATCCAAAACATTATTCAGCAATAAACCACATTCTATCAGACCGCTGATATAACGCTTTGAAGATAAATGCAAAAAGTTAAACCTACTTAACGCTTTACCTAATGTTGCACAAAGAAATGATCCTCTGCCGCCATGGTACAACCTCCCTGCAGTATGTGATTTCTCACTGAAACATCTACAGAAAAGAAAAACAAACACCACAGGAGCACATACTACAAAAATTCTCTGCACTCCAAGAAAAATATGATATTTACGCTGCATATTATACAGACGGCTCAAAAACAGAAATGCATGTAGGAAGCACAATTGTTCAAGGCGTCAGTAAAAGAAATAGTACGACTGCCGGAGTGCGCCTGGGTTTTCACTGCTAAGTGTAACGCCGCATGTGTCGCTATAGAGGAGATAGCCAAGAAGAAAATCAAAACAAACTTAATCTACACCGATTCTTTGATTTGAGCCTACAAACAGCCATACAACGCAAAAATGCTCAAGAACCTTTATTAGGAACCACAATACATAACATAGGTAAAATCACGTCTCAAAAACACAACATAAAGCTCTGCTCGCTCCCTAGCCATGTTGGAATTGAGGGAAATGAGAAAGCGGATGTATGTGCTGCACGAGCCCGATTTGGTCAAATTAGACAAGTGAACATGCCACATAGGAATTGTTTAAAGCTAGTACACTGTAAATTGAGAGGTAAATGGCGCGCTACATGGAACGAACACGTAAACAACTCTGTAAAGCCCTTTTTATCTGAATACTCTGTAAAGCCCTTTTTATCTGAATAGAAATCCTGTCGACATCAGGAACGTTTCAAAGAAGTAATTTTATGTCGCTTACGCATCGGACACACCCACCTCACCGACAATTTCTTACTGACAAAACAAGACAAACAAACCGCGCTGTAAGAGGTGCGGTGATGAAGTAACAGTAACTTGAAGAACTGAGAAAAAAATATTTTAAGGTACTTTACAAAGAATGCATCCCATTACATCCCATGTTGCTCTTAGGTGAACAAGCACTTCTTGATACTTCACAAATCTTTAAATTCGTCAAAAACGCTAGCATTTTACACAAACTATAAGTGTCAAACTATTTTACCCATACCTACTCTTTTAACCTTGTGTTTGGCGCACCATAGCCTTAGTTGCTTTTGCGCCACAAAACTCAACATAACTGAAGATGGTGAGCTCTTTTGTCCAATTCTGCGAGAAAGCAGCAAATGACTCCCAGATCTTCCACAAAACTGTGTGATATCTTTAATGCTAACTGAGGTTCCCTCCCGCATTTTTGTTCGTTTAAATGAGGCCCAGCAGACACTAACTCTTGAATTTGTAATGCCCTAGGCCCTGCCCTAAGGCAGTACTCCAATGTCAATGCTATGGCTGTTACACAGCACTCATGTCTTTTATACACTTTTTATTACTCATCTCTTATCCAAGTGGTGTCTTATACTATGGAGGTGAAAGTCTCCGGACTGTACGTCTGGAGATTTCGGACTAGAATCGCGATGTAAACGAATTGCGACCTTATTTCTCTAGCACACATGAAAGAACTAATGTTCAACGTTTACGTCGACAAGTATGGTCCGAGACTCCTGGTCGATGCGAAAGTTATACACTTTGATTGCAGTTTGTGCGGTCCATACACGTTTGTCCCCGATATTCTCATCATCATCATCAGCCTGACTATACCCACTGCAGGGCGAAGGCCTCTCCCATATTTCTCCACTTAACCCGGTTCTGTGCTAGCTGCATCCACTTGACCCCCGCGAACTTCTTAACCTCATCCGCCCACCTAACTTTCTGCCGCCCCCTGCTACGCTTTCCTTCTCTTGGAATTCAGTTTGTTACCCTAAGCGACCATCGGTTATCCTCTCTTCGCACTACATGTCCCGCCCATGCCCATTTCTTCTTCTTAATTTCCACTAGAATGTCGGTAACTTGAGTTATTTCTCTGACCCACTCTGCACGGTTCCTATCTCTTAATGTCACCCCTACCATTTTGCGTTCCATAGCCCTCTGGGTTGTCCTCAACTTAAGTAGAACTCTCTTGGTTAGCCTCCACGTTTCAGCCCCTTAGGTTAGTACAGGTGAGATGCAACTGTTGTATGCTTTCCTCTTGAGGGATACCGGTAAGCTGCTAGTCATAATCTGCGAGTGCTTGCCAAATACGCTCCATCCCAATCTTATTCTTCTTGTTATTTCCTTTTCGTGCTCCGGATCTGCGGTTACTACCTGTCCTAAGTAGACATATTCGCCTACTACTTCCAGTACTTCGCTACCTAATGTAAACTGCTGTTTCTTCCCGAGGCTGTTGAACATTACCTTAGTCTTCTGCATATTGATTTTCAAGCCTATCTTTCTACTTTTCCTGTCTAGGTCATCAATCATTATTTGCAGTTCATCCCCCGAGTTGCTTAGCAAGACAATGTCATCAGCAAATCGCAGATTACTGAGGTATTTTCCATCTACCCTTATCCCTAACTGCTCCCATTCCAAGTCTCTGAATACTTCCTCTAAGCAAGCTGTGAATAGTACTGGGGAGATTGTGTCTCCTTGCCTAACACCTTCCCTTATGGGAATTTTGTTACTTTCTTTATGCAGAACTATGGTTGCTGTGCAGCCACTATATATATATATTCCAGCACTTTCACGTACGGCTCGTCTACCCCCTGATTTCGCAATGCCTGCATCACCGCCGATGTTTCAACTGAGTCAAATGCTTTTTCGTAATCAATGAATGCTATGTATAAGGGCTGGTTATATTCCGAGCATTTTTCTATCACCTGATTGATGGTATGGATATGATCGATAGTAGAATACCGTTTGCGAAAACCTGCTTGATCCTTTGCATGGTGGCAGTCTAAGGTTGTCCTGATTCTATTAGTGATTACCTTAGTAAATACCTTATACGTAACAGACAGTAAGCTGATTGGTCTGTAATTTTTAAGGTCCTTAGAGTCCCCTTTCTTGTGAATGAAAGGGGACTCTCGGTTTGCCTTTACCACGGCCGCTCGATGGAAGCGCAGGTGCGGCCTGCTGCATCGCGCCGCCGTCAATGGGCGAGCGTGTCCTTGGGGAGTTTACAGTTGCGCCCGCTGTTTCTGCTGAGGGCGCCACTGTTCAGGGACACGTCACCGTCGGGATGCGGGCTCGGGGCGCGCGGTTTTGTTGGTCTCTGGACGCGTTCGCCTCAGATCGGCGTAATCAGCTCAAGTTTTATTGTGTGCGCGTGTGTGAGCTCGTTTACGTCTAGACGGGACGCGTTTGCGTTGTGTGCCGGGCTCGCTTCGTGCTTTTTGCTGTGCGCACGTGCGGTGGTCCGTCTCACGCGTGCGGCGCAATGCCGCGAAACTGCTGTTTGCCGCTCTGCGACACAAACGCGAGAAAAGACCCTACCATGAGGTATCATGAGTTCCCATGCGACCTCCAGCGCAGGGAAGCGTGGCTCAAGAATATCTCCCGCCGACAAGCGGGAAAAAGTAGCAAGTGGGCGCCTAGCTACAGGTCTCTGGTATGTTCCTTACATTTCACAGAGAATGACAGAGAGCTCTTCGAAATTCAGTCAGAACTACTGGTTAAGCCAGTCAGGTTCCTTACTCGTGCACACGTTGAACCAAACAACCTGGAGAAAATGAAAGTTTGCCGGGCCACTCAAATCTTTTCTCCGGCAGTAATAGCAATGCTACAATTTCTTCAAGAGAACCCGGAATGTCATCCTGAAGCATGCCACTTCAAAGGCAGCTCGGCTACAATATATTTCATGCGCATGGTTGCGAAATGGTATGCCCTACATGATATCGGTGCAGTGAAGGCAAGCGGGATGCATGAGAAAGCATTCTTTTTAACAGATGATGAACGACTCTCCTGGCTGGAGCTAGATTTCATCTGTTACTTGGAAGACCTCCAAATGAATGCTGGGCGGTCGAGGCGAATCACAAAAGAGACCTACGAAGCCACACTCCTGACAACACGGTCAACAGTGGCACTGATTGAATATCTCCTTGACCACCTAAAGTAGGTTCTTTTTTTCTCGGCTCAGTTTTACGTTGTTTGCAACAGGTTACTCAAATGAATTTCATAATTGCAGCTTCCACTATGTCTTAACACGCGGGCTAAACAGTGACCCTGTGGAATCGCTATTTAGCTGTCTTCGGCAGTTCAACGGCGGCAACGACCGGGTGGATGCCAGGACTGCACTTTTGACAGCGGAGAAACTGCTAAAGGTACTGTTAAAAAATATTCCAAAGTGTGCTCATCAAGGTCACGTTAACATGGTGATCACTTGGGCCAGTTCTTCTGTCCCCGTGTCTTTCGCTGGTACAATATGCAAGGTCACATTCCTCTCTTTTTTTTTCAGGTTGGCATCCTTCAAGCAGCGAGAAGTGGCAATGCACCCACTTCTTCTGAAATGAAAGCAGCGCTGAGGATAACAAGTCCAGATGCTGAAACATATGCCCTGCCAACTGCCATTGAATTTGCTACCAGGGAGCTGACCAGTGAACTCGGATCTTTAACGCTGTGTTCTGAAGCAGAGGAACACTTTGAGGTGGCACCAGTAGCGTTTCTCGCTGGTTATGTTGCGAGAACATGTCAGGAAAAGGTATGAACTGTTTTTTTACATAAACATACACATTGTTTTAAATTTTCCTCTTGTCTGAACGGCCTCGGAAGCAAAGAAACCTGTGCATACAATATTTGTTTATACTCTTGAGATTGTCTGAGTAGGAGCCAATACGATAGCGTTAAAAGCCCCGTTCCGCAGAAACAATGGTGACCGCCTTGTCGGCAAAACGCCGTGGGAATGTCTGTGGCAGGAGGTTTTTTACAGGTGATGTGGCCGGACCCTGATTGTTCGGCGGGATGTGTGGTGCAACGAGACCACATGACATGATAAAGTTGGCCGGAGCTGCGAACTCTGCAGCTTCATTAAGATGAGAGGGTGAGATGGGAATGGAAACCGGGATCCTTGGATCATGAGTCAGGCACGCTACACCGAGACTACACAGGGACGTTCGCATGACTTGGTTAAAGCGGGGCTTTATATCTGTGTCGGGTGGTATATTTCACATAATGTGGTTGCCTCCGACTGTATGCTAAAGAGTATGCATGAGAGGGATAGAGGCGGTAATTAAGGGATGTGTTTAATAAGCGGGTAGCAAGTGCATGTATGCTAATGAGGATCCGTAAGGGGAGAAAGCTCCAAATTTGTCTACCACTATACCAAGTTGTTGGTTTATGTGATATTTTCTGATGGTTTTCAGGTGACGTGCGAGTCGTGCAAGACCCTGTTGGAGGAACCAGAGCCAACCGACCCTGTTTACGGGCTAATGAAAAACATGGACAACGGAGGCATGGTATACCCCAAAATGGAAGCAATCAAGCTTTGTCAGCTTACGTGCGTCTTCATTAACCGGATAATGAAATCTCAAGAGGTCCGGCGAAGCAGCAAGCTGTGTGAACTGTTCATTTCAGTTTTGCTTCCGCACTTTACACAGCACCCGCAGCTAATCTGCGAAAAAAACAACCGTGCCCACACTGAGGAGCTTTGCAAGATATTCCTAAGTAAGTTGCTGCGCCCACTGATAGCGAACTCGGCCGGGAATCTCAACGCAACAGTGGAGCGACTTTTAAGGCTATGCCGTAAACCTCTCTCCAGGAAGGTTCTCCGTTTGTGAACGTCTTCTTCCTCTTTTTGTGTAACTGTGCAATAAATGTATCTAGTCTTGCTGAAGCAGTTTGTGGTTTCCTCGGCTCCAGTTGCGCTTAGAAAAATTCACAACTTCACTATACTAAATGCATTTGTTTTTCTAAATTAAAACAGTTTACAACCTTGATGTTCCACGGAAATGTGCTGAATATTAGCGAAGCATTAAGCAATTTTTCTGATCGCGGGTAAGCTAGTTTCAAACTGGAAGACTTGATGCGCAATCTTGAGACTAGAAATTTTTGAATGCTAGCTGTAAGTTGCACAGTAGAGTACAGTCGCCCAGTCACAGTAGGATCACATTTTGTTATTGGATTGCGCTGGCAGCATAGAAGAGGTTGACATCAATCTTTTGTATACGGGTTTTATGCAAGAATGAGTAAACGGTATGAAAATGACACGCAATGAATTCGCGGCATTGTGATGTAAAGGATAATACATTGCGCTACCTTGGCCGCTGAACAGCTTCCAATTGCTGACAGACGAGTGAAATTTTCATCTGACAACCAATTTGACCCGAATGCACATCACGGTAAAGCGCGAACTATCGAGCGGCTTTGAACTACCGTCACAATAAGTTTTTGGTGTACACGCCAGTATATACATCCTTGCGAAGAAAACGCGGTAGTGCTGACATGTTCACACTAGACATGACAGTATATAGGAATTCATGTTTCAAAATTGTGTGAAACGGAGCTCTTAAATCCTTAAAACAGTAAGCTCCGACCGTACTGACGCCTCGCTCAAAGCGCAGCCAGGCGCAGCTCTCCGCGCGCGGCTGTCCCCGAACGGTGGCGCCGCGGCGGTGGCGACGGGAAGTAGGCGCCTCCCGCGGGTTTCGGGCGATGTAGCAGGCCGCACCTAGTGCGCGCTTCCATCGAGCGGCCGTGCCTTTACACATGTCCGTTTTAGCTTTCACGTCACCTTTTGAAGATTTATTTCGCCACACCGGATTTAATTTGTGTTTATATTTTGGTTCTGTAAGGTTTTTTTTCGTAACGTATTCCTCATGCTCTTCGTCCCATTTGCATTTCAGAATTATCGAATTTAGTCTTCTCAGTGCATTCTGTAAACGTGGCGTTTTTAAGTCGCTTTTATCACTTCTGACGCGACTGCAACTGAAGGCGGCACCAGCGAGCATGTTAAAGAAAAAAAAAGTATAAATGTGTCTTTTCCGGAATAAACTTCCAGTTGTAAGTCTAGCGTTTGTACTGTCCTCCTACCCGCCGTGTGTGTCCTCCTTGTGCGCTAGCACCATGCCTGAATTCATTCACCAACTAGCCAGTTAAGAGCATTGACTGCCTATTGCTAGCGGCATCAACTCGATGATGATGATGATGATTATGATGATGATGATGATGATGGTGGTGGTGGTGGTGGTGGTGGTGGTGATGATGATGATGATGATGATGGAAACGCAGCGGGCCCCTATGAACTGTGCGGCCAAATATTAAAACCCAAAAACTAAGATTACCCCAAAGAACTAGAAAGTAACTATAATATTCTTGGGCAGAAATTAATGGAGTTTTCGTTTCCTGCATTAGAAAAAAGGTGGCATATTTATAATAACATTTTAACTTGTTCTTAGCGACCTCTCTCGGTCATTGTGTATCTGCTGCGTAGTTGCCCGTAGCTTTGACATTACTCAGACCAAAGCTCTTTTACCCCATGCGTGGGTACGTCATCAGAACCGGCTCAATGTTTCGTGGTGCCTTTTGCAAGCGTCAGCGTGCAAAGTAATTGTTTATCTGCGTTAAACAGTCAGTGTTTCGTTCTGCTGGTCGTGGTATATCTTTACAGCAAGATGAAGACTGCGAGACATTTTCGGGTGATGCGACAAAGCTTCTGTCACCGCTTGGCAGCTTGGCCAGCTCTGCATCCCAGGCACGTGGCAAATGTGGCGGCTTGTTGCACGGATACCTATCAGAACGCACATACAGACATAGTTTGTCAGGTGCACTGTAAAGAGATATATGTGATCACTTTACTCTTTTTTTCTTTTGAAAGGTGCCCCAAAGGCAATGCGTCTGAATGCAGAAATGTCATGTCAAAGTTTATCATGCTCCGAAACTCCGTGCCTTTTTTTTTCTTGACTCAGGGGCCAATAGGGGAATAAAGTCAAACGCTGTGACTACGCTGAAGCTGCCTACGAAGTATTTATTGTATATTGAAGTGCGTTTTCACAAAGAAGTCTCTGAAAAACGCGTGACAAGAAATTGCGCCAAAAATCGAAAACCATGGAGCACCCAAGAATCGTGTAAACGTTTAAACCGCGTACAGTCAAGAATGTATCAATACGTAATTCAAAACTGTACGTAATAGGTCATAAGAATCAATTATAAGCTAATACGTCATTCCTAATTAAATATAATACGTTATATGAAAAATACACAATTAATAGTTCGATCGGAGATGCTGAACAGCGTAATCCTGTACAGGTGTATGATTTCAAGTATCATGTCCTGTTTCAACTGAAGGAACGCGTCCGTTATCATGCCCAGCTGCTCCAGCATGGTGATCAGTAATCTTTTCAAGGTCACTGACCGCGGTGCTCAAATCTTGATCACCCCCAGGGAATTCGAGTTGGTGCAAGGGAATTTTCTCATGCTCGGTCGCAGGCACTGCAGCATCGAATTGGGCAGCTCAGATTAACAGAAAATACAAACCTTCGGCACCAGCAATCCGATCTGGATTACTCACGGGTGTTTCGCTCACCTCTTCAGCAAACGGCATGCACGGACATCATGCCGACCCCATCCGAGAAGAGGTACGGCTGACAGCGCGGGTGCCCCCGTCGATGTTCGGGCCATCAAGAACCTCATAGGGTACCCGCACGGCCTGCTTGGTCGAGGAAAACCACTCGCCGATGCGGCTCATGCGCTTGGCCACGCTGTGGAAGCCCTCCAAGCAGCCCGTAACCTCATGGATGGTCATGGCTCTGTTGCGCCCCTCGCCCACCACGAAGTATGTACGTCCATGTCCTGTCGTCGCGAAGCTAGCTGGTTTGGAGTGCCAGGAACTTGAACTCCTGCAAGCCGCCACGCTATCCCTCGTGCATCAAGCCGGCCACAACTGCCTTCATGATGTCCTCCCGCAACGTTTGCAAGTTCAACGTGAATGATACCTTGTCCATGCCGAGGCAAACTCGACATTGAACTGCTGCGGCACACGGTTCTAAATGTTGGCCTGTGCTGTACGCAGAATGATGCAAAATGATAGCGGAAAGTAGCATTGTTGTTCAAGCGCCGATGACCTCTCACGTTCACTTAACAGCGTCTTTTAAATGCAGGAACTAAAACGTTTAAGGACTTGGTCGTAAACAGAAGGAATCGACAGATTTCCAAAGTAGCTCCAGCACTGACGAAGAGGCGCCGGTGCAGCCGCCGGAATGGCCCATGTCTGAGGACAACGCTCGCAGTCTGAAAGTATCAATTACTGTTAGGTACTAGCTGTGCTACCCACCTTTTTCGAAAAGACGAATTATGACCAGCAGCTGCCGTCAGGTCACCAAGTCTGCTTAAGTTTCTAACATATTGCCACACCGCTGTCCATCTTCTGGCGCCACCAAGTGGCTGAATGTCTTGGCGCGTGGCTGAGCGTCGTCCTCGTCTGTCTCGAGCTTCGCTTCATAAAAAGGGCCAGCTTTGTTGTTCTGTTTGCTACGTGTGTTGGTGACATTTGTTGGAGGTGCTGGGTAAGATCCCATGTACGTTGCTCTCGAAGACGTCAGTGACGCTGCCCATCGACGCTCGGACGCCACTCCCGTTCATAAAGCGAGCCGTCGCCTCCAAGGCTTAGAACCTGAGTTCGAACCACTGACCACACCGCTGCGAGCCATGACATCTACGACGGGCAGCCAGACAAATCAGCATTCCAGCAACGCCCCACCGTACGTCCTTCTCGCACCTCGATCACCACCATCATTCCACAATGACCGGTTCGAGGATGTCGAAGACTGGCTGGCCAGTTTTGAACGTGTGGCCGCATTCAACCAATAAGACGACGAGTGAAAGCTAATGAAAGTGTACTTCGCGCTGCAAGACTCGGCCAAGACATGGTTTGAGAATTACGAGGCGTCCTTTGTCAACTTGGCAGTCTTTCGCCGTGAGTTGCTCACAACATTCAGCTCGAGTGCGCGCAAAGAAAACGCAGAGATTGCAATCCGTTCGAGGTCTCAGCAGTCAAATGAGAGCGTGGCCATGTTTGTCGAGGACATGACGCGACTTTTCAATCGGGCCGACCCTACCATGCCCGAGGCAACTAAAGTACGGCACCTCATGCGCGTGGTGAAGGAACAGTTGTTCGCTGGCCTCATTTGCAGCCCTCCAAGAACTGTCGCAGATTTCGCGAGAGAAGCTACCACCATGGAACGTTCACTGCAGGAACGTTGTACCCAATACGGCCATCAGGCAAGCATAGCGACCACACCTTACTGCGTGTCCGTGCCAGAAGCCAGGAACGAGGTATTGCAGGAGCTTGTCAGGAGCATTGTCCGCGAAGAGCTGCAAAACCTCCACTTGGATACACCACCTGCAGTGGATTATTCTACCGGAGACGTCATTCGTAATGAAATCCGGCGAGCGGTGCAGCCACCACCAGCACCACAACCGGAGCCATGCATTATGACTTAAAGTGACGCCCTACGTCGACCTGCCCCCGAGCCACATTCATTCCGCCCCGTTGCCGCACCACCGCCTCGCTACCTGCGCCCCGTCGAGCGGCAACAAGGTCCGCGCCCCGTCGAGCCGCAGCAAGACCAGCGTCCCGCTATCAGCAAGGCGCACTTGTGGCGCACGCCCAACAGACGGCCGCTCTGTTACCACTGCGGCGAGCCTGGCCACATTCGCAATTGCCATACCGGAGAATAGGTTTAAGAGGATTTCCACCAAACGCGCCTCGACCTCGCTACGGCGAAAGACCATGGGAGATTGAGGAATCTGCTAACGATATGCACCCGACGTCACCGCAACGGCAGTCGCGATCGTCATCCCCGAGGCGTTTTGCGTCACCCACTCGATACTCCTCCTCTCGGCAATTCAGAGGCACGTCCCCTCGCCGGGAAAACTAAACACGGCGACCTCTGGGGGTGAGGCCGCCGCTACGACTCAGATTAAACAGCCTCCACCCGACGATTTGACGCGACGGCCCGAGCGACGACGACCCGATCCGACGAACTTAGCGACGTGCTGCGAATGCATTGATTCCGGGGAAATTTTTGTAACCGCGGTTGTGATGTGACCGTACTTGTGGATACCAGCGCCGATTTTTCCGTCATGAGCAGCCAGCTAGCCACGGCACTCCGTAAGGTCCTGACGCCTTGATGCGCACTGCCGGTGGCCATGTGATGACGCCGATTGGCATGTGCACTTGCCGCATAGAGATCTGCGGTTTTACTTTCCCTGGCACCTTTGCCGTATTACAAGATTGCTGCAAAGATCTGATTCTAGGCATGGATTTTCTTCAAGAGTATGGTGCTGTTATAGACCTTCGGGAGCAGCTCATGGTATCGTTTTCAACCAAGCGAGCCGTTGATAGCAACACGGACTTCCGGGAAACGATGTTGCGCGTCTGTGACGACCACATAACAATCCCTCCGCGGGCGAGCAAGTTCGTCACAGTCGAATGTGATCACAGCACCGGCACGCGTGGCATTGCCGAAGCTAACATGTCACTGCTTCTCACTCGACAAGTTTGTGTAGCTCGGGGCCTTGTCTAACTTGTCCGTGGGCAAGCCGAAGTGCTAGTGACAAACTTCACGTGTGAACCCCAACATTTGAGGGCGAACACGACGGTCGCTTATTTTGAAAATCTTGGAGAATGTACAGGCCAGTACGCTTTAACCAACACGTCAGACCACGACAATTCGACGTCTACAGCCATTCAGACCGATGTGAACCCACACCTCTTGCCCAGTCAGAAACGCTGCATAGAGAATCTTGTCAATTCGTTCCGCGATTGTTTTGCATCAACCTCCCAAGGTCCGACAGACGTCACTAACGAAGCACCGAATTGTAGTTTCCGACGACCAGCGTCCACTATGTCAGCGTCCTTACCGGGTGTCTTCAAAAGAACGTGACGCCATCCGCCGCCAAGTAACAGAAATGCTCCAGGGCGACGTTATCCAACCGTCGACAAGCCCTGGGCTTCGCCTGTTGTCCTCGCCGCGAAGAAGGATGGAACCTTGAGGTTATGCGTGGATTATAGACGCCTCAACATCACAAAAAAGGATGTGTACCCCCTGCCGAACATAGACGACTTCCTCGATCGGCTTCGCCATGCCACTTACTTTCGTCACTTGACCTCCGCAGTGGGTATTGGCAAATAAAGATTGACATCGTACTCTCTGGCCTGAAGTGGCAGTCATGCCTCGTATATCTCGACAATGTTGTGATTTTCTCGGACACGTTCGACGAGCACCTGAAACGTTTGCGCGCTGTTTTCAAAACCATCCGATCTGCCGGTCTCTCTCTAAAACCCGAAAAATGCCACTTTGCTTTTAATGAGCTGAAATTTCTCCTCCACATTGTCAGCGCTCGAGGTGTTAGCCCAGACCCAGAAAAGATAGCCGCTGTCGCTTCATTCCCCAAACCAGCAGATAAACGAAGCTTGCGTCGATTTCTCGGCCTCTGCACGTACTATCGTCGCTTTGTTCACAATTTCTCTAAGATCGCTGAACCGTTCGTTTGGGGCCCCGACCAGGAAAAAGCCTTCACGAAACTCAAGTCCCGTCTCCAATGTACGCCTATACTTGGCCATTTCGACGAAGAGGCCGACACGGAACTGCACACGGATGCCAGAAACGTTGGCCTCGGTGCGCTCCTTGTTCAGTGGCACGACGGTGCAGAACGCGTCATTGCTTACGCCAGTCACAGTTTGTCCCGTTCCGAAGTTAATCATTCAACTACGGAAAAAGAGTGCCTCGCTGTTTTGTGGGCCGTCATGAAATTTCATCCGTACTTGTACGGTCGTCCGTTTCGTGTCGTGAGCGACCATCACTCGCTGTGTTGGCTGGCAAACCTGAAAGATCTATCGGGTCGGCTTGCTCGATGAAGCCTTCGGTTGCAAGAATTTGATGTTACTATCGTGCACAAATCCGGCAAGAAACACAGTGATGCTGACTGTCTGTCCCGCGCCCCTACTCCCTGCCACACGGACGGCTCCGACGACGATTCCGCTTTCCTCGGTGTTACGTCACGACGTCCACCTTAGCCCGAAAGCAGCGGGCCGATTCTGAACTTTTGCCCCTCATCGAATACCTCGAAGGAACCGTGTCATCTCGTCCTCAGCTCTTCAGGCGCGGACTGTTGTCATTTTACTTGCGCAATGGTGTGCTCTACAAGAACTACGGTCCAACTGAAACTGCTTATCTGCTTGTAGTAACCACAACGCGTCATGACGAAGTTCTTCGTGCGTGCCACAACGACCTTTCTTCCAGCCATCTCGGTTTTTCTAGCACATTGGCACGGATACGCCGAAAGTACTACTGGCCCAGGCTAGCTGCCGTTGGGCACCGCTACGTCCGTACCTGCCGTGAGTGCCAGCGGCGGAAGACACCGCCCTTTAAACCAGCTGGGCTCCTACAGCCTATCGATCCCCCGAAATTCCCATTTCAACAGGTCGGCATGGACTTAATGGGCCCATTCCCGAAGTCCTCCATGGGTAACAGGTATATAGCGGTTGGCACTGACTACCTCAGCCGCTACTGTGAGACCAAGGTACTGCAGAGGAAGTTGCGCATTTCTTCATTCACATCATTGTACTCCGTCACGATGCCCCAACAGTCGTCTTAACTGACAGGGGAACCTCGTTTACGTCGGCACTCACGAGCGAGGTCTTTCGACTCAGTGGCACCACCCACCGCAAGACAATTGCCTATCATCCTCAAACTAATGGACTAACTGAGTGGCTTAACAAGACAATTGCCGATATGATTTCTATGTATTGATGTGTGTCGGGTTCAGGGGGCGAGCTTCACCGCAGCGGGCTCAGGAGGCGACGATGCATCGAGGCAGAAGACAGCCAGGGAGGAGAGGCAAAAAGTAACGTTTATATACACTTTCTACATACTGAAGAGGGTACAAGTCATGAGAGGAAAACGGGGCTATCTGTCCAAACAAAATCCATCAGTTAAGTATGGTTTATTATCCCCAGTTCCCTACCTGGGGACACAAAGTTCATCGATACTATCCAATCAGTGGGGGCAAGGAATCACTCAAGGTGCCGCCCACTGCCGAGGGTGAACCTCCTTGCACATCTTCCGGTGGCGAGGGCAAATCTTCTGATGTCGATGACGATTTTGTGCGGGTGATGGAGTTTCGGTACCAGGGCAAAATGGTCCGAGAAGTCGCCTTTTGACGGTGGTCATTCACCCCGCGAAATTCCAAGGGGGTCACCTGCTTGCCTCGAGAATTCGGCGAGCGGGGTCAATGCTGCTCGGCGACGCGTCTCGTGCCCATTAAGCACAAGAATAGGTGCCCTGTTGTCGCAGTCGTGGCGCAACGGCTCGAAGGTCAGCTGGTCTTTATCCTGAAGGAGGGGGGGGGGGGCGGGAAGGGTTGGTCGTCGCAGCCGGAAACACCTGCCGTCGCCGCCACTTCGCTGCTTTTGTTCGCGGTCGCTTGCCGGCGTCCACTAAGTACGCCTCCATTGTCAGCTGCTGGAGTCTGGCCGGAACTCCGATTACAACAGTACGCCTCCATTATCAGCTGTAACTCCGGTCACAACAGTATGTAGACGACGATTATGGGAACTGGGGCCGAATTCTGCCGTACATCACGTTCGCACACAACACTGTGCTCCAGGAAACTACACGCTTCACTCCATTTCATTTGGTCTATGGATGCGAACCTTTGACTATGCTGGATGCCATACTTCTTCCGGATTCTGCTCCCTCCACTGTCATGGGGACTGACCAATTTATTCGTGACGCAGAAGCCGCACGCCAACTTGCCCGACAGCGAATTCAGCACCAACAAATACACGACGCCCAGCGCTACAACCTGCGACACCGAGAGGTGACTTACACACCCGGCGACCAAGTTGGAGTATGGAGCCCAATACGGTTGCGATGGCGCTCTGAAAAGCTTCTGCGCCGTTACTTTGGACCCTACGAGGTGCTCCGCCTCCTCAGCGCGGTGAACTACGAGGTGCTACCACAAGGCACTGTCCGCTCCTCTCGGCATCCGAAGTCTGAAATAGTCCACGTCGCCAGAACGAAGCCATATTACAATCGATAAACCGTTTTAGGGTCCTAATTAGAGCCAGAGACTCCCGTATAACTTGCCCCGCTTTTCTGTTGTTCCCCTACGTTTGCGGCGTCGGGCCGATGCCTCTTGGAAGAGGGGCACTGCCACACCGATGTACATCTTCTGGCGCCACCAAGTGACCGAATGTCTTGGAGCGTGGCTGAACGTCGTCTTCGTCTGTCTCGAGCTTCGCTTCATAAAAAGGACCAGCTCGGTTGTTCTTTTGTTTGCTACGTATGTTGGTCACAATATTATGTCGACTTGAGTTGTGTAGAGCGCGGATAGCAGCACAGAGAGAGAGAGAGATAAAGAGAGAGAGTCTTCCACAGAACATACGAAGTGGAAGGCATATGCTGGGCCTTACACCTAGTCGGTTAAATTTTCATGCGCTGGCGTACGAGAAGCTCTTGCGAAACGCAAAGGATGTCTGAGAAGGAGAAAGAAACAGAAGAACGGAATAGCAGGAAGGTTAATCAGGCGATGCCCAGGATACCATACACGCGCAGAGGGGGATAAACGGACAGTAATGAAAGAAAGCAAAAGATGACTGAGGAAGCCAAGATACTTTGTTGGGCGAGTTGGTACTTATTCATTATTAATATAAACAGCGCGAACACGAAGACAAAGGACAAGATAAAAGAAAGCCACAGTACAAGCGCTGACTCACAACTATGCCTTAGCCCTTTACTCCAAGGCCCAGAAAAAACAAACATGAAGAAAACGAAACAGTCACGTGAAACAACCCCTGGGTTCACCTGCTGCACAAAAAATCACTTAAAAAAGACACCTCTTTGCTTAAAGAGCAAGAGAAGTCTTGCTGACACACTTATTGTCCGTTGAAATAAAATATGATTCCACTATCTTGTCATCTTCTCATTGTGGCGATACAAAATCCTAACCTTGTCAAACTTAGGAGTGCACTTCTTCTTCTCCTTCTTCATTATTTCACATGAATGGCAATGTGATACCAGAAACGTTTTGTCCTTTCCACTTTCCAAGTTGTTCCGGTGTTCCTGTAGTCTCTTATTAATACATCGTCCTGTTTGTCCTATATAACTGGCTCCACAAGAGAGTGGAAGCCTGTACACAACATCTGTCTTGCATCCAACATATGGGTTTCTATGTTTCACCCCACATTCTTGCTTCTTCGCTTCTCTTTCCCTTTGAATAGCCGGGCAGATCCTCTTCATCTTGAGCGGGGCGGTCAATGCGACGTCAACACTATACCTCTTGCCTACATTTTTGAGGCCATGCGAAATTCTGTGCACATACGGTACCACTGCAACCTTCCTCTTCCTCTCACCCATGCTGGGCAGAGATTTCAATCTGTGCGTTCTTTTAAGGCTCTTCAGTACCCGGCAACTGTCCTCAATAATAACCAACTCCCGATAACCGGCCTTTGCCATTCTTGTCACTTGTCTTTCAAAACTCTTGCCCATGCCGTGGTAACAAGATTTCTTCAACGCATTTAATAAGCATGTGTTGATCATCCCATTCTTCACTAATTTGGAATGCCCCGAATTGGAGCTTAGCAACGGCTTCATCGATCTCGGGTTGTATTCCCAACAAACATGATCATCACCGAATTGAATCAATAGATCTAAATACTGTAACCGATCTTCCACTGGTTCTTCAACAGTAAATTCTAGCCCGGATCCACACTCAGTAAAAACATCCATAATGTCCTTCATTCGTTGATTGAATCCTTCACGGTCTGAGAATACTAAAAAGTCGTCCACATACCTAAAGGTGGAATAATGTAAGCCTTCCAAGTTATCCTTCAGGTGTCTGTCCACGTACATTAAGCATATGTCACTCAAGACCGGTGCAACACTCGACCCAATGCATACTACAGCCTTCTGCGCATACAGCTTGTTCTTCCAGCCTATGAAGGTGGACTCCAGGTAGAACCTCAAAAGTTCAAGGAAACTTCCAACACTTGCACCTGAGGTGTCAATGAAGTCACATTCATTATTGTCTTCAGTAATGCACATTTGAACACGCCTAAGGAGGCAGTCATGGGGGAGGCTATAATACAAATCCTTGTCATCCATGCTGAAGCCAACACATTTTCTTGGGTTGTGTTCTTTGAGGAATACAACAAGGGCTTCAGAGTTAGGTAGCCTTAGGGGGTCTGATAAAGTCAACGAGGAAAGGTGTTTCTGCAAATATTTGGACACCAGGTGCTGCCACGTGCTCTTCTCAGATACGATGGCTCTGAACGGAACATCTCGTTTATGGGTTTTTGCCAAAAAGAATACTTCCAAATGTAATTGCTTGCATTGTTTCACCTGTTCACGTATCCGTTCAAGCCCAAGATCATCTAGTAGAGCCATAGCCCTCTTTTTTATCATGGTCGCTTTCATAGGAAACCTTTTGAAATTCTTCTCAACCGCAGCCTCGGCTTTTTCTTGAAACTGATTCCCAGAAAAAATAGTAAAATACCCTTCTTTATCTGATAGTATAACTCTGAGGTCTCTAGAGGCCATCCATTTTGCAATATAGTTAATAGGGCATGGATGTTCCATGTACATGTGCCATGTACATGAAACATACATTCCTTTTTTATAATTAGAAGCTGTGAGTATTTATGCTTCCTTTTCCCATCATGGAAAGGCTGTTCAATTCATTAACATTGCAGTGAGTGCATAGTGCAAGGCCAAAAAGGCAGTGTTTAGGGCCAACGTTTAAGACAGTCTTTGTTGATCCCTCGCTGCCTGTCGCGCGAAGTTCCTGCACAGCCATCGAACCATATGACCCTTCAGGTTGTACTCACGAACCGACCAGACAGATAATTAGAAAGCATCGCGGTGCTCTCAGAAATTCATAATGGTTTGGTGGGCGCTGTTTAACACAGAGACAAAGAGGAGAAAACGCGGGGGAACGAGAAAGAAGAAGCGCCTAAGCTGATACGTGTCCGCTTAGAGCTCTGTGTTTTTATCTTGTTTCGCCTATTTACTGTCGTTTTGTGTGGGTAAGACAGTGCCCTCCGTGAGAACGAATGCCGAAGACGCCCCTGTGGAGCGATTTCCACCTCGGTGGGCCCTTTCTCAAGTAAGAAAGTCCAACCGGATCCCCCAGGCGCAGGCTATAGGCTTAGCTCGGCGTTGCCGAGCGAGGCTGGACTACGCGCCTGCATGGGTTCTGCTCCGCCGACGACAGCTGTGCGGATTTCCGCTGTGTTACAACCTGACGCAGCATCCATGTCCACGCAATCATCAACGCCTACATGCCCCCAGTCTGCTTCGTCTTCGGATGGAACGACTTCGGCTTGTCCCATGGATTGCTCCGCCGCCTCTATGCCTGTAACCGTCCCTCAAGGAACTGTGCCTGTCGCACCGGTTCAGTCTTCCCTTCCAAGGCAAACTACAGCGTGTCAGCCCCTGACGCCACCACAGATGCCGCCAGTGAGTCGAGCCTCGCTTTCACTCGCTGCTAACTCGTTCCGCGTCACCATCAAGCCTACGTTGCGCTTTGATATAACGACTATCCCTCCCCGGTGTGTTCAAGCCACAATTGACCAAGTTCTAGGTTCTACTAACTAATCTGGATTTGTCGTCCATCGCCCATCGAACACCATTACGGTGAACTTGCCATCCTTGGTGGACGCCCAGAAAATGTGTGCAGTTACTCAAATTCCCCTGGATGCGAATGAGCATGTCCCAGTGCAAATATAATTTGCTTCTGGCCCTGACACCCTCCGCTGCGTCGTTTACCATGTCGACAGCAGAAGTCCTTCTGAGGAGGTGCGAGCAAACATTCGCTGTTCAACTCACGCAGTGTTGCAAGCACGGCCTCTGGGGCGCCGGGGTTCATACCTACTCACCCTACAAGGCCCGTTGACTCTGCCTGAGTAGCTAACCTATTATGGTGGGATTATCAAACCACAGCCCTTCCGACCTCGTCGTATATTTTGTTATCACTGCCATAAAGAAGGACATGCAAAATACCTGCCCTAATCCGGCAGCTGTGGCCGACATGAATGAACCGAAAACTACTGTTAAACAAATCAGATGTTACAACAAAGCTAATTATGAAAGAATTAACACTGTTTAGATTATTTCGCTGTTCAGTTCAAAAATCAATATTTATTGCGCACTGTTGAGCAAAATTGGGATTTATGCAAAACTACCCTTACTAACCTTATCGACAACTTTGTGCCTCTTACGTCCATTAGATGTAGCAGCAATACACCATGGTTTAATCACAAGCTGCGGCGTATGAATAACAAAAAAAAAAAAAGCGACTTTATCGGCAGGCCAAAAAAGATGGTAGTTTAGGCACGTGGGAAAGGTATAAGAAATGCGACAGAGAATACTAGTTATTATTAAAATCCACTCGACGTCAGTTTTTCAATCATGACTTGTCCTCTCTGTTAACCAACAACCCTCGTAAATTTTGGCGCATCATAAATCCTAGCTTTCATCCTGACATTTTGCTTTCCGACAGTAATGGCGTCATAATCAATGAATCCGATTATGCTCAGGTTCTTAACATTACCTTCTCATCAGTTTTTACCAACGAAGACATTAGCTCATCTCCTATCTTAATTACATTTCATGACATCTGCATGCCTGACATAGTTATTAACGAAGCAGGTATTTCAGTTTTATTAAACAATCTCAAAATTACAAGTAGCTCGGATCACCTTGGCTTTAACAATAAGATACTAAAAGATACATCCAGAAGCATCTCCGCTATCTTGTCCTGCTTATTCTCGCAGTCGTTATCGAACGGACTAATTCCTAATGACTGGCGTGTAGCAAAGGTAACACCTATATTCAAATCAGGTGATCGTTCCTCCCCACTTAACTATCGACCCATCTCGTTAACCAGCAACTTTTGCAAACTTCTAGAGCGTATCATTCATAGCCAAGTCATTAACTACCTCGAAGATCATAACATTATTTTCAAATATCAGCACGGTTTTCTCAAGGGTTTTTCATGCGACACTCAACTAGCTGGCTTTGTTAATGACTTACTATCATCACTTAACGCAGGCTTTCAGGTCGACGCAGTTTTTCTGGATTTTTCAAAAGCATTCGATTGGGTCCCTCATCACAGACTTTTTCTAAAACTAGCACAGCTTAACATCCACCCTAACTTGCTCGCCTGGATTAAGGACTTTCTTTCTTCTAGATCTCAGTATACCTCAGTTAATAATTCTAACTCTTCTTCGACTTATGTGACATCTGGTGTACCCCAAGGAAGCGTGCTTGGTCCTTTGCTTTTTCTAATCTATATTAATAATTTACCTGCCTGTGTAACATCTAGAGTTCGTCTTTTCGCAGATGACCGCGTAATTTACCGTAATATTATTAATGACAGTGACCGCCAATTCCTACAATCTGACCTGAACGCAGTAAGCTCATAGTGCTCATCCTGGTTAATGACTTTAAACGTTTCTAAAACTAAACTTATATCTTTCACCCGTCGTACCGCTCGCATTTCAACCACTTACATGCTCAATGACAATGACAATGACAACTAACAAACACTTACAAATACCTTGGCGTGCGCCTTCAGTTTGATCTAACATAGCATCATCATATCGACCTCACCCTAGCTGCTGCTAACCGTTCACTTGGTCTTCTTAAACGTACTCTCAAACACGCTCCTATCCATGTTAAAAAAACTTGCTTATATCACTCTAATACGCCCTAAAATTGAATATGCTGCGGCTATTTGGGACCCTGATCAAGCCTATGTTATCACCAACATCGAATCCTTGCAGAACTGTGCTGTGCGTTCTATTTTTTCAGACTACTCACCTTTCACTAGCGTCACAGCATTAAAACAACGTGCTGAACTGGAAGACTTATCATGTCGTCGTAAACACGCTCGGTTAACACTTTTCCATAAGCTTTATCACCATCCACTACTGCGCAGTGATTTGTTTCAGTCACCTGATGTCAGCTTTCCACGACTTGATCATGCCTTCAAAGTTAAACGCGCAAAGTGTCATTTATAATCTTATGCCAATTCATTCATACCTCGCACTATCATTGAATGGAATAACTTGCCATCGCACATCGCTACAGAAACTAACATAAAAAAATTCCAAGGGCTACTTCGCTGTGACGGAAATGTGTAGAATATTTGGTGTTGTTTTTCTTTCCTCTTTTAATGTTATATTTATTGGTTCTTATTGTAATTGTTGCTAATTGCATCGTATTTTTTTTACAATTTTATCTCCCCCCCCCCCCCCCTATGTAATACCCTCCTTTGGAGGGCCTTTAGGGGTAACCTGAATAAATAAATAAATAAACCAATAGCGCTTTGTGCCCTATGCAAATCGGCGAACCATGACATGCGCTCCCCCCGCTTGTCCAAAGAAGAAGCGAACGAGGCCGTCGCGCAAGTCGCCTGGAAAAGCAGATATTCCTACAAGTAATCGCTTCGCTGCTCTTAGATGTGACGAAACCGACTTCCCTGCACTTCCTTTACTTGACCCACCTGCTTATCATACATCTTCTCAGCATCGTTCATACGCACAAGCGACTCACCCTCGTGGATCAAATGGTACACCAAAACGGCCAGTGCCCCAATCACATGTGGAATCCGCAGATGAAGACGCTGTTTTAGACAATGCCATTGCAGAGGATCGCCAACGTCTAGACGAACTCATCCAGCTCCGAGAACAGCGTCGCTCTCACCCCTCTCGAAGAAGTCTAATACCTCGTGATAAGATTTCAGATGAATCACCTCCAATAAGCATCAAACCCCAATCACGTGCAGACAACCCGTTAACCCCGACTACCCCGACAGTGGATAAAATATTAGCCCTTATGGAGCAGGTAACCTCCCTCGTCGTAGAAGCTCTTAGGCCTCGCAATGAATAATGCACTGTCTCTGGTGGTGCAGTGGAATTGTCGAGGCTTTGCGAATAAGGCCTCTGAAGTGAACATCCGTCTTCGCGACAAAAAGCTAAAGGCGTGGGCCTTTCTACTTCAAGAGCATAACTCACTTCCTCGCCTTTCAGAATTCTGCACTTACCATTCACCTTCCATTCCTGATCGCCGTTGTATCACCTCTTCCCTCAGCCCAGGTAAATCTACAATTTATATTCACACTTCAGTTCCCCACACACCGATCGACCTTTTACGGTGGTGTAACACACGCCAAGAGGTGGTAGCACTCCTAGTTAAGCCTGTACGCACGCCACTTATTCTAGTTTCCTTTTATGGCCGTCCTGGTTCCGCATCTCCTAATCTTGGATGGGTTCGTTTTCTGCGTTCTACCTACTCGGTTATCCCTATTCTAGTCGGTGGAGACTTCAACGGCGCACACACCTCTTGGGGTTACCCATCGGATTCTCCCAGGGGTGCACACATCCAGGGCAGCTTTTCAGGTAATTCTTTTCATCTTTTAAACCACCCGCATACATCTACCCGTCCTCGAGCTGGGCCTTATTCATCTGATTTGACTTGCTGGTTAGGCCCTGGTAGCCCTCGTTGGGCTGTTGAACCAGATACCTGGGGTAGTTATTACAGTCCTATCTTTATCTCTCTCACTCCTTCGCGCATACGTAAAATACGCCGTAGCGTACGAATAACATCATGAGACTCTGTACGCGCAGACAATCGCTTATCTGATTTCACCCCATCATCAGCATTGTCTACTCTCTCTGCTGTTCTTGCGTCCCACACGATTACCACCACTGTAAATGAAGACGAGCCAAACCCGGACATCCACCTCCTGAATCTTTGGGCTCTGCGTCGCCAGGCGGATCAATATGTTGCTCGTAACCCCGATGACCCATCGGCTATCCCCGCTCTTCACCGGGCTACCGCACGTGCGAGGCGGTATGAAAAGCGTCTAGGAAGGCAACGTTGGGCTTCATGGTGTGAGCGCCTGTCCTCCAAGCAGGGTAACCGACAACTTTGGCGAGTGTTTCATGCCATGCATGAGCGCTCTTCTCAAGTTTCTGATTAGACAGAGAGCATTCGTCTTACGATGAATGTGGATGAGGACACATTTGCAAAACAGGCGGTCAGACAGTTTTTTCACACTATGATTCCACCTCGACTTCTCCACCTTGCTTACCGGTTACCGAACCCCCCGATGAGATTACTTCTGACCTAACCATGGCAGAGCTGCTGGCCTCCATTGAACGCCTCAAATCTAACTCTGCTCCCGGGCACGACGGCATACCTAACTCCTTATTCCGCAACTTGGAAGGGACTGCTTTGCAGGCCTTGCTTGATGCATTCTTGATGCATCTTCTATCTGCCATTCTGGTGTAATGCCGGGCGAGTGGAAGCATTCTATTGTTGTTCCAATACCAAAGTCAGGTCATCCTCTAGTATCTCTCTCGGCCCTTCGTCCAATTTCCCTGACGCCAACAATCTGCAAGCTTTACGAAAATATTCTCGCCACTCGCTTATCGTGGTGGTTGGAATCCCATGATTGTTATCCAGAATCCCAAATTGGCTTCCGTCCACAAATAGGAACGGAGGACGGTCTTGCTACTTTGGCTGCTGACGTGCTTCACCACTCTCCGCACAGTCATCTTGTTAGAACCGTGATCGCTACAGATATAACAAAGGCATATGATAACATCCTTCACTCAGCCATTCTTGCCCCCCTACAAACTTGGGTCTTCCTCACAGGTTTCTCCTCTCCATTCACGCCTTTCTAACAAACAGAACGTTCAGTGTGCGTGTCCATGGAAAGCCCTTTGGTCACTTCCCCTCAAACAGAGGAGTGCCCCAGGGCTCCGTTCTCGCCCCTGTATTATTTAATGTGGCCTTCATTCCACTTTTTCGAGCCCTAGAGGCCATTCCTTCTCTACACGTGCTTGCGTATGCCGATGATATTGTCACTGTAGGCGGTGCAACACATAAGGAAAGAAGAAGATTCTCGTGAGTTTTTGGAGAGAAGACGACGTTCAACAGCGTCGGCTGGTGCCTACAGAAAACGTCTGTTTGAAAGCCTTGTCTTCGGTGTCCGCCCTCTGCTACAAGCTGAACTACCCCGTAACAATATAACCTTATGGTGCAGTCAACCAGATACGTCTGTCCATCAGGCAGCCCTCCAGCATGCGCTGGATGTATTGACATTTCGCCTCCCTCCTTTGGGTCTAACTCTTTCGCATACAAAATCCTGTTTCATTCGCATTGGAAATAAAGCTGGCTTACGGAAAGCTCCCACTATAAATTTTATGATAGATAATACCCCGATTCCTCAGGCACAAATCGTTCGCATTCTTGGTCTTCTTCTTCATTCCTCTGGGACTGGCACCCCGTGGCTGACAGCCATCCGTAAGTCCGCTTACGCTACTCTAGGTCTGATTCGTCGCATAGCTATGCGGATCTTGCTGCGCGCGTGCTCACACGGCCCGCCAGCTTGTTCGCTCTGTCCTCCAGCCGCGTATAATCTACCAGGCACAGTTTCAACGTCTCACCCGCAGACAGTGGGGCTCCCTTGAGGCCATCAATCGTCAGGCTATGCGTGCAATAACATGTCTTCCCCGCCTAACACCCAAGTACTTCAGGAGTACGCCCAGCTAAATACGCTCAGTGAGCTCATTGATCAGCGGATGGCAAACAGAGCTCGCAAACAGTCTTTACAACTCCATCATTTAAAGATACTACCTCCATGGTGTGTACTGCCAGCTCACGGACAATCGCCCCACTGCTTCCCCATCGGTGTCATCCGCACATCTGCCTGAAGGGTGCATATTATATACCAATGCATCACATACTGCAAAGCGAGGAGTTACTTCTGTGTATAGTCCCTCTCATCCGCATCTCAACACTCACGTGACATATATCGCGGATACGTGCACCCCTCTAGCACTGGAACTTCAAGCCATTTACAATGCCATACATTCCCTTTCGCCAGTTCCTACATTCAATGCAGTTCATCTTTACACAGACTCTCTCACTGCCCTTAAACAGCTTAAGGCCGTTCGACGCACATTCCAAATAACACATTCCAATAATTTGCTCTGTTTAAAGTACCCATGTCCTGTGCGCATACACTGGATTCGCGGCCATGCTCGCGATCCACATAATATTCAAGCGGATGCTATGACGCACATAAACAAATCAAGCGATCCACCACCTTCCCCTCTTCCCCCAGATCCGTTCCTGTCCCACGTTTCCGATTATCAAGTTCTGCGCCAGCGAACACGCGCTCTCATTCCTCCGTGTTCGCACCCTCTCCCCCGTAGTCTTACTCGGCAGGAGGAGGTAACAGTGCGCCGGATTCGGGTAGGGGCGGCTCTGACCCCATCTGTACGACATCGATGGCGGGATAAAGATCTGCCAGTGACTGACAGATGCCCTCACTGTGACACTGCACCTGACGTCTGCGATGTGCGTCATTTGTTGTGGACGTGTCCATCAACGACTCACATAACGGATACTCATGAAGGTGGGCCTGCGGTGGAATCACGATTGTGATTACGAGAAGTAGACAATGGACAAGATCGCTACACTGCCAACCTCTGCGAATACATAAGCGCAACTGGACTTCACTCCTTCTTTTAACTTTCTATCTCCTGCATCCCATTCCCCCTTTCTCAACTTATGCCTCGTGACAAACTTTTCGAAAAAAGAAAAAAAAAAAAGAAAATGCGGGACTGGCGCCTTTATTCCTCTTCTTTTCTTTGTCTCTGTGTTAAAGAGCGCCCACGAAACTATCATGAACAACCTACAACTCGCCCAGCTTTCCCTTCTGTAGCTCTCTAAACTGCCTCGTCACGCGCGCAGATCAACCGTTTGGGTTAGCGGGCCGCATTGCTGCGCTTGGCAACGACGGCGTGGATCGATGGTTTCTCTATGAGAGCAAAGCATTCGCAAAGGGGGGATAACTATGACCCTCGTGCGGCTGTAAATCTGCGTCTTCATTATTAATCCGCTAAAAGATGACGCAGCTGAAAGTTCCCTTATGATGCCGTTTAAGTGCTTTCTGCAATTACAACATGATGTGCCAGCTCACTTCACCACCCCACCAAATTGTCTACCAAACTGCGGTGAGCTAACAGCCGCCTACACTGCATGTCGAATTCACCTTGTTTTTTTCGCGGTCGCTTGAAGTGGTTCGAAATACGGCGCCCAACTTTGGTCATTTACAGCAATGGCAGAACATCCTTTACGTAATGAAACGTCATTTTGACGTCATCATTAAATGTTTATGCATGACGTATTTCCCGCCACACAACGCCAGCCAATCAGATTTCAGGAGTCGGCTCTTGACAGTGGGCAGTTCATTTCAGGCCATTCGTAATACAAGCGTACGTGCTCTCCTTTCTATCATATATACGGTATACCTCTGCTTTCCGTCCGCAATTACTTATATATACCCTCTATGCATCATGAATGCCGCTGCTAAAAATGCGTGAAAGCGGATTTTAGAGATTAGGTACTCGTCATATTTTTCTAATTTTTTCGTTTTCTCTCGGTGCGCGCCAAGAACCGCAATACTTGCGAAGGCAACGCGCAATTATAAGTGCTTTTTTTTTTCTTTTTGCTCTGTACATCTACCAGTTGATATGCCAGTAAAGCATCCACACTCAAGTGCCCACTAGGAACGTTTTCCTTCGTATGTGACTGGTTTAAGTTTTCGTATTTTATCAAGCATTGCCGCTGTACTTGACATTTTTTTTTTTTTTTTCATCTGTACAACTGGTTCACCGGCCCTTTCGTGAGCGGCACGTAAACAAATGTCCGTGACATATGTATTTGTTCATCACTAACAAAGAATAAATCGTTGAGTGGTGTATATGTTCATTTATATTTGCCGGTAACCAGTGCAATGCTTCAATTTATATGGTTACGAAATAAAAATATTTTACTCGTGCACTGTAATTTGTGTACGCGGTGATTAGGGTGCAGAAAGAACACCAATTAAGGAGATAAATTACAAATTACTGATGATTTAAGATATGTATTGATAAACGCAAGCTTCAAAATATAAGCAGGTGTTCGTAAAAGATTCGTAAAGAGCCCTCACAAAGCACAATTAAGCTTTGATTCTCACGTATACTGTTTTCCTCCGCGTGTTGATACCGCTCCTTACGGGAAGAACTAATACAAAACACGAGGCTTCGCTGGAAACATTGCGTACAAATATATCAACTGACGATTTCTGGCTGTACGCAAAGGAATTGCAGGGATCATTTTAAACCACTGGAATACGTAGCCTATTTATTAAAGTGTAGCGTGGGAGAATAGATCCAAAGAGAACCGCGCTGCTCATCTGTACCCTCGCTATCCCCGCAGCGTCTACGCGCCGAGCGCCGAACGTGGCACTATAGTGCCTAGAATATACTTGTGGCACCCCTGTTGCAGGTCGCGCCCTCTCGCGGAAATCGGGGCCTGTCATCGCAAAAGCGGCCCGCTCTCCGGCGCCGGTCGTCACACTGCCCAATCTCTGCGGCTAGACCGACGACCGAGGACTTCATTCAGGCGCGTGAGATGGTCGGTAAAAAGTGACGAAAATATGACAATGTCATCCAAGTAACATAAACAGGTTCCCCATTTTAGGCCACGAAGTACAGTATCGATCATTCTTTCAAATGTTGCCGGTGCGTTACAAAGGCCGAAGGGCATAACATTAAACTCGTAAAGTCCATCGGGAGTTGCGAAAGCGATTTTTTTCTTTTTCGTCCTCGTGCATAGATATTTGCCAATAACCTGAGCGGCGGTCCAAGGTCGAGAAATATTCGGCACCTTGGAGAGAGTCAAGAGCGTCATCAATACTATCAATACGCGGCATCGGGTAGACATCTTTGCGGGTAATTTTGTTGAGTGTGCGATAATCAACACAAAATCGTACCGATCCGTCCTTTTTTTTTTTTTTAACTAATACTACTGGGGAGGACCATGGGCTTGTTGATGGACGAATAATATCGCGACGGAGCATGCCATTGGCGTACCTACCCAGTCAAAAAAAAAATCAATGGGTCCAATTGGGAAGACCAGTCAGATTGAATTGGTTCTGCCAATCCCAAATGGTTTGTCCAATGGGTACTGTCCAACCCAAATGGTTTCTCCACTCCCAATTGGGACGCCCAGTTGGTTTCATGACTCCCAATTGGGAATGAAGAAACCATTTGGGGGTCCCAATTGGGATTGAATAAACCCATTGGGAAGCCCAATGGGTTACTTCAATCCCAATTGGGATTCCTTCGCTCCCAATTGGGACGCCTATTTGAAACGAATTGGGCTTCCCATTGGTTCTAATTGGTCCTAAACAAACATTCCCAATTGGAAAAGTCAAGTCAGTGATATCCTTGACTGAGATGTGCACAGATATACATACCTATATTAAGAGACAACAGTGAAAAATCTAAGTTCTTATAAAAAGTATATGCCGCTTAATCTTATTAATTGATTATATCATGTTCACTCTAAGTGCAGGCATAATTAAATAAGTTAACTCTGAATAACAAAAATGTGTCACTGGTCCCAGCAGCACTGTTCAAAGAATGGAGTATATAAGTCTGCAACCTGTGGATATATACACTGAATCTGTATTAGTTCCATGTGTGTAATGCTTGCTTGTCTCATATGTTATTTCTGTAAAGAATTGTAATTTCATTCCACTTGTATAGAAGTGGCTCCCCTATAACTTCTGGACACAAAACACTGAAATTGCATTTCCATTCTTTTTTTTTTTTTCAGCTATGTGAGTTCAAACCATTTGGGCTCAATGGGTATGCCATTTGAGTTCAATTGATGAACCATTTGGTCTTCATGGGTGACCTATTATTTTCAATTGGGAGCACCAATTCATATCAAATGGTCAGGCCCAATGGGTGGCGAAAACACAATTGGTTTTTGACCCATTCATTTCAATTGGGAAATTCCCAATTGGACCCATTGACTTTTTTTGACTGGGTAGGGCCCTTATCAACGCTCAGTGGCCCGAGTTTTCATAGCAACAGCGTCGCCGTTGCTATGTCCCGACCTGGCTTAAATTTTGACGTCACTTTCGCAGTATTATTATCTGAGTTCTGCGGACAGGTCGTTGTGATGAATGACAATTATACATCGACATACCACTCGAGCAAAATGGATTTGAAGGAACATTTGCGAAAACCTTACCCAAAAAACACATGACTAAAACGAAATTCATCTAAAGAAATGTCAGCACACCTGAAATTGTGATTCAGCGCAGATTTCTCAAGAATTTCTGCTTGCCTTTCGTGTTTGCATTATTGCACGAAATACACTCATTTATCAGCGCTCGGGTCTGTGCTTCTTTTCTGTCGTCCCCCGTGGTTTCGCGCTGTTTTTGTTCTAAAGGCACATGACCACATGGAGTCTGCGGTGCAGTGCCGTAGAACAAGAGGTCAAAAATGGAGGGGGGCGAAGAAGAGAGCCGGGGGGGGGGGGGGGGAGGGTGCAGATGGGGCAAAATGTGATGTGCTAACAAATATTCCCGCCAAGAATGCTTTCTCGAAAAGCAGCGCAAAATCAAATCAAGATTGCTGCCACCACACGCGGTACTACTGGGGAGGACCATGGGCTTGTTGATGGACGAATAATATCGCGGGAGCATGTCATTGACGTACCGTCTTTGCCAAAAGTAACCAGATTGCAACTTGTTGAGAAGTGAGGAGAGGAGCTCGCCTTTACTTTGCACAGATTTACAGCTTTAGAAGTGCTCCGAATTTTCCGCTACCCGATGTAGATGTGGAACACGCAGCCTAATTACTTTTGGCAAAGACGGTACCTAGGGCAATGCCTAGGGCACCTATGGCCCTTAGCAACGCTGTTGCTAGTGGCCCGAGTTTTCATAGCAACAGCGTCGCCGATGCTTATGTCCCGACTTGGCTTAAATTTTGACGTCACTTTCGCCACACTTTCTCCTAAGTTGTTTGTAAGTCTTGTCTGTAGAAAAATATTTGAAAGAAATGTTTTAAGTGATATTACTACACTTCATAAAAATAGAATATGTTAAAGCGCCTGTGAAAAGAAATTTTGAAGCACGCTTTTACAGTTGCGTACTGGCGGTTGTGTTTAAACTGCTGTTAGAACTTAAAATGGACGCCGATCGCAACATCTGACAGTAGGGCCTGATACGGCAGTCTAAATCCGCTTGGATCGTAGTTATAAGCGGTCGTGTAGGTATTGTCGTTTTAACATATGCCACGCTTGTGACTGGCTTCTTTGTAAGCGTACGTAAGGTTTGTGTGTTTTAGCAAAATTTTCTCATTAATGTAGACGCCGGTATTGTTTACTCTAGGGAAACAGGGACACTTTTCCCCTGCTACTCTTTTGTTGCGCAGAAATGCTAGTGGTTGTAGACATATTCGAAGGAAATGAATTAATGCTGCCCGGTTTTGTGTTGTTTTTTCAGATATAAGAAATGGCCGTCGCAAAGGTGCACTGAACAAGAGTTAGCGTTGTGCTAAACATACCTGCGTGGTGTCGTGAACTGCGTCTTCGCGTGAACGTCGCGCGGCAAAATGTATCTCTACAACTTGACGTTGCAACGTGCCACCGGCATCACACATGCCGTTCATGGAAACTTTTCGGGGACAAAGCTACAGGAGGTGGCCGTGTCGAGAGGGAAGATCTTGGAACTTCTCCGACCAGACCCAAACACTGGCAAAGTTTACACTCTGTACGCCTCAGAAGTGTTCGGAGTGATCCGGTCTATGATGAGCTTTCGCCTGACTGGAGGATCTAAAGGTGCGCAAGTACGACTTCTCGCCATGTAGTGTGAATAACATTGATATTTTGCTCTATTCAGGCTGTCTTGTAATACGATAGTTCATAGATTATTGTTTGCTCTTTTGGCTTCGATTAGATTATCTGGTGGTTGGATCTGACTCGGGGAGGATCGTTATCTTGGAGTATAATCCTCAAAAGAGTTGCTTCGAAAAGGTGAGTTAAATCTTTGCGCATTTGCATGCAAATGTGAACGCTGGTCTGCTATATAATAGGAATTGTGTCAGTAATAGCATGACTGCTGCAGTGTAACGCCACAGTGCTTGCGTGTTTGTATTTGAATGTTTTGAGCGCGATTGTGGTTGCAATCCCTAGGAAAGTTTTCTGTGGCATTGCTGTGCGGTTAAGTGCTTACAACCGTTCCATTCAGTGGTTGTGGGGTACTTTACAATGTTGGAAAGATTTTAGATTAAGCTGTAAAGAAATGAAATTAATATGAAAGGAAGCACATCAGAATATAGCAATGCTAACTGATCACATGCTTGTCCTTGAAATATGGAGGCATCCCTGCCGCATCAGTCACTTTTAGGTGGAGGCAAAAAGCATTGTGCCCGTAGGCTATGCGATATCGATGCATGTTGAAGAACCACAGGTAATTAAAAATTTCAAAACTCTCAGCCTGAGTTGCTTTGGGACGTTAAACCCCATCAACCGAACCAACTCATCAAAATTGTGAAGGTACCTGCCTCCTAATTTATACCAATAAAATTAGTAAAAGCAGTGCCTCTAATATCAATATTACCCGCTGTCGTGGCTCGGTGGTTAGGCCACATGGGTACTGAGCCGCAGAACTTGGATTCGAAGGAGGTCATGGCAGCCATATTTGAAAGGAGGTAAAATAGCAAAGGTGCCTGTGGGCTACGTGGTGTCAGTGCATGTTAACTATACCCAGGGGGTCGGAGCAAATCCAGAGCCCTTCGCTGTGCCATCCCTCATAGCCTGGCTTGCTAGGATGTTAAACTTTGTGTACCACTCTTTGTAGTGGAATATGCTCCCAAAAGCACTTTGGCATGCATAGCTGCCACACTGCTTACTGAAGCAGACTGCTTGAATGCATGATGGGGTGTGCAATATCTAAAAGCGTGCCGCCTGGGCCTGTATTCAGAGTTCGCGTCGTTATTGAAGTGTCGCTATCTCACGTGACCTCCAGTCATCTGATTGTTGGAAACGCCGGAACATGATGCTGCCGCCTCTCCCTGTTCCGTAGTGGCAACACCTGGTTCCGGCGTTTCAACCAATCAGATGACCTAGGTCACGTGAGATAGCGACATTTCGATAACACAAACTCTGAATACAAACCCTGATTTGTTGCACACTCATGTTTTGTCCCTTTCTACAAATGTGTTTGATGTGTTTGCTTAAAATAAGAGTCAGAATTTACTTGTCTTATCTGAATGCGCTTGCAAGTGGCATCTACATAAACTTTATGATAGAGTCAAGTCAAGCCCACATGTCAGATTTGAAAGCCAGTTAGCGGTCGAGTAGAGTCTGGGATTTGAGCGATTTGATCCAGTCAATCCGACGGCAAGGGTGGGTATACTCACACATCCTCTCAGCATATCACACTTGATCCACATTTGCACCTGAAGAAAGAATATTTTGCAGAAGAGATAAAGCAGGTGCAGGAGCTAATGGGAGCACATTTATTACACATAGGGCCTTGCTTCCCCAAGGCACACACTACATCTGACTCACTGATATTGAGCTTACGTAAATGGGCAATTATCATGTAAGAGTGACTAAGCCTAATTTGATCCATAGCTTTTGGGTGTGCATAAACGGTGCTGAATATTTGCATCTGTGTTTTGCTAATGACTGAATATTTACTATTCAGGTACACCAAGAGACGTTTGGTAAAAGTGGCTGCCGACGCATCGTGCCTGGCCAGCATCTTGCCATGGACCCTAAGGGTCGGGCTCTCATGGTAGCTGCTGTTGAAAAGCAGAAGCTGGTGTACATTCTGAACCGAGATGCGGCTGCACGACTGACCATTTCCTCACCCCTGGAAGCACATAAATCGAGCACTCTTGTGTACCATTGTGTGGGGGTCGACGTTGGATTTGAAAACCCTGTGTTTGCCTGCCTTGAAATGGACTATGAGGTAGGCCTTCTATTTTTATTTTACATTTGTTTCATGACTGGGGTTACACTTTTTGCAGTGTGAGAAATGACTGCTTCTCTTCCTTATTAACATATTGCATTATGACACAAATATAAGGGCATTTTGCAGGATTTCAAACAAGCAGGGGTCTGGGTAGTGCTGCCAACTATAGCTCAGTGTGCAACATTTTCCAGAAGTCATGTGTGCAAGCCAGAGATGTAGTGAAAGGAGATGGCTTATGAGGCTTCGCCCCCCCCCCCCCCCCCCCTCCCCTTTGTTATGGATCACCTACAATATAGCCCCTATTGATGACTGCAGCTTACTTTTGTGTATGTCAGAGGGATATGGGTAGAAATGAATTTAGAGAAAAGTGAAATGGAACTTTTTCGAGTAAAGTACCTTTGGTATGTCGGGCCCGGTCGGGCTACGAGCCCATCAAACATTAGTTCAGCCTGCTTAACTCTGGCTTTTTTTACTGCGAGCATTCCTTTAGAATGTTGGGGTGGGCTTATTGTTCAAGGAGCGCTGATTTTGCCTGGCCACAGTAGGTGACCGCTAGTCATATGTGAATGCGTCTTCTTCAGAATAACAGCCTGGGGGGCGAGTTGGTGCATGATGGAATTGAACGGCGGCGCAACACGGAAACGGACACAGACAAGAAGGGGACACCACTTTGTTTTTAGTCCTTGTTTAAAAGAAGACACTGACGAACTTGGCCGCATTTTTGCTTGAGGCAATGTGAAGGCCTTGGAGACATTGGCATTAAACTTCATTGTAGTCCTGCAGTTCGTTGCATTGTTAATGGAGGAAATGTCATGCTCCTTCCCCATTTAGACGAGGAGGGGTAGAGAATTCATGCCATGAAGGGAGAGGGGGCTGCAAGAAATGATGTCGACAATATCTACCTACAGCACGGCTCAACAAAGAGCCTGGAGCAGGATGCCTTCTCTTTTTTATCCTTTTTTACTTCACCTCCTTAGCATTGATTGTAGAAATATCTTTTACAGTGGTACCAGCCTAGCCACGTTTCCCTGGAAACTGTCAGGGAATGCCCTTGTTCTCTGACCTTTTTCTTTTGCCATATTCCATCTTTCTGGAAAACCTTTAAATTCTGAGGCAACTATGGGTTCAAAGGAAGGAAAAACTACACCAAATGACAAGGACGAAAGACAAAGGAATGAACACAACTTTGGGGTATTGTAAAATAGTGTTTATTTATCACATTACCCACAGTGCCTTTAGGCATTATAGGGGGGAGGGGGATAAGAAAATGAATAGTGTTACATGCTGATAGGAGGAAAAAAAAAGAACTTAATACAGAAAGTATAACACAGCATAATTTCACACAAGCAGTGCAGGTATTACAGCACTGCGGCAAACATTTCATTACATTTTGATGAAACGACTTCTTGGGACAGCTTATTCCATTCATTTATTGTTTTTGGAAAAAATGACATTTTTAGTAAGTCTGTTCTGCATTTTATTTCTTACTTTGTATGTGTGGTCCCTTCTTGTTGATGCTGTTATGAAGCGACAAGCCGATGAAAACAGAACAGAGGACAGAGAGGTGCTGTTCGATGACAGTGAGATGACGTTTACTGAAATGTTAGCAAGCCTAGCGCAAGCGCTCCTGCCCGCACCACTGCCCGCTTCTTTGCTCGTCCGTAACATAACCTGGGGCCACCGAGCGATCGTCCCGATTGTAGACGAGGAAGTTTACCGATGTTGATGATTTCATGGCATGATGATGGGCATGTCTGGATGCTTGAAGAAGAGAAAGAAGGGAGAATGGAATGGCTTGCCGGCACGATGATTCCTGATGAACTTTGGTCCAGGACACGTGGGCCACACGTTGTCACTACTCGATGGCGGAGGCCAAGGCACACACCGCATGGCATAGGCTGGGGAGGATGTCTTTATGTGTAGTGGTGTCTTGGGTCGTGGGGTCTTTGGTCGGCACATCTGGTCAGTGGGGTCACATATGGTCGTTTGGGTCTCTCCTTGTGTCTTGTGATCATGTGTGGCGTCTCGGGTCAGTCTCTCTTTCGTCGTATCTTGTGGTCGGGACGGGGGTGGGGACGGGGCGGAGGAACGGCAAGGTCTTGCTGGGTCCGGCAGGCTGGGGAACAGCCATGCGATGCCTTCTGACCTTCAGCCAACAGCGCAAGAAATTGCAGAGTGCTGAAGCTCCGGGCCAAGACGAGGGGTGATAATGACATATCCCGCACATCCAACCAGATGTTACAAAGCGGCAAGCCGATGAAAACAGGAGGACAGAGAGATGATGTTTGATGACAATCAGATGACGTTTACTAAAATGTTAGCAAGCCTAGCGCGAGTGCTCCTGCCCGTGCCACTGCCCGCTTCTTCTTCGCTCGTCCGTAACAATACGCAGTCTGACGGCAATAAATAACGGTCACGGTCAATACCTGTTTTAGAATGAAATATGCCGTGGAAGAACTTCAGCCTAAGTATGTACCTACGTTTCTGTAGTGAATTCCATCCTAACGATTTCTGTGCAGTCGACACTGAAATTCTGGCTGTAATTATTTCAAACAAAATGGACAGCTAGGTTTTGGACCTTGTCTAATTGTTCAATACCAGGCCTCAAATTAGTTGTATACAGTCGAACCCGGTTATATCGAACTCGGATATATCGAATTTTGGTTATATCAAACTCACAGAATATCCCCTTGAAAATCCCATGTTAAAGTATAGGAAAGCCGCGTCATATATCAAACTTAATTTCACCGGTCGTTCGATATATCGAACTCCGCAACTCCGCACCCCGCACTGGAAAGTGTGCCTTCCCCAAAGACGATCGCATCACCCTTGGCCGTTTGCCACGTGACGTTTTCAAGCCACGTGCGGAAGGAATGAGAGGGGACAGTTCGGCGATGGCTGGTCTGGGCAGCGCCGCACCCATTCCCCAAAGGCGCTCGCATCTGCAGTTATCGTTTCCCGCGTGCCAACACATGACGTTTGCAAGCCATGTGCGTGGGTGTGCCCATCCTTTTGCCGAGCTATCTCTCTCCTTCAGCACACGCTACGCATGCGCCAAGCCAGCTCAGCCCGTTTTCAGATAGGCGTCGGACGCTTGGCTTTCTCCAGTGTGTGTTGCGAACCCACTGGGCGCGGCGGCTGACGTGACTATGGTGCCTGCGGTCGTTAAAAAGCGGCAGCTCTGTTTTTTTGTGTGTGGGGGGTTTTTCTTTTTTTCTTTTTTTTCTTTTTTTTTCTTTTTTGGCGGGAGTCATTTATCCTTGCATGTATGAATCAACGAAAACACGCGGTCAGCTGCTGCGAGCCCGCCCCAAGCGCGGCGTGATAAACCGAAAGAGGCTTGTGCAATCAAGCCATCACGGGCACTCTGCCAAGTTCTCTCCCCGTCACCGCAGGAGCTATCAAAAGATAAACGCGTCCAGACGTTATCGCTGCGCAGCATCTTGGCACGCTGCCAAGAAATGAGCTGTGGATGAGACGACCGAAACCGAGTGAGGCGCGCCATCGAGCATGCAAGCGAAAACGCTCGCGATTTCTGTCGCGGCGACGCAGAAAATTTGTTTTGAGCTGCCGGGGTGGCTCGAGCAGCGAGAAGGACGCATTTCCAACAAGTTTGAAATTTTTCGCTCTGTCGCTGCCGCTCGTCGCAGAAAATCGCTCAATCGCTTGCATGTGAGCGAGCTGGCCTTAACGCATTTTTTTTTTTTTTCAAATTTTCGGTGCAAAAGTGGAGGGTGGGTTCATTATGCGACAAATACGATATTGTTTTTTCGCATCGTAAGTGCGTCACAAGCCGATTTCTGTTTATCGAATTATCGATATATCGAACTATTTCGCGATCCCCTTCGAGTTCGATATATCCGGGTTCGACTGTATAACAATTCTTTACTTTTTAAAAGAAAACACTTGGCATTCCTGCATGGGAAACCTAAAACACGACCTGCTTTCGCAGTGATGTAATTAATGTGCCTATGCCAACAGAGATCACTAGTTAAATAAACACCGAAGATATTTGTAGTCAGTGACAGACAACAAATGTACTGAATTAGTACTCTAAACAAAATTACAACGCAACCTTTTTTTAGTAAAACACATATAGACACTTTTTTGGATATTAATTGTCATGCCCCATTTATCACACCAATCAGCAATTTTGTCAAGGTCACACTGTAGAAGCATCACAGTTAGCAGAGTTAGTACGGTACAAAACACAATCATCAGCAAATAGTAGTTTCAATGTAGGAGATATACCAGCGAAAATGTCACTTATAGAAATTACAAACAAAAGTGGTCCCAAAACTGACCCTTGTGGCACACCTGAGGTGACATCAACTTCTTCTGAGATTTCACTACTAACCACCACTTTTTTTTTTTTCTATGTGAAGGTACGCTTTTGTCCATGGTATCACTTTACTGTTAATGCTATATAATGTTAATTTTTCTAATAACAAATTATGTGGTACAACGTCAACATCTTTCATGAAATCAAGGAACATGCAGTCAACAGAACCCCCTTTATCTAAAGAACAACCAATATCGTGCATAAGTTCAGTCAACTGTTCATCAGGCCCAGTGGCTTTTGAAGTTTTCAATCCCTTTAGCAGTATAAGAATTCCACGATGGTCAGAAAGAATGTCATCCATTGGCTCAGCGCAGAATGCACCAAGCCGTGCAGTGTCATTGGAACGAACATTGGTCGAAAACACAGAACCTAAGTACAGTGAAACCTCGTTATAACGAATGGTTAAAAAGGAAAATAGTTTGCTCTATCCATAATTCGTAATATAAAATTTCGTAGAAAATACACACAAGAGCAGTGAAATTCAATCATAGAAGGCACAGCAACACTATAGCCAAACGGGCGAGTTGGTGGAACATATTGGACGGAAAAACAGCGCGTTCTTTTGCTGTGGTGTTTGTCTGTCGCGCTGTTTTTCCATCCAAGGCACAGCAACTTGGAGGGTGCCTACTTGGGTCACGTCCATTTATTTACGCGCAAAGAACTGCATTATTGTGGCCTGCTTTTTTTGTATTGATCGCGTTTCGTATCACACCGTCACAGTTTGCAAACACTCAACTACGGCGAACCCACTGCCCTTAATAGCACTGCATTGGCGGCGCAGTAATACCAAGCACGCAAAATAAAGTGCACTTACGGCGAGTGTCACTTACGAAAAGTGCACTCTACCACTGCTTAACAGCGTAACATAAGTGCACTTGCCAAAGTGTGCACTCAGGTCGGAGTGCGTTCGCAAAACAGACTTTGAGGGCTAAGTGCGTAGCCTCGCCGGCAGAAATTTCTTCGTCACAAATGTATTATGTAATAAGATATGTATACAAGTTGATTTTACGTGTTTTGTGCATATTTTCATTTGAGGAAGTGTGTTATAATAGCGACTAGCTAAATATCACATAACAAAAACGTGATGTAACCGCGTACGCAACTTCCACATTAAGGGGAGATGCGGGTCGAAAAACGCAGGTTTTTTCGAAAATTACGATTTTTTTGTTTTTACTTGTTTTGTCAAGTTTAGTATCTTTACTTTCATGAAAACAAAAATCAAAGCTGAGTTTAAACAGGAAATGGGCTAAAATTACGTTTAAAGAGCGCAGGGTGGCGGTTAAATGACCGAAAGTATGCTATCTTCGAGCGTCCCGCGGTCGGCATAGCGCAGTTGATCGCCGTTGCGGATCACGTGAGGAGATCAGCCAAGCCACATTCTCCCAATCACCACAGTTGCCCGGCGACTAAAACGCAAGCAATAATAAAAAAAAGCATGCCTACGTCGCGTTTTTCGAGCGCTGCGACTGGTTTTTAAATCACGTGGTACGAATCGAGCCTCGCTATTGGCCGCCGCGCACGTGCATGTGGCGAAGCCCACTTGCTGGCTCCATGCTACGTCGAGGTGCGTTTCCGAGTGACGATCGTTCGGCAACTTTATCTTCGTCATGGATGAAGCACAATTGAGCCGGCGCAGTCACCGAGGAGTGAAATACCGTTCTGTTCACAAATATAGAGGACGTTGGCGAAAATCGAAAGAGAAGGCTCGTCCAGTGACAACTCGACCTGTGGCAGTTAGGCCTAGTGGAACCGACGCCGATCCCTCCAGCGTTTCAGATGCCTTCGAGGAATTTGAAGCGGCGTTAGATTGTGTGACTGCCTCGGAAAATAGATTGGGCATTTCTAAGGCTATGCGATGACGCCTCATCGCATAGCGTGCGATGAGGCGTCATCTGTAGTTACTGACTTGGCAGCGGTGAACGTTCTTGTGCGCGGCGCGATTTGCCCAAGCCAGCGTTCAGGACTTCCAGTATTCGGGAACCGGCCGCAAAGCGCAGACTCGCTTCGTTTCTTGAACTACTCTGTGAGAACTCTGCCTGCCCGCAATGTGTGCTTTCCACAACATACTGATTGCGGTGAGTTATGGCGTGCAGGGATGCGAGCAGAGATTGACAGCGGGAGCTAGGATAAAAGCTTCGCCGTCAACGTCAAAGCTGCTGTGACGGCCTGTTTTATAGGAATTGGATATGAGCAGCTAGTGCGATTTTCCTCAATTATTGGACTCCACAAGCCAATGCAACATAGCTTGGCACATCCAGAGAAATAACAATGCAGAAACAAATGTCCTTGAAGCTGACTGCGGAAGCGAACGCAAATCGCCGCACACTGAAGAAAAAAAGCGCATGTCGGAGTCCACTCGCAAGGGTCATGAGGGAGCGACATATGCTGTAGGAAGTTTCTAGTGCCAGTGGCTGCTTTATGGACAATTTTCTTCTTTTGAACCAAAGTTTGATCGGAACTGAAGCTCTCGTTTTTAAATAAACATGCAATTTTAACTTCAAATGCATTTTTCTCAAAATGCAATTTTGGGCAATTTTCAGCGTTTGCCCTTCATGTTTTTGGTACTTCTGATGCTCATATCTGAATAAAATTTTGCACACATTTTCTCTGAGGTATGAGGAGTGCCATTATCTCTTTCAAGAATAAATACTGATCAAATATTTACAGAAAAAAAAAAAAATTACCGCATGGTGGTGTCTTGACAATGTAGACTTGCCAGGTTCAAATTTTTCACGTCATTAGCATACTTAATATGCGCTTTATTATTAGTTTTTGGCACTCTACAGTTTATATGGATCAAAATGAGCCATCAACGATGTGTGTTTATGGAAGTTTAGTATGGCAAAGAAGGGGGGCAAAAGAGTGTATATTTTACACACTGTCACTGAACAGAACAAAAACTATGCAACTTACAATAAACCTAATTGCAGATTTGAAATCAACATAAAAAACTGAATTATTCACCAGAGTTTCATAGCTCTAAGTCAAATATTAAAGAAAAAGTGTCTTCGAGTAGCATCTCCCCTTAAGCGTGGTGCGCCACTGCGGCTACGCCATTTTCAGTTAGGGGGCGGTTGTTATTGTTCATGGTTTTTGTTGATAGGGGGTCTCCGAATCATGGCCTAGTGTCAAAGTTTAAGCATTTTTTGAGTGTTTTACTACTTTAAAAAGCAGTTCTCTGAACTTCGCGCTTGGAGGCTCCAATTTATTTTTTAAAACATATATTCAGTTGCCACTTTCTTACCGAGTGCTTATGCGAGTGCACTCTGCTTTCCCATTTAGCACTGCGTAGCGTAAAGTCCCTTTCGAGCTGCGAAGTGCACTCTGCGTAAGTGCACTTTAACTTGCACGCTTGATGGGGTATAAGTCCAATGCAGTAAGCGCTTCTTGTGAAGTCGGAACGTTCTCATCGTCTGCAGGGTCAGCCTGAGCTTCGTCTGCGGGATGTTCGGAAACTTCCGCAGCAATTTCGACGTCCGTCAGTACAGCCGTGGTTGCTGCGATGTTGTCACCGCCTACAGTCTTCTACAGTCATTGTTGCGAGCATGTCACCAACAAGACGCGAAAAATCGTTCCAGGCCTCATTGAGCTTGCGGAGCTCTGCTTCTGCTTCGTCGGCATCGTCCCCATCGTCACTTGATGTATGGGCCTCTGCTGGAACAAAACCTGCGTTGGCGCGGGTGTGCGTAGTGCTGTGATGGCGGTGAACATGAAAAAAAAGTGCAGCACTTGAGACCAAGCTTGAGATGAAATCAGGGCCTTCAAGGCAGTTTACAAGAGGAGACTGACACTCTTCTCGTGAAGTTTCGTATGAAGCAGGACTTGAAGATCGACTTGCTGGGAGCATTAAAGCGGCATGGGACAGCATGAAAGGTGAAACAATTGCCAACTGCTTTCAGCACGCAGGGGCAAAAGCAACATTCGATTGCACCGCTGCTGAAGCGGTGCTGTCAGCGATTATGAGATGTGAACGATTTCCTTGGTTGTCAACTCTCATTGCCGACGTGGCATCTGTGGCGCTGTCAGCGCCTGTGAGGTAGTCCTGAACGTTTGCTGTGCTGCACAACACACTTGTAGTGCAACGAAGCCTGCCTCCTGCTATTAAAGTGAGGTAGTGCTTGGCATCGTGAAGTTCGTTATATCCGTTTTATGGCGAACCACGTTTGCTATGGGAAGTTAAATATACGTGTGTTTGACAAAAATATTTCAGAAAAGTTCGATATATTCAATAATTCGGTATATGCGTGTTCGTTACATCGAGGTTTGACTGCAGTTGCATTTGTTTGTCGCTACTGGCTACTCTGTACGAGCAAGTGTTTCATTATTGATGGTTTACAGGAATAAATGAGACACAAAGACTAATAAGCAGTTCTTCTATCTTGCTATTATGCAGTTATCAATGTAGCAGTGCTGCTCGAATATATTTTACTGCGAAGATTCTATTAAAGCCTGGAACTGTCAATGAAGCACTCGTGCAACAGAGGAAAGGACATTGTTTGCATGCTGGTTTTTCTCTGTATAGTTTGTGACGTTGCTGCAGTGTTGAACTGATATCGTTAAAATCTACAATGAAGTGGGTCGTGGTTGAGGGGATGGAGGCGTGATATGCCGGGCTGTCGTGCCAGAGGCTTTTGGCTCAAGTGGCACCGCTGCATGCATCCAGTATTAATTTTTGCAAATGCTGCTGATATATCATGTTTTGGTGCAGTTGTGAAGCATTTCTAATGTTTTTAATCTATTTCTCATGCAGGAGGCAGACTCTGACCCCACTGGTGAAGCTGCTCAAAGCACGCATCAGACATTAACATTTTATGAGCTGGACTTGGGTTTGAACCATGTTGTTCGTAAATACAGCGAACCTTTAGAAGAACATGGCAACTTCCTCATAGCAGGTGATCTTTGTGGATTATTCTTGCCTAGTTATTAAAAATATGGTGGCATTTATTAAATGTATTACACAAAAGTGTGCTGGGCTTGTTGTGCCGAAAAGCTGTCATCATATCCTGGTATGAGAGGAAGCCTACAAGGCTAAGTGAAAACTCTGCCAGGGAAACATTTGGGAGGCGCCGATATGGAGGCCACTGGAATGCCGACCTGATACATCTCTGCCAGCATAGATGGCGCCGCCGTGTTAGTGCGAAACGCACATCTATTTCTAGGATGAGATGAAAAAACGTGCCAGAAAAATTATGCACGTCTTGCAATGAGGGTATATATGTTGGCTCATTGACTGAGTGGTGCTTGATAGTGTGGTTGGTTAACCGATTGATTAGCGAGTAGTGACTGGTGGTTAATGAATGAAGCCAGCGTGGTGTACGCAAGTAATCTCGTATGGTGTCTCTGAGCTTGAACACTTGTGGTGGGATCTGTGGCTGGTACTAGTGTGGCATCGTCGTCTGACACTGTACCAGATGCGTGTAATAGTGTTGAGGGGTTTGAGGGTGTTTCTTCTCGGGATGGTGGTACTTGACTACCAGGGAAACTTCTAAGACATGTCAAGAATTCTGGTGAATACTTGGTACGAGACAGCTATAGACTGTTGAAGCGAAGTTGGGATGCCGAGGTACGGGTATTACAATTGAGGCAGTGAGTGCGCTCGCTACTGCGTCTACTTTTATTGTGTGTGATTTCTCTGGTGGGAAAATAGCTTTGTTTACTAGACGTACTTAATAGTAACATGTGTATCCTGTACTGCTATGAATGAGCTATAATTCTTGAAAATGCTCCTTCTTTGTGGTGCTTGCAGCTGGCTTAGTGTAGACCTGTTACACAGTAATGGTTACGTTGCATTTCGTCTGCATAATTGGGGATGCATAAACAGCTATTTTTGAATTTGAAGCAAGTAATCCTTTGGACTGAATCATCTATCTTAGAATAGAGTCAGTGTTGTGATTAGTAGTATGAAGCATGAAAAATCAATAACTTAAACAAGCTGTACAGGAAAAAGGCTTTCAGTGTGGGCCGTCTTCACTTCCTGACTGATTTTCAGTCCCGCTGCTCAACTGCTGCAAAAACAATGTATGGCTTCGCTGCATAACTTGGTTGCTTATGCGGCACCTTGACGCAACTTTGGCAAAGCCTATATAATAACCATAGGGCACTTGACTGCTGATTCAAAAGACGCAGGTTTGAGCTCGGCTGCGGTGGCTGCCTTTTGATGAAGACACAAAGCAAAGCGCCCTTGTACTGTGTTTCATTGAGGGCAGAACCCCAGGAGATCAGAATATCTGGAGTTCTCCATTACAGAGTCCCTCATAGCGGGAGTTGTTTTGGAATATTATACACATTAAACCAAAGGCTGTGGTTTATATACTTTCTATTTGAAATAAAGGTTTGTGTAATTAAAAGTGCACTGCACAGCATAAAAATTGGTCTCAAAATGTGGATTTAGTTGTGCATAGCAGTGACTGATTGTTGCTTTTTGTGCATTTAGTTCCTGGTGGAAGTGATGGCCCCAGTGGAGTGTTGATTTGTTCTGAAAACTACATCACGTACAAGAACTTTGGAGATCAGCCTGACATTCGTTGCCCTATTCCTAGGAGGAGGGTACGTTATTTCTTGCGTACATTTTCTTTACGTGCGAAAGTTTGTTTCATTCTAAAACTGCTCGACTAACATACTTTTCGGAAGCTTAAGTGGCATCTACAGAAACGCTACTTTTCGTCCTCTGGACAAGCTTGAATTTTGGTTTTGAAAATGACATTGTGAAGTGCCAGGGCTAAGTGTGAACCTTCTAAGTCCATGCTCAGCCTGTGTGCCGTAGTAACTGCTGTGGACACCAGCGTCTTGTTCGAAGTCACTCGGGCACCATTTTCCACTGGCTACCAAAATAGCCTGGTTAGCTAGATGGTGCTGAACAAGAAAGCAGAGTGCACTTGTAGAAAAAAAAAAAAATGGCAACAGAAAATGAACAGAATGTTTGTAAAAGGAATTGAGAATGGCAAACTTATTAAATAAAAACAATTGTTTGACATGGCTGAATAAATAAAAAAACGAACTTAAACAACATTTTAAGGGAGAGGTGCAACCATGTGCTCTCTCTCCTAGCCTGGCTATTGTAGTTCTGGCAGACTCTGACTTCTCCGCCACCCCCTCTCCCAGTCCTCTCGTAGACATGACATGCGAGCCGCGGGTGGAGGTGGAGGTTGCTACCACTGGTGCCGCAGTCTTACCGCGCCCTCGGCACATTCGCAGAGCATTTCACTGCTGCTATAACTATGAGTAATGGGGATCTACTGTAAACACTTTCGTGGTAATTTTCCCTACATTTAATTCCGATTTTGTTTCCATTCTGCATATAGCGAACACCTGGATGTAACAAACAAATGCGGAAATTTTGTAATTTCATTATAACCAGGTTTAATGGTACTTTTCATTGCTTTTTATGTTGCTAAGATAACAGATGTTGAGACGAGTGCTTACCCTATCCAAAATTCTGACAACAAACAACATGGCAGCTTGCAGTAGAGCTGAAAGCAGCTCGGCAGAAACGATGAGATTGCGGGAATTGGAAGTGGAATCAGTGCAGCACAGGCTATACAGACATGAATAGAGTGAAAATGGCATCGCTGCTGTACCACATTTTGTTTTCAGTGCACTATAAACATGACACTATCTCACTTAAAATTGTTGTATAGTGGAGTTCTACTTGCCTTCAGCAGTAAGGCAGGCCACGCAGAGGCCGCCATGTACTTTTGATTAACTAGTGGTTCAGTTTTACTGCATGACAGCCTGCGCACCGCTGACTTCCCTGCTCTGTAGCATCGTTTTGGTGAAAATAAGCTTGCAAGACCAAAGGCCGCTCTTAAAGGGACACTAAAGACAGCCAAAGATGGTATGAAAATCTAATAAACTACATTTGGTGACACTGTCGCCGCATATCCGGCAGCAAAAAATCGAATAATTGCTGAGATATTGCGATAAGAAGTAGAGGTTTTTTCTTGTTCCCGCCGGTCGAATTCAAACTGTGGCCTCCAACTACGTAGTTGGAGTTGAGTGACGCACACTATGACGTAAGCGGAGACTCCGTGATAGCTAGCGAGCCAGCACGGCCCGCGGCGTAGCATCCCTCAAGGGCCAACTTGGCAACAGCGTACTCGCAATGACGACCTCAGCCGAAATAAATAAAACGATGAAGAGAGTAATTTACTGAGCGATGGGCCCATAAAGGAAGAAAAAAAAAACGCGCTTGTAATGCACAATACTTTACATGTTTCTCAAGCTTTTGCGCTCCTTCTTGCACTGTGTATAAACAAACCGAGCCCTCGGTCATCGCAACGCTTCCTGACATGTTTACATACAAATAAGATTTAGTTACCAGCAAAATAGTGTCCTCGCTGCTGCGCTTGTCAGTTTTGAAGCTTCGTCGCACTTTTTTCCTTCAAGGTTTGTGCTACAGCTCCGTGTTCAGCGAAAATTACGTCCACGGTAGCAGAACATGACCGAAGTGCCGGCGCCACTACATTTGCCAGCGCTGTGAAATTCCACATGTTAAAATGGATCCAGTGCACAATATAGTGCGCATAGGCAGCCAGAACATTAGTTGCAAGACGTGAGAGCAGGCAGCATGCGCCGATGATAAAGAAGTTGTAATATTTAGACCGGCAGCCGAAACACTTTATTGTAAATGGGGTCATGACATAAAACCTAGAAATATTTCCAAGATTCCTGTGGCGCGGTGTAGCCGAGCGGTTAGCGCCGAACGTTACGGAGCAAGCAGTAGCGAGTTCGAGTCTTACCGCTTCTGGCGTTTTTTTTTTTTTTTTTTTTTTTTTTTTTTTTTTTACAAATAGATTTTTTTTTTATCTTTTGTAATGTATTTCTGGTGCTTCGTTATTTTTAGTTTTTACTTTTTACATTATCGACGCTCTCCTTGGTATGAGCGGCAAGTATGCCCCTTTTGTTTACGACGCCTGCAAATTGCACGTTGAAGGTCTTGTTGACGCATTATATGTTTGTCAGATGTGCCATGATTTAGTGAACAATTGAATGATAATGCGTTTTTCCTTCGGTACTTAGCATATGTATGCTTTTCGTGGCGTACGTAGCTGCAGTCAAGCGGTCAGGTCGCAGTCGAAGCGGCAACGGTGGCGATATGTTGGCGCAGAAGTGTGAACGAAGGAGTGGGTCGGCGGTAGCGGATTTCGCTCGCTCGTGCCTCCGAATGCTCAAATGGGAACCATCAAAGCGCATCTACTGCTCCAAGCTCGTAATTCAGGCGCTGCAGGTTCAAACAAACTATCCGAGTGCGCACGAAATGCCTGAGCCGAAACATAACCAAAACTGAAGTGGGCGCCTGTGGCGCCTCCAAGTATATTTTTGTATTTGCCTTGCAACGTTTACGTTGTCTTTTCACCGTCGTTTACGTATGATAAAAGCGTGTTATCATCTTTGAGAAAAAACGTACTACCGCATTCAAACATGCAACGTAATTCGCATTTGTCAGCCTCCGGGATCCCTAGCGCGTCACGTGATTTGTAGTTGCGAGCCTCGGCTGTTTGGCTGTGGTGGCGATACCTGTATTTCTGTTATTCTTCTTTACTACCTTATAACAGCTCTGTTTTCAGTAAGAGTGGTCTTTTTGTAATCAGGAACTGGCATTCTATCGATGCAAACCCACTTCCTTTCTCTTTTTAGTGTCCCTTTAAGCACGTCTCACATGGACTTTGCCACGTGGTTTTGCAACACTAGCATTGCCAGCAGGGTGCCTGAGGGTGCACAGCTGATCCGGTTCTGTGTGCAAAATGTGACCTTGGAAGGGCCACTTGTAGGGGTGCAGCACTTAACAGAAGTTCAATAAGTTAGAATATCATTGCTATATAGTTTGCATAAAATTTTGTGGGGAGGTATTCTGACAGTTTGATGTAAGCAATAATTTGATACATCTATGTTCGACGTATCTGAGATCTGCTGTAGTAGTGGAACGTTTGCCATGAAATCATTGCCTAGTGACTATCTGCCAGAATTGCAAAATATTGCAGAAAATATGACGCCTAAAGAAAACAAACCTAACAGTGCATGTTACAAATTGTGAGTAGCATAAGTAAACTTGGCTGACAGTGCCAAAAGATGCAAGGAGATAATTGATGCTTTCTTTCTCTTTTCTTTTTTTTTTATGCTACAATGGAGTGCCTTATTAAGAACTTCAGCTAGTTTCCAGACAAAGCTGCTCTTTTTTGCCTTTTTAATTGGTTGCTAATCACACAGTTTCATCTTATGTCAACTGGTCATGCTTATCCTGCTCATGTCATTGAGCTATGCTGGGGACTTGTGTCCTGCCAGAATGAAACATTAATTGTTTACAACTTTTTGTTTTATATTGAAGGAGCCTTGAGTAGTTAATTTGGAGCATTGTGGTTATTGTGATTTCAGTGTTTTATAAAGTTTTCACTTAGCGGTTGATTTATTCTGCAGAATGACTTGGATGATCCAGAACGAGGCATGATATTTGTGTGCAGTGCAAACCACAAAACAAAGGTGCGTATTTGTTGTTTTTATGAACTGTCCATTTCTGTAGTGTGTGCTGTTTATCTGTGTGAAGAAGGGATCCTTGGTGTGTCTATGTTTCTGACCAAATGAACATGTGCATGTTATATGCTGGTGCTACAGAAGAACGGCAGACTGGACGAGTTGTGACTTATTTGTGTGTGTAAAAAGTCCAATTTGCAGGGGGTACGACTGTTATAATGGAGAATACAGCAAAACCTCGTGGATTCGTTCTTTCTTTTTTTTTTTTAAGAACTAGAAAAAAAACGTATGATCCAAACTACCTGATTTTGAAAAATGTAACAGCTAATTGAGGTACAATGGCATTTAGAATTGGGACTTTCACTGCATAAAAGTGTAGATTAGCATTTGTCGACATCAAGTGTGTGCAGCTCCTTTTTTGTGTGTGTGTGTGTGTGTGGGTTTCACACAGTTCAGTGCATATTTGCATTGTCCTAAGCGCAGAAGAGATGCAGTAACAAATCCAGGTTGTAGAAGGCAGTGACAAGCCGGGGTCTGCCCCTTTACACGAATGACAGGTGGAGAAGCCATTGCGATGGCTCAGACGCCGCATTTTTGTTCATGTTGCCTCCCCCAGACCCAACCCGCTCATACGCAAACGAATGGTTCACACTTACTGGTCTAAGGCATTGCAAAGAAGTCGCCACATTTCTTCTTGCGAAGTCATGTTTCCGTCGGAACATGCCCCTCGTATGTTGACTTATTTGTTGTTCCTTGATGCTTCGCCTCTTTACACCTATGCACTGCAGGAAAGTGTGCTGATCAGTTTTTCATGTCGTGAGTGCTCGTTGGCACATGTCTGGTTGATCGCAAAACATATTATACAGTCGAACCCGGATATATCGAACTCGAGGGATTGCGAAACAGTTCAATATATAGGAATCGGCTTGAGACGCCGCTTGCGATCATGAAAAATGATACCGTATTGTCACACAATCAACCCACTTGCGTAATGAACCCACCCTCCACTTTTGCCGTCCAAAAATTTGAAAAAAATAAAACGTTAGTCGTTGGTGTGTCCCGTTTTGACCATCACGTCCTTGGCAGCTCGCCAAGGTGCTGCGCAGTGATAATGTAACAGCGTGTTTATCTTTTGACTATACAGTAAAAGCTCGTTAATTCGACTCCCGTTAATTTGGAAAATCGGATAATTCAACCTTCGCGCCTGGTCCCCAGAATTATGTATAGGAGTCTATGGGACAAAATTCTCGTTAATTCGGACGGATTTGACTGCACAATGGATAATTCGGACAACTTCGGGCAGCTAGTGAGGCTCGAAAACAAAAATAAGACGAACGCGGTGCAATAGCGATACCCAAAAGCAGCATCGCCATGGACATAAATTAATCAACTTGGCTCAACTTGTGGCTGGATGGACGCTTTTTCTTGTTTTTTCACGAGTCGACGTTACTGGCGGTGCCATTTTGTCGTTTTGCTGCTGTCGGTGCGCTACGCTGTTGTATTGAAGACTGCTCGCTTTTGTGCGGCTCATTGCTTCTCTGTTGTGCGCTGGTATCACCGCACTTGCCCCCGATGGCAACATTCGGAGGTGGAAGAGGGGCTACGAGAGGAGCAGCCTCGGCCCCCTCGCACTGTGAAGGAAGCAGCAGAGACCCTCGTTGTGTTAGAGGAATTTTGTTGGGGCACTGCAGATGGCATGCGCGCTGCTGAGCACCTGGAAGGACCGAGGAAAATAGTATCCGCGCGGGTTTCTGCGGGAAAGCAAACAAGCATTCGTGATTACTTTAAGGGGGGAGGCTACCCTTGAACACCAACTTTTTTATTTCTTGAGATATTTGAATGAAATTTTCAGGGTATGCTCATAGTACACACATTTGAAGAACTACGAAGTTTCATGGAGCTCGGCTCATCGGTTCTCAAATTAGAGGAGTATATCAAGATAGTTTACATAGGTCTCTAGGGGCGGGCCTGGAGAATTTGCAAAATGTGCTAGCAGTGTGAAATTTGTTATGGTCATTCCTGGATAGTTTCCCCAGGGCAAGACAATTCCCTTTTTCCAAATTTCCTCTCTGAAAAATTTTAGTACAGCTCCAAACTTAGTGTTCAAATTTACACCTGACTTAACAATATTTTAATTGACTGCCCCTAATTACACATTAAATATTTTGAAAAAAAACGAATTGTTTTGCCCTCAGAATTTTACTTGGGTATATAACAAAAAAAACCTCATGAAAATCCAATAAGCGGTTCTTGAGCTACGACTTTCCCTAGCAGCCACACCGTGCAAAATATTGATTCTGAGAAAACTGCTCTCAAAGGTTGAGAGAACAATAACTTTTTTGTTTCTCAAGTTATCATGGTGAAATTTTCAAGACAGGCTCATGACATTAACAAATGAAAAACCACCAAGTTTCATAGAATTGTGCACGCTAGTTCTCAAGTTACAGAAGCATATCAAACTGGTTCGAATAGGTCCTTTATATCAAGCCTGGAGAAATTGTGAGAGGCACTGGCATTGTGCAATTTGTCATGCTGATTCCTAGATAGGTTCTTCAGGGCAAGACAAAACCCTTTTTCTAAATTTTCTTGTTGAAAAATAGCATAGAATTGGATTTGTTGTTATCAATTAGACCTATGTTGATTAACCAAATTAATTATGACAAATTCCGGACATAATATTTTGAATACATGGGCTTGCCTTGCCCTCAAAAATTTATTCAGGTACAGTCGAGCCCACTTATAACGGCCCCACTTAAGACGAACACTCTCAATTATCACGAACAAGTCTGGTGCGACCGTCAAAATATACATTAGGGCTATGGCACTCCGTCGATCTCAGCTACAGCGAACATCAGTGCGACTAGCCGATCGGCTACAGCGAACGCCTTGGTGCCGCGGACCACTTTCCACATGCCAAGATCCGTCGATCCTGTGCTCTGCAAGCCGCGACAATCGGCATTCCCGATTCCCCCGCGGCATTTCGCCCTAGCATGATGGGCGGCGCAGACGCAGCAAGCGGTTTCCCGGTTTATCTATCGCGGCATCTCGCCGGAGGAACGAGGAGCGGCCCAAACGCGACAAGCGACTTCCCGGGTTATCTTCCGCGGCATAAGCGCCGAAACGAAAAAAAAAAAAAAAAAGACTAGCCAAGTTTGCATTGAATGCGTGTCGCACCTCGAGGCATCGTGAGCGACCATGCAACGTTTAACACGTTGCACGAAACCGTTCAGAGGGCACGATGAGAGATATAAATCCGGCGATCGCAAAAATGGCGAAAGGCGAACAGAACGTACGAAGTACAAAGACAGCCAACAATGATAGCAAGCAAAGAGCCGTAGCAGACGACGCGGGGAGGCGGAGACCTTCGCGTCAGCGGCCGCAGCAGCCAATAGTAGTCGCCCGATCCCCTGCGTTCTCGCGGAGCGCGCGCTTTGCCCAATCGCAGCCATGAATTCGAGCGCGGGAAACTTGAAAGCCGCCACGAGGCTCTCAATCGGTAGCAAGCCATGCCTCGACCGCGCCGCCGTCGCCGCTGCCGAGGGTGGCAGAAGAAAGCGCAAGAATTCACAAACAAAACAAGACCAAGATGGCGGCGCTCAATTCGGCGGGAGAAGCATGGCGCGCGCGCGCGAAGTTTGGGAATTTTCGGCGCTTGCTCGCTGCTCCGCGGCTGCCGCCGCTTGTTAAATAATTAATTTCGAGTATTTCTACGATGAGTTGGGCATTGGTAATTACAGAAATGGTAGTTTATAAGACATACTACCGGAATATATAATTTTCCAAAAATCGACTGTTTCGCGATTTTTCGGTTTTCAAAGGTCGCGTCCCCCCTTAAGTAATAAAGGTATGTTGAGATAAAATCGTGCATGTTCTTTTTTTTTGTTGTTGTTGTTCTCTCGATAATTCGGACATTCGGTTAATTCGTACATATCTTATGGTCCCTAGAAGTCCGAATTAACAAGCTTTTACTGTACTTTTGATGCTAGCCACTGTAGTGGCTGGGAGCGAACTTGGCAGAGTGCCCGTGATGGCTTGATCACACAAGCCCAGTTCGATTTATCACGCTGCGCTTGGGGCGGGCATAGTCCATTGCCAAAAAATCATTGGAAAGCGTGAATGTTTGAAGTGAACAATGCTAAAAGGCGATGTCATGATTGCAGCTGATCGCGTGTTTTTTTGTTGATTCACAGATGCAAGGATAGATGACTTTTGCAAAAGAAAAAAATTTTTGCCACTTAACGACCACAGCTGCCATAGCTTATGCTACGCCAGCTGCACGTTCAGCATGACTACAAGAATGGTCGACTCGCAAAAATATATATATATATATCTGTCGCTTCTTAACGTGCGCAACCGCCTAGCTTACGCTACACTGCACGTTAGAAATGGAGAGAGAGGAAGGAGAGAGAGAGAAAGCTTGACGGAAAAATGGGCACACCCTTGCGCTTCTCTGTATCGCGTTGTTTCCCCTCTCCCGAACACCACGGCTGCATTGGCTGCGTCTGCTTCGTATGGGCCGTTGCCGAAGCGATTCCCTCTCGTTCCTTCACGCACATGACTTGCATGCTGGCACGTGACAATCGATGACCGCAGATGCATGTGCCTTTGTGGAAAGGGTGCGGCGCTGCTCCAGACCAGCAGTCTCCAAACTGTTCTGTCTCATTCCTTCCACCCGTGGCTTGAAAACATCACGTGGCAAATGGCTGAGGGTAATATGATCGTCTTTGGGGAAGGCGCACTTTCCAGTGCGTGGTGTAGAGTTTGATATATATTGAACGACTGGTGAAATTCAAGTTCAATATACGACGCAGCTTTCCTATACTTTTACATGGGATTTTCAAGGGAATATTTCATGAATTTGATACAGTAGAACCTCGCTGATACGAATCTCACGGGGTCGCGAAAAGATTCGTATTATCAAAACGAAAGAAAATGAGTATGCAGAAGCATAGGAAAGGCAATCGCGCAGATCTGTTTACGTCTGAGAAAATTTATTACATTTGTGCGGTCACAGCTCTCCACTCGTAGCGCACACAGCGCAACAGGCGATCGCGACGTTGGCGACATGTCGGTCGCGTGCCTCCGCGGACTTCTCGCGGCGCATACAGCATGACAAGAGATGGCGCCGCAGACTGCTCGCGATGCAAACAGCGCGACTAGTGGTCGCGAAGTCTGCGATGTGCGTGGCCTGTACATGTCCGCCGCGTGCACCACCGGCTACTACTCATGGCCGCTCGCCTCTGCAAATGTTTTGCGGCATGGAAAACGATTGCGATGCCGACAATCTGCAGTCCGCCCGCCTCTGCATACTTCTCGCGGTACGTACAGCACAGCAGGAAATGGCAACATGCAGGCTGTGCGGTGCCACAAACTGCTCGCGGATCACGATTGCGGAGCCAGCGATGTGCGGTTTGTGCGCGCCCACCGCGTATGCCGCCACCAGCTGCTGCGGTCCCGACGTCTGCAGTTTGGGGGCCACGCGCCACTGAAAGCTTTTCGTGACATGAACCCGACAGACAATCGCAATGTCGGCGAGGTGTGGACCACGTGTCACCGTAAACTGCTCGTGATGCGTGTGCGGCTGCGATTGCAGAGTCAACGCTGTGCAGGCGGTGCGTAGGGCTCAATGTTGCGGTCGCATTTGGCGCATTCATATCATCCATAGTGCCGTCGGAGAGTGTTCGGAACATACGAAATTTTGCACATTTTACACAATGCACTGCGGCCGGGGAATTTCGCGAATTTGTATCATCCCGAAATTCGGATCAACTGGATTCGTATCATCGGGATTTTACTGCATATCCAAAGTTCTAATTATCTGGGTTCGACTGGTTCGACAGTTTGACGAAATTTCTAACGTAGTGCAATCAAATCTGAATATAACGAATCCCGTGGGACTGCAAAAGATAATTTATTTTGAAATATTATTGTAATGAAAAATCCACGATTATTAGCCAGCGGTCAAACCTCGGTATGAAAATGACGTACCTTGGCAGTAGGCACGTGTGTAGACAAGCAAAACCTCAAATGTACAAAGTAAACAAAATGTTGCACTAACTTCAAAGCTGATTTATTCGAAGAAATCAGTTATTTTCTTCTGCTGCGTCACCAAACATGACCGTGCACTACAGCACCTGCACCTTCCTCTTTGTGCAACACCTCATTGGGTACGTGATTGCACTGAGTGATAAAATTAAGGACTTTGTTCATGTGCAAAAAGACATCTGAGTTCGATATGACCTCATCTTCAGTGCTCTCTGAGGTTTGAAAATCTTGTCTCGGTCTTTCAAAATGATCGCGCCGATCAATGGGGCAATGCTAATAGACCTCTCCTGTTTGCAAACAAAGTGCGTGTCAGGAAGGCACGTGATGAGGGGGGCGCGCCGGGCTTGGTGGGCAAAAGCGCTCCTTTCATCCGGGTCTAACTGCTGCGTGGAGCGGCGGGAAGCTGTCCGCTGCTGTGCAAAATGTTTGCCTCAAATCTTGCGATTGCCATATTCGCATCCGGCACAATATGCGGCACTCCTTCGTACATACACCTCTTAGCAATTTTTGCCTTGATAATGATGAGTCTCGACTAGCATGCACGCAATTATTTTTGTTCAATGAACTGGCACAGCCGCTTGCAGATGACCTGAAGTCCCACCAAAAGCTTTAAACTCATAGGACGTAAGCATGCTGGAAAATGGGCCAATGCAGGCATATTACAACCATCATTTTCTTTTCTTTTTTTTTAAATCTTCGCAAAATCGACTGTGAGCCCCACGAAGCGTAAGCAGTTATAAAGAACCCAAGCTCAAGTTTCGCCGCGTGACGGCAGCGCCGCATTCCTGGCGGGGTGGCGAAATGTGAAACGATGGGGCTTTGCCGGAGCAGACGCTCCGCTAGCTTCCTGTGCACGCGCGGCGATTGCATTGTGCCTGGCGGTTATTTGGCGATACAAAAACGCTTCCGCTGATGCGAAACGGATGTACTAAGTAGCATTGTGCCATGGGAAGCCACAATAGTAAACGAAGCACCAAAAGACGAGGCTCACGTGTGAAACTTTGCAGATTGCTTTGGAAGCGTGTCCGCAAGACCTGTTTTCCAACCACATGACAGCGTTCCGAGAAGTCTCGCATTCTTTGTGGAAACGAAAAGAGCCAATTTCCCCTTTCTTCGTAAACTGAGAAATGCTGACAGTTGACAAAGACGGCTTGGAGAGGCATCAAAAAAGTACAGTGGTTTAACACCATGCATAAAAAGTGAAGAGGATGGAAGGCTATCCTGCTCTTCGCTCCCCGCGTCTCTAGTTTTGCCAATTTCCTGTGCTCTCTCCCTGCTTTGTGAGTGCTCTGAAAGCAACCAAATCAACAGATGTGACGTCCGCGATCGAGACTGATGTGTGAATGTGCCCTAAGTGTACACAGCTACCTTTTCATTTTTAGATTGACCAAGAAAATATCTAGGAACGAGGCCTTTTTTTTCTTTTCGAGGGTGAGGGCGGCATTGAAAAACATGCCTTTCTGAGATGCTTTTACAGATTTTCGCAAATTGGCCATAAGTGAACCAATTATTATTATTATTATTATTAATAACGAAGATATGTCGGAAATGCAGTACAGAAGTGATTGTAGCTATGGCTCGACTGACACTACTGCACAGATCACCCCATTCGCGTCACAAGGTTCGTGAGTGCAAACCAAATATCATAAATAAAGCGCAACCATTTAAGGGGGGACCAAAAAATCGCGAAAAAATCACTTTTTAGAAAATGTGATTTGCGAAATCAGTAGCTCTTTATCTACCTATCTGCTAAGTTTTTGATCTCTAGGGTCGGTATTTTAGTCACAATGCCAATTTATATAATCGATGTTGCCCAAATTTGGGTCGAAAACGACCCCCGAAACAACCATTTTCCGCGAGGCGTAGCTCCCATTTTGTGCGCGGCACCGTAGCCATCTTGGTCTCATTCGAAAGAGCCGCCTTTCGTTTTCAAATTGCCGCCTCTGCTGTTTACATTCGCCCATTGGTCGCATAAAAAATAGCAAGAAAGAAAACGTGGCATTTGCAATCCCATTGGCTTTCGGGGTGCACGTGACGATAAGGCGTCACCGCATTGGTGGAACTGGCCGACGGCGTCTGCTCGGCGCGCCCGAGCCGCGGGGAGACGGCGGAGACGTGATGCCGGCCGCGCTTGGTTCCTAACCGCGAGGTGCGTTCACGGCAAGAATTCGTGAAAAAAGTGAAAAAAAAATAGTTGATTAATCATCTCAAGTGATGCCCTGCCCCGGCTGTGCGCGCTCAGGCCGACGAAAGTCGTGTGCCGAACGATCGTGTATACGAGCCTGAAGTAGGCCTAGCGCGTTCCCCAGTACGGGAGACTGCTACTGCCAGTGGTCGCACCCGCCGCGACGGTGATATCGCAGGCCACAGATGAGCAGAAAGATAAGCTCAAAACAGAAAAGGCTTGAACTCGCGCCAATCCAGCAACGAAGCGGTAGACGGATTGTTTTTGTGACGATGACGACAGCGCGGCGGACAGTCCGCTTGGCGAGGCGGAGTTCACGATCGTCAGATAACAGTTTGCCGAGATTGGCGAAGCGTAAAGCATACGGCGGCGATATTGGCATTTAAAAAAGTGAACGGGGATAAGAAATCGCCGTCAAACTTATTCTCCAATGCGTAAACTGTGGGACACGTCGTCTTCGTAGAGCTCGCCATGCGTTCGCGCTGATCGGACCTCGTTCATAGTCCTTAGTGAATGCACTTGCTTCCAGTGCAATGCAGAGCACTGGGAAGCAGCAAACAGCTCTAAATTACATTTCCTTTTTGCAATAAACGTTCCTCACCGCGGTCTTGATGCGAGGACGTAGCAAAACGACGTACGCAAAAAAAAAAAAAGTCTCTGCCTGCATGTGACTCGCGCAGTCGAAAAAGTGACAACTGAATGTGCTGCAACTGCAAATTAAAATGAAAGAGGCGACACTTGGACGTTGGAAAGCAAAGCGACTACATTCCTGGAGGTTTCTAGCCATTTTAAAATGTAAATGTGTGCATTGCACCAGTGAATGTCTGTTAAATAATCCCGTTTCTTTTTTGCTCTTTTCTCAAAACATGCATTGTCGACCACTTGCAGTTTGGCGGCCTTAATATCTCGGCACCTATTGCAGATAGAGTAATAATTTCTTTTTCAGCATGAAGCCAAATATGCGGAGCACACAATGTTGCAAGTAGATTTTTTAATTTCTTGTTCAGAATTTTTAAAATGGCTTTTTTTTTTTTTGTGATCATTATATGCTATAATTTGAACTTTGAACTTTGTTATGCAGTAAAACAAGAAATAATTGCTCAATCAAAAAACTGCTTGCAACATTGTGTTCCTCATTCTTACTAGTGTCCAGCAATGTGTTCATCTGAAGTTTTTCTTCAGGGGTCATTTTGTAATTGTTCTTGTAAGAATTAGACTAATTGGCGTAATTATCTCATGAAATAATTGGATTACAAAATAAATAATTGCAGTTTTGGAATCTACACAAACCCACCAAGTTGCACCAATTTTGATTGGTAAATAAGGAAAATAGTTTTAAGACCAGTGTCCCCCCTTAATAAGAACTGAAATAAAACACAATGTAGTACAAGCTTAGATTTCACCTGCCTTCCGAGCCAGCGAGCCGGCTATGTCGCGTGCAGCGCACGGAGCACGCATGTGCTTATGAGATTGCTAGCATTCTTGTATTTGAAGAAACACCTCCTTCGGACTATATACTTATTCTTCTACTGCAAGATTTCCTTTGGTAACGTCGTAATATTAAAAAACAAATCTGTATATAGATGGCATGCTACAGGCCAAAACAATGGTCAACGAGCGGGCCACTTTATTTCACAGTACTGATGATACTTTAGCAGTTTTTAAACATATTATATAAGACAATATAATTACATAGCGGACTTACCTCGAGATGGACTTCTTACGTTTTTGCTAACGTGGGACGCATTCACAATCAATATTTACTCATCCCCATCTGTTGTCTGCTCTACAGTGCAGACGTGAATAAAACGTTTCTCACCTATAATTAAGTATCCTTCATGAAATTACGCGTCAGGTTGCCCAATCAAGACGGAATGCAGGTGGCATGTCGCGGTACGCCTGTGGGGGCGCGTCAAGGCGCGTACTTGTGCGAAAGAAAGCGCACGGCGCATACCGTGAAGTTAGCGAGCTGAGCCGGCGGCGTCCAGTGTGTGCTTTTCTGTCCGCGCGACAAAGCAACACGAGACGTCTGCATGTGCGCTTAAGCGAGCGAGCGAAAAGAGAAAACTTGCACGGGATGCTTAGGTGGTGCCGCCGCGTGTATCCCCAGTTTCTACTTTTCTGTCAGAGATGGCGCTCCCAGTCAGGAGCAGCAGCGCCGCTCGACGGCGCTTTGGAAGCCTATGAGTGAAATCAGCAGCGCACGCACGAGCTTCGTGCTTGGCTGGATGATTTTCATCCCAAGTAGTAGTAGCAAGTGGTTTTATTATAGAATAAAATAAAAATAATAAAGGAAGGAAAACTATTGTTTGCCTGCCCCGGTATTTGCTTTTGAAATGAGCGGAAGCACCTGAACTGGGGCAGCGGAAATAAAGGGATAGCAAGCAGACGGGTAGGAGAAATCAGAGGCGAGCGACAGGAAGAAAGGACAGTTGTCCCAAGTACAGACATTTTTAGTTTTTGTTATGTTCAGCCAGGCAAAGAAAAAAATTATTTCCGCCTATTTGTGTAGTACTGTCACCAAAACTGTATTACAGTAGAATCTCGGTGATACGAACTCGGCTGATACGAAATTCGGTGTGATACGAATTCATAAAATTCCCCGGCCGAATTGCATTGCGTTCAGTGGGCAAAAAATCGGATGTTCCGAACACTTTTTCTTTTCGCTACGGGTGATACGAACTTCAGTATCACGACCGGTCGAGGCCCACGCACACACGCACAGCGAGAAAAGCGTGCGCAGCGGCGCAGCACTGATAGCACGGATCACGCACACGCGCGCGAAAGAAGAAAAAGAAAAATACAGCGAGGAAAAAAACCGGCTTGGCAACCCGCGGCAGCAGCGAAGTTGGCGAAGAAGGCAGCGATATCTTGCCCCCCCCCCCCCCCCCCCCCCTCCTTCCGCTCTCTCTTTCTCTCCCCTCCCCCCGCATTTTTTTTTTTTTTTATCTCGTTGTTGCTTTCTGCTACTGGTGTTGTGCGCACGGCCTTGCGGCCCTCTCCACATTTCTCCGCCGCCCCGCAGGCCACGCTCTTCCGATTTCCGGAGTCTCCGCTGCAGCGGCAACACGTTGCTTCGTTTTCTCGTTTGTTGAGGCTGACAACGCGTTGATAGCGCGTCGTTTTGTGATCATCTCAGCAACGCGAAAAGATACATCATACTACAATGTCACGGAAGAGAAAGGCGCTGACCTTTAAAGACAAATTGGAAATTTTAAATAAGGTGGACAAAGAGCCCAAGAAAAGGCGCACTGACATGGTCAAGGAGCTAGGCCTGCCGCTGTCAACGTTGTCAACGATCGTTGGTCAGCGCGACCAAATTATGCAGAATGTGCAGCACTTCGCGATGAATTCTAAAGAAGCCAAAACTGCCCACCATGTGAAGTTGGAAGAGGTTCTTCTAACGTGGTTCAGAGAGGTCACGGCGGCCGGCGTCAACATCGACGGAAAAGTGCTTCGGGAGAAGGCAGCGGACATCGCACTCACACTTGGAATTGATGATTTTCAGGCCTCCGGTGGATGGATTCACCGGTTCAAGGTGCGTCATAATCTTTCATACAAGACCGTTTGTGGCGAAGGAAAAAAGGTCGACGCCTCCGCTGTGGAAGACTGGATGACAACCACACTGCCGTCTTACATAGCGGGATATGAGGCACGTGATGTTTTTAATGTAGATGAAGCAGGGCTGTTTTACAATCTCCAGCCCGAAAAAAGTTTGTGCTTTAAAGGCGATGCCTGCCGGGGCGGACAAAAGAGCAAACAACGTATCACAGTTTTGTTTTGTTGCAACGCCGACGGATCGGAAAAGATGCCGCTGACAGTCATTGGCAAATATCAAAAGCCCCGATGCTTTAAGGCAGCCGGTCGACTGCCCTGCGTCTACAAGGCGAACAAAAAAGCATGGATGACGTCTTCTTTGTTTATGGAATTCGTCACGTACCTCGACCGCAAGATGTCTTGCCACAACAGAAAAATAGTTTTGCTGCTGGACCAGTGCACCGCCCATCCAAAACAAATGACACTACAGAGTGTTAAGGTGGTGTTCCTGCCCCCGAACGCAACAAGTCATTTGCAACCACTGGATGCTGGGATTATAAGGAATGTTAAGCACCATTTTAAAGCTTTGTTGGTGCGCCGCCTCCTCGCGAAGATTGAAAGGAAGGACGCGAATCTCCAGATCACTCTTCTGGACGCTGTGCATTTTCTTGCAATTGCCTGGGATCGCGTCGTTCCTACGACCATCGCCAATTGTTTCGCGAAGTGTGGGGTTTTCAAATCTGCTGTGGCTACTGCCTCGCAAGTGCCAGACCCGATTCCCATCGATGTCTGGAATCAACTTGACGTCGACTGTTGCGTCGACGATTTCGTCACCGCGGACGACGACCTCGCCACCTGTGGTCTCCGCACGGTTGAAGATATTGCGGAGGAAACGTCATCACAGCCTGGCATTCCATGCAGTGACGAAGATGACGACGACCAAAGCGTTGATGACCCACCGCCGACGGCAGCAGAAACGATGCACGCCATCGATGTTCTGCGGCGCGCCGTGACCTCCGAGTCTGTGCGGGAGAAGACAGCGGCCCAATTTTTCAGTTTTCAAAATTCTCTGTTATCAGATCTCGCGGAAAAAAAGGTGCAGAAGGATATACGCGATTTCTTTCAACGAAAATAAATATTTCGTACCTGTTGGAAGGCTTGAAAACGAATTTTGCTCGTTTTTTGGTGATACGAAAATTTTCGTCTCCCTTTGAATTTCGTATCACCGAGATTCTACTGTACAAGGAAGCTGTAACAATAACACGCGAATGAGTCCCTTGGTATGGAAAGTAACAAAGCGTGATTTGTACCACAAAATAATATTCATGCAAGGCGCACAAATATTCATAAGGGCGCTTAAATGATTTCAGTAAAAACATTTTTCGCTTGGGACACGATAGCTTTTGAACGAGCTATATAACGATTCCGTCAAGGGATGCTGTTGGTACTTGTGCGATCATGCCGCTGGCATGACCTAGGGAGCCGTTTGCTGAGAGAGCTAGCTCCTTCATCATGGCCTACTGAACTGGAGTAAATTCAATGCCGAGCAAGAATCTCTAAAAGCGCTGCAATCGATCGCATGCCTCCCGGGCCTTTTAAAGCGTGATTGGCCAGCATTCAGCACGATTCGTTCGGAAGGGCAATAAAGCAAACTAATAAGTGCCTGTTCTTTTTCCCAGAATTACGTGAACACACTTGTATGCCCAAAAAATATGCTTACAGTCGAGAACACTATCGGGGCCTGCCGGCGCACGACGTTTGTCGCTTTGCTCTTTGCACAGCTGAGAAACACATTTGGACCACGTATAGAATGGAAGAAACATGTAGTTGGTCATCTGCTATTGAATATCGCATCACACCACGCGGGATCTTGACGGCGTTGCGAAAAGCACAGAAAGTTGTCACCAGACGAGACCACCAAATCCGCCGCACCATGCCACCAGCAGCGGAATGTTTTGCCCACCAAGGGGCGGGTGCCCCCTTCGCCCCTCCTCCGAAACGTCATTCATGACTTAGGCCGGGAGAGGTCTATTGTTTGCAGTCCGATTCGCTTTTTTTCTTGCGTCGATTTCTTGCGGTGAAAGCTTTTTGGCACTTCGCTGGCTGCAATCATCTGATCTCGCAAGAGCTTTGCAATAAGATAATTCAGGACAAAAAAAAAAACAAAAAAAAAAACAATTCCTGCGCGCTCGAATGGCACAAACGACCGACTAGCGAATGGCGCAGAACACAGGAAGAAAAAAGGCAGGCGTCTAGGCATGCTGGCTGCTGCATATTAAACCGCTAGGATCTGGCACTAGATATGCTAATGATGATAGCAGCAGCCCACGCATCATACGCACAGAAACGGGGGTTTCTGTTTCACGCTAGAGTTGCGAGCTGCGGCGCTGTTAATTTTAGCCGAATTCGTAATTGTTAAGCAGTTTTACATTGAAAACATAGGAAATCTGCTGGGGATTCTTAAAAATTCGTTAATTTGAAAATGTTTTTAACGTGGTGTTTGTAGTAATAAGATTTCACTGTAACTGGAATAAAAATAATGTAACTCTATGGTAGATGTTTTACTGCCCACAATTTTGAGAGGACGAAACGGGAAATTGTATGAACCAGGAATGTATCAACGAGGTTCTACTGTAAATAATTGAAGCATAAATGGTCATATTAAGAACCATCTCTCTGTTGAAGGAAGTCATACAGCCGCTGACAAAAGTGTAAAAGGTTAAACTAGGCAAAGACACAAGCGGAAGTCTAGCTCTAAAAACGTAGTTGTCTTGTTCTGGTTACACTCTGCTGAACAAGAGGACAATTGATCATATAATCCGCATGCTGATGGCAGTGATAGATGTACCCCATAAGGAGTGTGACAGCAATATTGATTGCATTTTCATTATAATGATACATAAGACAATACTGTACATTTATCATCATGTGTTATTCGCCTCTGACCATTAAATAATTAGCACTTTAATTTCTCTGTCTGTTTTGCTAATTGCGTAGTAAAGTAAAACCTCGTTAATACATTTTTTTAATTGTGTTGAAAAACATATTAGGGAAAGCATGTGATCTGCAAACTGTCTGACCTTTAAAATTTTAGCTGTTGAATGAGGTACAAGGCATTTAGTTTTGCCACTGTATAAAAGTGTAGAAAAATGTATCTCAAGTATAGACAGCTCCTTTTTTAGTTCGTCCTAAATGCAGAAGGGGTGTACAGTAGGATCTCTGGAATATAAACCTCACGTGGTCGCGAAAAAATTAATATCCGAAAATTCATGCAGAAATTCAGTTGCAGAAGCGTGGGAAAGGCATTCACGCCAATCTGCTTACAGCCAAGAAGATTTATTTACGGTCGCATGGCCATAGTTGGCCACTCATGGCGCATACAGCACTACAGGCGATCATGATGAGCACATAGTGCGACTAGCGATCGTGGAGTCAGCGATGTGTGAGCTGTGCGTGCCTGCCGTGTGCACTGCCACCAACTGCTCACTGTGCACAGCAGGACTGGCAGTCATGAAGTTGGCAATGTACAGGCCGCACTTTGCTGCAAACTGCTTGCAATGCATGTAGCACGGCTAGGGGTTGCAGAGTCAACAATGTGAGCAGTGCATAGAGCTCAAGGTTGCGGTTGCGCATTCATATCATCCGTAGTGGTGTGGGAGTGTTGGAACATCCGAAATTCCGCACATTGTGCACAGTGCACTCTGTCCGAGGAACTTTAAGAATTGGCATCATTCCGAAATTCGTATCACCAAGATTCTACTTCAGTAATCAATCCAGTCAGTTGCAGTTGACGGCAATGCCTATTCAGTTTGATTCTAGATGCTTCGCGCCCCTGACACCAATACATTGTGGAGCAGCCATCGCATTAGCTGACTCGCCACATTGTTGCTCTTTACCGTATTTACTCGCACAATGATCGCACTCACGTAATGATCGCACCCCTGAATTTTGAGGTCAAAATTTCATTTTTTAAATTCCCCGCGTAATGATCGCACCCCGAACATGGAGCCGCCTGGTGGTTGATCTGCAGTCATCCCGCAGCGAATGCATTCCGACAAGGTCCCAACCTAGTCTAGTAACGTTGGAGTTCCCATGATTCCATGCTTTGCGGCGTTCGCCATTTTGCAATTCGGCAGCGTCGTAGCGTGCTTTGTGTTTTTGTGCGAGTTTACGCCATTTCACCATGGGGCGGTATGCCAGTTACACCGCCGCGTTCAAGCTCAAGGCTGTCAACCATGCACTGGAGCATGGCAACCGCGCTGCTGGTAGGCATTTCGGCGTGGACGAAATGAGGATACGCTATTGGAAGAAGCAGCGCGAAAAGCTGATGGCTACGAACAAGACACGGCGGGCTTTCCGTGGACCCAAAACGGGCAAGTTCCCTCGTGTTGAGGAGGCGGTCCTAGAATACGTGAGGGACCTGTGCAAGGATGGTTGTGCAGTGTCATTAGAAATGATACAGACGCAGGCGCACACAACTGCCAGGAAGCTGGGAATCGCCGCAAAGGATTTCCGCGCTAGCTCCGGTTGGACGACTCGCTTTATGCGACGGAATGGACTTTCCCTGAGGCGGCGGACGTCGTTGTGCCAGCGGCTCCCAGCCGCGTATGAAAGCAAAGTGATAGACTTCCATCACTTCGTCACTAGGCTTTGCGAAAAATGCGGTTACCTCATGTCGCAAATTGGAAACGCCGATCAAACTCCACTGACGTTCGACATGCCCCGGAATACAACTGTGAACGAGAAGGGTGCTCGGAGCGTCCTCGTGAAGACGTCTGGCGCTTTCCCCGTGGCATCCATATACGTGCACAGATGAAAGGGTGGATGACTGCAGACCTGATGGTTGACTGGATCAAGACTGTTTGGGGAAGAAGACCAGGAGCATTTCTGCTTCCCTCGCTTCTGGTTTTGGACAGTTTTAGGGGTCACTTTGTGGACAGCGTGCGTGCCAAGCTGAAAGAGCTGCGCACGGACATTGCAGTCATTCCTGGCGGCCTGACTTCGCTGCTGCAGCCTCTCGACGTGTCTTTGAACAAACCGTTCAAGGACAACGTTCGACGACTTTATGCTGAGTGGATGGCGATGGGCCAGCATGATTTGACGCCGAGCGGAAAGATTAGAAGGCCATCCGTGGAGATGCTGGGCTCGTGGATCACAGAAGCATGGAGCAGTATCCCCGACGAGGTAGTGGCTAAGAGTTTTAAGAAGACAGGCATATCTAACGCTTTGGATGGAACGGAAGATGACTTCCTGTGGGATTGTGAAGATGCTCCCAGCGACGACACTGCCGTTTCCGATGAGTCGTGCAGCAGTGAAAGCGAGGATGGCGAGGATTCAGATTTTGATTAGAGTACTGACGAAAAAAAAATAAATGGGCATTGTGCACTCCATGTGATGCTTAATGTGCGTGTTTATTGCGAAGGTAAGCCTTACTCAGCTTTTATTTTTGGTTGTAATCGAGATATATGTTCTAAGACGTCTGACCTGCAACTTGTTTGCGTTTTCGGTGCTCAAAAATTTTTTGTAGAAAATTTTGACCGGAACAGCGCGCACTAAGACACAGACAAGAAGAGAGACACGACACACACGAGCGCTGACTTTCAACTTTTTCCTTGTGTTGTTGGAACTGTGTATATATGCCTCGTTCCAAACAATAAACACCAGTTGAAAGTCAGCGCTCGTGTGTGTCGTGTCTCTCTTCTTGTCTGTGTCTTAGTGCGCACTGTTCCGGTCAAATTGAGTTACCAACTTGCCCAAGCATCTGTTTGTAGAAAATTTACCCCGCGTAATAATCGCACCCCGAAATTTGCGTCAGTTTTTTAAAAAGAAAAGTGCGATCATTATGCGAGTAAATACGGTATGTTGCGTAAGTGTCCTTGTATGTGAGCACATGTCCGATTGATTGCCAAACATATTTATTATACAACCACATTTTGTTAAAATTTTGAGCGTAGTAGCCGGGAGCATATTTACCGGAAAGTAGTGTAATGCAGCTAGCAATATATAATTGAGGTTCTACTGTATACACCATAAACTCTCTCGAGTGGTGGTGTGCAACCTACACATTGCTGGCAACCTTTCTTGCCACACTCACAGCATGCACTTTTGGCTATGAGCAAGAATTCGTCATTGTAAAGCTTGAATAGGATTAGTGCTAAACAAGTTTTCATGAATGGGTTTTCTGTACTTAAACATCAATGTTTGTTTCTTTCTTGCTGGTATGAATTTTGGTTGATACACATATTTTTCAACACTGCGAGTTTCATGTCAGGATTTTATTTTACATACTTTTTAATATTATTACTACTACTTTGGGGCAGCAGTGAATTTAGGGAAATCTGCTTGTCTTATTGTGGATTCTTTTTTTTTTCCAGTCCATGTTTTTCTTTTTAGCTCAAACTGAACAAGGAGACATCTTCAAGATTACATTGGAGACTGATGAGGATATGGTATGTAACTGTTCTGGACGTACCTGTTCAGTTCGTTGTCTGCGCTGGCTTCACCTTCATTTGGTGTGCTTGCCATTTTAGGTTACTGAAATTAAGCTGAAGTATTTTGACACCATTCCCGTGGCAACCAGCATGTGTGTGCTGAAAACCGGATTCTTGTTTGTCGCCGCAGAATTTGGAAACCAGTGAGTACATCCTGTATTACCATCTGCTTGCTGCTTGTGTTTTTGTCAGATATCAGTTGAGGGCTCAGTTTATGAGCAGTTCATATTTTGACTGGCTTGGCACTGCTGTTGTCGTGGTCTGAAGGGGCTGACGTGTAGAAACTGTTGCGTGCAGTTGCCTGTACCAGATTGCGAGACTGGGTGAAGAAGATGAAGAGCCAGAATTCAGCAGTGCGATCCCACTTGAGGAAGGAGACACATTCTTCTTTGCTCCTCGTGCCTTGCGCAATCTGCTGCCGGTTGAGGAACTGGACTCACTGTCGCCTGCCATGGGCTGCACCATCGCTGACCTGGCCAATGAGGACACACCCCAGTTGTATGTGGCTTGTGGTCGAGGTCCACGCTCCTGCCTACGTGTTCTTCGCCATGGTTTAGAAGTGAGTCAATAGTGTGTAGTGGAAAAATTGCAAGTGTGTCGAGAGTGTTCCACTCATTGAATTGCTATGTGTACACGCTACTGGGAGGGGAGGACCAATGGTCCCTTTGGCCCAGGATGGGCAAAAGTATGCGCAGTGCAACAGTGAGCACATTTTGTTTCAGTGTTTTTCTTAAGCCTAACTATTTTGTTTCCTAAGAAACTCGCTTGAGTGTTGGATAGAAGGCGGAGAGAGGGGTGGTTGCAATTTGCTATTTGCAGGAGCAATTTCTAGACCTGTACTCAATGCAAGATATTTTGTTGCTCAGCAACTAAGCTTGATGAGTACAGCAGTGCTCCAGATGCACTATCTGCATCATTTTGATATGTTTTCATTTTCCTGTGCCATCCTCCTCCAGAAGGGGTAAAAAGATAATATTGCACCCCAGTTGTGCCAAAAGTGATGCTATTGCGATAAGGAACTTACTTTTTAGAGACATTTGAGCTTTCATTTGGCAACTTTCTGAAATGTTTCAGCGGTTGAATACTACCACTTGCATGCAACCAACACATGAATCGGAGCAAAAGTAGAACAAGAGCACTGCACGGGCTTGGACCAGGCTGGTGCATGATCTATTTCGCTAGGCCTGGGCTTAAAGCTGTGGTCGGCGGGTACTGCTTGTGCCCGTACATGAAGAGCGGACGTCCGGTGTTTGATGAGTGAAAAATTGCATCACATCAGCGTATGGGTCTTTTGGAACTAGCATTTTGTCTCTGCCGAAAGCCTTTGTGCACAGCAACATGATTATAATGGAAACATAGTTATCACCTGTATAGGTATTGAGAGTGAACACGTTTGTATTGAAGCGCTATCACTTGTGAGGAGTTGGCCATTCGCTTTTCGGAGTTTGTGCGTAATCATTTGCGTTTTCTGGAAGAAAGGGTCACCTCTCTTTGTCGGTCATTGGTTGAAGTACAAAAGCTTGAAACACGTCCAATAGGAACATGCTTTCTTTTTCTTTTTTTTTTTTAAAGGAAATTTAGTCTTGATATGAGGCACTTCGAAGGCTTGATGAATTTGATAAGAATGGCAAGAAGTATTAAGATAGTGCTAAATTAAAAAACAAATTGTTGTTTGGGTCAAGTATTTGTGACAGAAATTGTGTGCAGGACAGTACCAGTATTGTTAAAATGCGCGTGTCAGTGTTTGTAGTAAACATAGTTACACATAATCTAAATTTATCCCATTAGAAACAAACTGTGCTAGGTGACTCCATGATTCCACTCATGCTGCTCCCAGGTTGTTAAAGAATTGTAGTTCTGATTGCTCCAAACAGGAAATTCTTCTGCTCCAAAAATTGCTTCAGATCTTTGAATGGTTGAACCCACCATTGTGAGTGGGTTATGGCAGCAGTATGGTGGGTTACACTATTCTGGTTAGCTGCGATTACACCTCGCGCAGCTTGATTGTGCGATGATTGCTGCTTCGCATGCACGGGGTTGTTTCCTTGGTGAGGCACACATGCAATTAAGTGCACATGTATATTACAGTCGAACCAGGATATATCGAATTTTGGTTATATCGAACTCGCGGAATATCCCCTTGAAAATCCCATGTAAAAGTATAGGAAAGCCGCGTCATATATCGAACTTAATTTCACCGGTCGTTCGATATATCGAACTCCGCACCACGCACTGGAAAATGTGCCTTCCCCAAAGACGATCACATCACCCTTGGCCGTTTGCCGCGTGCCGTTTTCAAGCCACGTGCGGAAGGAATGAGAGGGGACAGTTCCGCGACCGCTGGTCTGGCCAGCGCCGCGCCCATTCCCCAAAGGCGCGCATCTGCAATTATCGTTTCCCGCGCGCCAACACATGACGTTTGCAAGCCATGTGCGTGGGTGTGCCCATCCTTTTGCCGAGCTATCTCTCTCCTTCAGCACGCGCAACGCATGCGCCAAGCCAGCTCAACCCATTTTCAGACAGGCCTCGGATGTTTTCTGCAGCGTTTGTTGCGAACTCTCTGCGCACGGCGGCGGCTGCTGACGTGGCTATGGCGCCTGCGGACGTTAAAAAACGACAGCTCTCGTTTTATTTTATTTTATTTTTTAATTTTTTGCGAGTCATTCTTTCCTATGGTTGTGCTGTTCGGACGTTAAAAAGCGGCAGGTGTTTTTTTTTTTTTTCTTTTTCTTTTTTTCGGGAGTCATTATCCTTGCATGTATGAATCAACGAAAGCACGCGCCAGCTGCTGCGATCATGAGGCGTGATAAATCGAACCAGGCTTGTGCAATAAAGCCTTCACGGGCACTCTGCCAAGTTCGCTCCCCGCCACGCAGGAGCTATCAAAAGATAAACGCGCCCCGACATTATCGCGTTATCGCTGCGCAGCATCTTGGCACGCTGCCAATGAGCTGTGGATGAGACGACCGAAACGAAGTGACTCGCGCCATCGACATGCAAGTGAAAACGCTCGCGATTTCTGCCGCGGCGACACAGAAACCTTGTTTTGAGCTGCTGCGGTGGCTCGAGCGGCGAGATCCAACAATATTGAAATTTTTCGCTCTGTCGCTGCCGCTCGTTGCTGAGATCGCTCAATCGCTTGCATGTGAGCGAGCTGGCCTTAACGCTTTTTTTTTTTTTTCTAATTTTCGGGTGCAAAAGTAGAGGGTGGGTTCATTATGCGAGTGGGTTGATTGCGCGACAAATACGGTATCGTTTTTTCGCATCGTAAGGGCCGTCACAAGCCGATTTTTGTATATCGAATTATCGATATATCGAACTATTTCGCGATCCCCTTCGAGTTCGATATATCCGGGTTCGACTGTATATGCAGCTGAAAAGTCTAATCCGAACTCAGTGGATCAAACTATTTTCAAACCTTACGAAATTCATATCAGGAAGATTTTACTGTAATTGGCATGCAACTGGTAGATTAGTTGCAGCCATCCAGGTTTTTCTTCGGTTAGCACACAGGTCGTCGCCAGTCACAAAAAAGCTTTTTTTTTTTTATTATTATTATTATTATTTTTTTAATGGCAAGTACTTTTATCCATGTACCCTTGTGAAAAAATGTGAACACCTCTAGGATTTCTCTTTTGCAGCATTAGCAGTATACTGTAAAAACTTGATAATTCTAACTTCGAGGGATCGAAAAAAAATGTTCAAATTCTATTGGTGGTGCATGGGGCCTATAGGGGCACTCTGATTTAGTGAAGACTTTGTTGCTGAGAAGCCTTTTCAGGGGCTGCATTTTATGTTGTACATCTAATTTTGTTTACCTTTCTTTTAGGCTGTGTTTTAGGCTGAATCTGTGCCCAATGACAAAGGATCGAAAGAAAGAAAAATAAAACGCTACAAATTCTGCATTTGATGCTTGAGCACCCTGCACAAACACTGTTTATGCGTCTACTTGTGCTACCCTCTTGGCTGCAGGCAAATCACCTTGCCCGACAATGAGACCGCCGTAGTCTGCATGTTGAGTGTGCTCGTATTCACTACAGCACCAGATGAGATGTTGTTGAAGTTCCTAATTGTGGTGGTTATATGCAGTATTAGCATAATTTAACCTTCACCAATGTGAAGGTTAAATTAGGCTGAATAGCTGAATAGTCTAACATAAATGGTCATTTATGTCGTCAAATGCACAAGCCAGATTTCTCAAGGTGGCATCGTATGTTTCAGGTTTCTGAAATGGCCGTGTCTGAGCTTCCTGGCAATCCCAATGCAGTGTGGACAGTTAAAAGGAAATCTGATGGTAAGAATCCATCCACTAGCCTTTTGTGCTTGTTTACATTTTTGTTTAACAGGAGTGTGGTGCTCTAGTTTGTTAAGAGATTTGTTTAATTTTCTCATCATTTGGCACTTTTGATGGGGTTCATGGAAGCTTAAAGCCAGGATACTTACCTAGCTCTAGCATTCACACACAAATTAGCTTTTATATTAGTTTAATGCAGCAGATTCCCACTGGTTCAAAAACTTATCTGCTGTTCCCTGACGTCTTTTTCAGGCTACGTTACTCTATTTATAAGCAGGTAAAACGCGCTTTTACCGTCTTGTGTGGACATTTTGCAATGGCTGTCATGCTCAACACAGAACTTGGATGTGAAGCTAGTGCAGGCTCTTTTCATTCAAGCAACTGTCTGCCTCAGGAGTCATAAAAAGGCTTTTTATCTTTCGTGCTGAAATGTGCTATTAATTTTGAATTATTTTTTACTGCAGAGGACTATGATGCTTATATAATAGTGTCCTTCGTGAATGCCACCTTGGTGCTCTCCATCGGTGAGACCGTGGAAGAGGTCACCGATTCTGGCTTCCTTGGAACAACACCAACACTGTCATGTGCCCAAATTGGGGATGATGCTTTAGTTCAGGTGGGTCTATTGTTTCATTCGGAAAAATTGTGTTCCACTGAGCTGACTTTGATATCCAGCGATGATGTACGGATCACTGAAGGCATGCTAGTATATAACATATATAGCGGCCGATAACTGCCGTTGCTGCGAGGCCCATTCTTGGGGACGAAGCTGATTCTTGGAGAACAATTGCTGTACAGTGCTGCAATATTGTTATTATCTCCGTATTTTCTTCAATTAGGAATTCATCGCTCCTGGGAAGTGCATACCTGCCAACCGTCCTGGTTCGACCGGGAGACTCCCGATTTTTTATTAAGTTTTTTGATTGTGCGACCAGTGCCCTAAATCTCCCGCCAAGTGGCCTCTGCCCACGCACGAATGGTTTTTGCAAAACCCGCACCAAGAAATCGGCAGCTGCATTATAATTGCCAGCATCACCATCAATGGCTGCACTGGCACCATCGGCTAAGCAACTGGTCGAGGCCAATGCAAGACAAAGCCAAAGTAGCTCTGGCTGGCTGCATAACAAGAAAAAATAGAGGTGTGCACCGTGCCGATTTTCATAGACGTTGGCGTGGTGGTCATTTGTAGTCTGTGGCGGTGACGGCAATCATGGTGCAGTCTTTGCAGCCTCCAAATTCAGCCTACACTTCTCTCCCCCCCCCCCCCCCCCCCCCCCTACCCTCCATTGGCATGAATAAAATTCTCAAGATTGATCTTGCCAGTTTGGCTAATATGGAAGTTTAATAAGTAAGTGCAGCTCTTCAGAAGGGCGCAAAATTTCAAACGCACACTCAGTACAGTGCGCTAGGGCAAAAACTGCGGGACGGAGTTGGTCCACAGCACTCGTACGGCCACCCTAAAGGGGGAAGTGTTTTGCTTTATATTTTAGTTCTATTTGTTATTTAACCTGAAGCTTTTTTTTTTTTTTTCTTTTTTAGGTCTACCCCGAAGGAATTCGCCACATTCGTGCTGACAAGCGTGTCAATGAATGGCGCACCCCAGGCAAGAAAGCAATTGTAAAGTGTGCTGTTAATCAGCGCCAAGTTGTGATTGCGCTTACTGGTGGAGAACTTGTCTACTTTGAGATGGATCCCGTGAGTATCGCTTGTTCTGCAATGTGAAATGAATTTGCTATAGGTCACCTGCCGTATGCGGCTTTTTTGCTGTGGTGTCAAACCATGCTAATGCTCACAAGTATTGCCTTGGTGTGCTAGGTGCAGTATCAAAACATTATTAGACCAAGTTGACTTTACCATTTGGCAGGGATGAGCAAACAGCTGAGTGCACAAAGTGCAAATGCCCCTTGGGTCTTTGGGGTAGCAGACGACACTACCCAAAACCGGTGGAATAGCATCTATTGCCCTCCTAATGCTTAATAGGGTCAGGCAATATGGCGACGTTTCCAGTGAACTGGGGGCAGTTCCTCGCCTCACCACCGATTTGACCTCATTATTTCACCATCTCACATTCTCGGTAAATTACCCTAATTGCTTGCGTAATGAACCCACCCCCCACTTTTGCCGTTAAGAATTTAAAAAAAAAAACACGCTAGTGACTAGTGCGTCTGTTTCGCGTCGTTATCTTGGCAGTGTGCCAGCACCTTTGACAGGCGTGCCGGCATTTGCATCACAGTAATTTTACCTAATGAATGCCTCTGGGTTGGTTGTCTGTATTTGAAATGAAACTCTTGCGAGAACGATGGCTTTTTCCTGTTTAGTTAAAAGGGCTTCACTTTATGCATGCTGTTGGGAACGTTAGGGAGGGATTAGGGAGGCCTGTTTTTCGGTGATTGCTGGCAGCACGCATTGTGCCGCGACGCGATCGCTCATCCGAAGTAGCAGGAGCAAGGCCTGCTCATGTCCAAACTAGCTACTGTCCGGCGTCATAGAATTGCTTCTGTCCAAACTAGGCTTCTAGGTTGAATTAGCTGAATTTTCAAATTAATGGGGTCAATGTTAGATTTTACAGTCCTACCAGCTCAGAAGCTTCGTGCACGTGGGCACATAATATGAAAACATAAAGGAAGGACTCCAAACTAGTTACCAGGCGTTGCTATTGCCAGTGCCATGGCAGGCGTCGAAAAGGGAAATGCACCTCCATGTTCTTGGTGCTCGCTCAAGGACATTGCAAGTCGTGAAAGAGCTGGGGAGAGCTGAAAGGGTATTCAAGCTTTGAAGAAAAGGAGCAGAGGAAGTTGATAGACTGCAGGACGAGAAGAAAGGAGTACGTGACAGCCATGCATTCTACTGCTAGTGTTGCAAACAGGTCGTTGGTTTTTGAAACGTGTAGCTCACGCGCCGTGTAATGGCAGGGACAGATCGGAGTGTTCGTGATGTTCGCGTCAGGCACCATGCGCGCTTGCAGACCGCCTTTGGCTGAAGAGTGTGTGTGTCTACTTGATACAAGTCAAATTTGTGCTTATTTTATCTTTTTTTTACACCAAGTAACAGCATTTTGTGGTTGTGTAAAGGTTCTAAAACCACAGCTGTAATAGGTATGCAGCTAGAATTATGGGTTGAAATGCCTTAAGGTGACCACGGCGCATGCAGTAGAGACAGGTTCTGGCTGTGTAGCAGCTTTGAAGGCATGTCTACAGCTACTTCTTCATGTACAGTAGCTGATGGATTTTTCAGATTAAAACGAACTTCAGCAGTGCTGTGGGTATCTTTTTTATTATTATTATTTCAAGCCAATTTTTCGGCTCAAGGCAGGCACGAGCTGGCATCACCGTTGCAAACAGGCAACCTTCTGTTGCTGTGAAACATGCCTCTTTAGATTAAAATGGAGGCAATCTATTGGACATACTTGGACAGCTTTGGCTATTTGCAGCTCATTGTTGCTGCTTGAACGCTCATCGTTGCTGGCGGAGTGGCCTGCTGCTCTATGCCTACTCAATGCGGGATTATGTTAAAACAGGACATTGGCAGCATCCGCCACGGCTTAGACAGCACTGCATGAGATGTGGGGCAGATAAAGGAATCATGGGGAACGGGTAGCCCTCATGAACGACCTTGCCACAGGAAATGCTGTTCTTTCTTTGCGCATCACAGGGCAGTTATCCCACAGCATGACCTGCAGCAGCATCTCGCATTCTGGTTATAGTGTTCTAGAATTGAAAAATGTGCCGTCTGCCGCCAGCGAGCTGGTCGTTCCAGCGATGACCGCTCCGGACGGCATGAGGGGGTGCTGTGTGTAAGAGGAGCGCAATAAACGCTGAGCAGACAGCTGGGTGAACCATCTGTGCCACTGCTGTAGTTCTTCGGACCCCACAGGTGCACAGCAATAAATTATGTCGTTTTAGCTCCCACACGCTTGACAAAATGTATTAAACCGATTCTGTGCATGAATAAAGGAACTAATTCCCAATAAAAGCAGCCGTCGTCGGTGAAAATGTGCATAAGCGGCAAGTCACATGCCGCCAGTGTAAGATACAGATTGCAAATTAACTGATCAGCAACACTAAGACATTTCCTTAACATATTGAGTACTTTATTTCTCGAACATTAACGGCAGGTACACTGACGAATGCCTAGCGTATTTTTAGGATCCCAACTTTTTGTTATCGGATACACCAGTTTATGCGGGCTAGACTGAAGTCCTCCATCGACGCTCACGCAGACTGAAAACTCAATGGAGGGTGTTTTAGGCTAGGCTAGCGTAATGGGATGGAAAGTCTGGCTAGTTGGAGACTGTTCATGATGTATATACTTGGGTGCAAACTGGCACGTGTCCTGTGTCTTCTTTTTCTTTGTGCCTCATTCAGTTTGCACGCACGTATTTACATCGTGAAGGGCTAGCATACTTTGTTTTCCCCACATATAGAGTATGCGAAGATTGCTTGAAGACAGAAATTATACCAAGGGCTGTTGAATACTTTATTTGAATGTAGGTGGTTACATAAGAACTAGCAGTTGTATGCAGAATGAAACCATACAGCGGATGACACCAAAAGCTAGCAGGATAAACATTTCGCAACTTAAGTGAATATAAATAAAAAGTTCAAGCATATGTGGTACGAATACATAAAACACTGGAATTAATCTTCCCTGAACTGGAAAAAAAGATGTGAAAGGCTCTTCCAGCGTGTTTACGAGCTAAGCTCCGCAGACGAATAAAGAAGGCCTGTGTGGTCGAAGTTTGAGATGAATTTATTTTCTTTTTTTTTTTTTTTTTTCTTCTTCTTTTTTTTTTTTTTTTTTTTTTGTGCCGCGTACGATTTGCTCGATATTAGATATACGCAGAACAAGCACTGCATTTTGATTTGTGCATGAACTTTCGAGCCACATATACTGCAATATAAGCTACGACACATCTATAACTGTGCCTAGTGACGTACTTATGATCATCTGGAGGAAGAACGTTTAAAGTAGCTTCGAGGTCATCGAGCCTTCCCTCGTGAACCAAGCGGTCAAGCTCATCGAAGGGACTTAAAAGATAGGTGTGTTCCTCGTTTGTATGGCAATGTGATCCCCCACCGTGCGAAGAGAGTGTATCTCGAGAAGGGAAGGGCTCAAATGGGGAAGACAGCAGAAAGAGTGCGCAATGAGCAAGAAAAGAAAGAAAGAAAGAAAAAGGACGTTCAGTGAGAGGGTTTAAAGCCCAATGAGATGGGCTGGAACTGTGACTGCGCTCTCTGCAGACAAGTATTTTCCTGCTTGCCCAGTCATCAACTAAGTGTCATAGTATGACAGAAAAGGAACGCGATGTAAAGGAATCAACATATAGGTCACAAACCTCTGAAGCAGACGCCCCGAACGTTTCCTCTGCGGCGCATGCTTCTGATGCGCTCCTGTGACTGACAGTGCCACCTACGCTTTTCATCGTTCCGGCGACCACCTCGCTCCCATTGCCACACGCTGAAGTGGGCACACTTCTCGATTCTAGAACACTATATTCTGGTGTTGGCGGGTGACATGACGTGATGTGGATGCAACGAAAGCTTGACTCTGGCTCACTTGCCAACAAAATGCAGGAATGCAGTTTTTGGAGTTGTTTTTCATCCGCAAAGTCATTTCTTTTTAAGCTTGCTGTTTTTTCCTGCCATTACATTGTTCGGGCCATTTTCCAGGTTCTGCCTAGTCCGAAAAATTGTTGTCGACTTTAATCAACAGTTCAGTTGAGCAGCAGTACAAGAAGGTTCCTCTGTCTAGAAGTGGTGCGACTGTACTGTTTCATTTATTGTGGCCAGTTTGCATGTCTAAGCACTTACAGGATATCTCATTATGCAATACCAGTGATTGTGCATTTTGTTTTTTGTGCTTATGTTCCTTGAGCATTATGTGCCCTTGTGAGGTTAAGTTTACTGCCTTGCATATGCTTGGTGTAGGCATGGCTGTGCTCATTGCTTTTTTTTTTTTTTTTTTCTTTCATGTCCTCCCCGTTTATTAGACTGGCCAACTGAATGAGTACACTGATCGCAGAGAAATGTCAGCTGACATCATCTGCATGTCTCTAGCCAGTGTGCCTACTGGTGAACAACGGTCACGCTTTCTGGCTGTGGGTCTGGCGGACAACACTGTCCGGATCATTTCCCTGGATCCCTCGGTAAAGCCTACACAGCATGCGCATTAAGTGTGGTTTTATTGTGAAAGCGTGCTAATGCCTATTGAAATTTCATAGGACTGTTTGTCTCCACTAAGTATGCAAGCCCTGCCCGCTACCCCCGAGTCTCTCTCTATTGTTGAAATGGGAATGACTGAAGTGGATACCAGTGGTCAAGGAATTCTTTACCTCAATATTGGCTTGCAGGTAAAGTCACTTTCAATCTGAATGTTGTAATATGCCTTTGCAGTCTATAGTAAACTTAGATTTAGTAAGAACCGGTATAATAGTAGGCTGAAACTGGCCCCATTTTACCGTCTGTAGCTGAATTTTTTTTTCTTTTATAGTAAAAACACCTTAACAAAATGGTTTGCTGGGCTACTTGGTATAGCGTAAAAAATTGCAAGTAGCATTCGTCCCGTACACTTCTTTGTCCTTTTCTTTTCAAGACTTCATATTTATTATACTTAACTGTTGCCTTTTGCTCAGGCTGTGGAAGATGATGCCATGTTCACGCAAAGCGTTGGCTTTCATACCGAGTTCAGCTCTGCCGCCTCACTCACCTAGCGCTTTATTAATGCGAATATGGCACTTCCACAAGACTCGAGCGAAATAAAAAATGTGATAACATAAGATGGGATAATTGAAAATACATTATTAATACCTAATGGGCTGGTTGGAGCAGAGTGGAAGGTATTTCTAAGCATTTGTTTTGTATAGTTACACTGCGTGCTTTCAAGTAGAATTGACACCATCCTCACAACCATGCCATCACCAACAACTGATGTAAAGACTTTGTTAGTTGTCCCAATGACTTTACCGTAGAGGCGTTTTACTGTTTTTTTTAAGATTGGAACAGTGATTGGGACTTTACTGCTTGCTTTGTTACCGATGAACATTATAGTGTTGGAATGTTCCAACTTGACCGGCTTTATTAAAGTGTTACAATTGATCACATTTGGGAGGATAGCAATGCTTTCTGATGTTTCCACCTACCTTTTCTCTCTTTCTGTCTCGCTAGAATGGAGTCTTGCTGCGTACTGTTCTGGATCAGGTCACAGGAGATCTTTCAGATACCCGCACGCGTTATCTGGGCTCCAGGCCTGTGAAACTTTTCAAGGTTCGCATGCAAGGAAGTGATGCGGTAAGTACGCATTTTCATTGCTGCCTTTCTAAAAACTTCTTTCGAAAAGATTGGATTGCAGTCAAATCTTGATAAAATAAACCACTCAGAACTGTCAAAAATTGTTTATTTTGAAGTATCCTTGTAATGAAAAATTTACAAGCCAGCGGTCAAACGTAGGAATGAAAATGGTGTACTTTGGCAGTACAGTTGAATCCCGCTATAACGAAATTCACGGTGCACGAAAAAAATTCGTTCTCGCGGAACTTCGTTATCGCAAAAATTTGACGTGAAACGCAGAAAGAATTGCCCAAGCAGCAGCAAAGGCGTTTAATGCCAAAAATCTGTAAGCTTGGTTTGCTTACGCTTCACGGCGAGCAACGCCGTCGCGCGATTTTCACACTCGGTCAGCAAACCCATTGCAACATCGTCGTCTCGGACAGCAACGAAATTCCTGATGACATCAAAAGCGTCCATCACCTGTACGGCGGTTGCCGCAGCCGGCGCTTCCTGTACGTCGTCGTCTTCTTCATCGGAAGAGTCCTTATCATTCCGGGCAGCTTTTATGATCTGCTCATCACTCACATCTTCGTGAACAACAACACAAGCGTCAGCGCCGATGTATTCGTCGAGCTCGAGATTAGGCGGCATGGGTTCCTATTTCTCCCAGCGTTTTCCAGGCGGCCGCGATCCCCGGAGCCGGTGACGCCTCTTCGTCGTCGTCTGTAACGCCTGGTGTTAGGCCAGCAGAGTGTACGGGTCGACCTTCGGCAAATCCGGCGTGCCTGAAACAGTTCACAATTACTGAGCGCCCCAGTGTGCTCCAGGCAGCAGACATAATCTGCAGTGCCACGTACAAGTCCACCTTCGTGTCTCGGCCGGTTTCAGTGTTAAAAAGCAGCCGCTGAATTAACCTCCCGCGGTAAGCGCGCTTCAGGCTAAGAATCACGCCCTGATCGAGAGGCTGTAAGACAGACGTGCAATTGGGAGGGAAAAACCTCAGCTCCGTGTTAGTGAGCTTGACTTCGTCGGAGTGATGCGCTGAACAATTGTCCAAAAGCAAGCAAACTTTACGGCCCTGCCGCTTCATGTCGCGGTCGAATGCCATCATCCACTCGGTGAAAATAGCGCGGGTCATCCATGACTTGTTGTTCGCCTTGTACTGCACAGGTAGGCTACGAGTTCCCTTAAAACAGCGCGGCTTGGCACTTTTGCCTATGACTAACGGCGGACGCTTGTCCGAGCCATCCATGTTTGTGCAAAGCAGCACTGTGATGCGTTTTTTGCTGTGTTTGCCGCCGTGACAGCGCTGCCCCTTGAAGTCGAGCGTCCTAGCCGGCAACATCTCGTAGAATAGCCCGGTCTCGTCGGCGTTGTAAATGTCTGCAGGCGCGAAGTTGCTTAAAATTCCGGCCATGTTACTCGCCTTCCAAGCAGCTGCTCCGTCCACGTCTGCTGACATTGACTCGCCGCACAACACTTTTCCAACGATGTTATGGCGGGCCTTGAAACGGTTTAGCCAGCCAATGCTGGCTTTAAAATCATCAATGCCAAGTAGGCATGCATAGTTCAAGGCTTTCTGCTGGACGATGCTTCCGGACAGGGGGACGTTGCTGGCTTGTGCTTCCACAAACCACGCATGCACTGCTTTGTCCAACTCTTCATGGAGGGGCCGCGTCACCTTTTTGTGCTTCGAGGATGTGCCTGAAGCAAGTGCCATTCTCACGCTGTCCTTATTGCCTAGAATCGTTGACAGCGAACTTGCAGGAATTCCGAAGTCTTCAGCAATTGCCGCTTTCTTCCTTCCGCTTTCTGCTTGGGCGATTATTTGAGCTTTTTGCTCAAGGGAAAGAGTTTTGCGTTTTTTCACTTGCGTTGCCATCGTGTCCTGCGGATGAAAACTCGTCGTTGTCGAAGAGAAAGGCAGCGAGTGAACAACGCGACCACGACACAAAGCCAAAATGGCGGAACTGCAATCACGTGATTTCATGCTTAATGTGGCTTTGGATTTGACTTGGACTTCTCGCCAATAAAACTAGTTTCGGTTTCGATTTTGAACGCAAAAATTTCGTTGAAGCGGAAACGCTCTGCAAAAATGGTTCGTTGTGCAGAGAAATTTAGGCCATTAATTCTTATAGGATACTCGCGGGGAATAAAAAATTATTCGTTGTCGCGGAAATTTCGTTGTGGCGGTATTCGTTGTGGCGGGATTCAACTGTACACGTGTAGGCAGACAAGCAAACTCTCAAGCAAAAATGCTGTTCTTGTTTCAAGGGTGCTTTATTTGAAGAAATTAGTTATTTTGAAATTTCTTGAGATCTCTTTATTTCACGTTTATTTTATGAATTGCCGTAACTGTATCTACATTTTCTGAACTACTACAGTAAAACCTCGTTTATTCGAAGTCATTGGGAACGGTAAAACTGTATGAATTAACCAGATTTTCAAATTGCAAAAATTTAATTGCGAGAACAAGCTGGGTGTGCCCCTCCCCTTTTAGCAGTCATCAATAAATGCACGCCGTCAGCCGCGATCATGACACCGACTTTTTTTAGCATCGTTAAACCGAAACGGTGTTTGCTGCTATCATGCTTTCCAATGGTTTTGTGGCTGTGGATGGCGCACGCCCCAATGATGGCACAAGAAAGCGAACATACTGAAAACCAGGCTTGCGCAACCGGATAAGCAGAGCAAGCCACAGCTGGCACTCTTGCTAAGTCACCCCACCCCTCCCCCTGTCACACACACACACCGGCCAAATCCAGGAGCTAACATAAGATAAACGCACTATGGTGTTATCGCTGCGCAGCATCTTGGCACACTGCCAAGAAATGTGCTGCAGATCGCAGTATGACGGCCCAAATCTGAGGGACGTGCAGACGAAGGACTTTTTTTTTTTTTTCCAAGAATTCTCAGCAGCTTAGGGGTGGTTTCATTATGTGAGTAATCGAGATGCCCGTTAAGCTTTCAGCCATGGTGCACCATTAAATTATATAAACGGCAAGGGCTCCGCAGGACATGCTCTGTGGCTGCTATGAGTGGAAGGTGGTTTGATTTCAGCTACTCCACTATACGCTGTTTTGGCCATGGCTGGGCTGGAAAGGGGTGAAGAGTGCGTGCACCGCTACTTCCAGATCGGCCATGCCTTGACAGCGCTGAGAGTATCCACAAGTGCGTTGCAGTGAAGCATGTCTTTACCTCTCAAGGGACGCGCTTCGGTGATCGGCAAGCTGTACCACAGAGTGGTTTTTGGCACGCTACGGCATATCAGGCATAAGCATCACTTTGCGGCACCACTTCATAGCTTCGAGGTGCCTTTGCCTCGTTGGTTTGTGGCTAAATTGGGATCAAGTATACCAGCAAAGCCTCGAAAACTTTCGAATTAATAGGGCTGGGGCAGGCCGTCGCTTTGAATTGTGCGGTTAAATTTACAATAAAAATTATGCGACCGCAGAAATTATTCAGATTATCCGCGACTGAATTATGTGAGTTCGAATTATCGGGGATTTACTGTATGTGGTTCTCTGGGGGGTGGCACAAGGTGAAGAAAGTCTTGGCAAAACATGACTTCAATCTTGTTTAAAGCACTTTGGTTATTATTGCATGAGGGCCAGTGGACATTGACCTGTTGTGCATGCATAGTACTAGAAAAGGTAACTCGTGCCTTTTAAATTTGCTAAAAGTGGCTTTTTTTTTTTTTTTGCCTTTGTTTTTCTAGGCCTTGGCAATGTCAAGTCGGTCATGGTTGAGTTACTACTACCAGAATCGATTTCATTTGACTCCTTTGTCGTATGAGACACTTGAATATGCATCTGGGTTTTCATCCGAGCAGTGCCCTGAAGGAATTGTGGCGATTTCTACAAACACCCTGAGGTATCTGGAGATGTTATTTTTATGAAACACCTTATATGAGGTAGAACCCTTTTGTAGTGAAAGTCACTTGGGCCTGCAGAAATCTTTTAGTTGTTGTGGTGGCATGGCTCCGACGATGAATGCTGCCTTATTGTTTGTCTTCTTACTAAACACAGTTTTCTTCTTAGAAAAAAAAAAGGTGCCTAGAAATAATTCCATTCTGCATTTAACTATACCAATATGGGGTAGTATTTTTTGTTGCAATAAAAGCTTCTTAATTTGACCTCAGTTAATTTGAACTACTGGCTCACTCCCGACCAATATCCATGCACCGTGTATTGCCGGTTATAAGTGAACCTCCCAACCCGCAAAACCTCCTTAGAAAGAAAAAAAAAAAAAAAAAGAAAGAAACGAAAAAAAAAAAACCTGATATTTTTTATTTTTTTATATCACTGAACTATCTTCTCGTTTTCAGCTGCCCGCATCAGCTTTCGTTCATATTGCCACTTTTATTATATTTTTATTGTTGTGCGTTTAAGAACGCAGGTGTGCCATGTTATCCATTTGCCTCTGACTGTAGTAGGTGTAGCGTTACCCATGTCTGTTGCTACAAGATGCCTTACACTGTGCACATGCTGCAGCATCATCTTCACCTGGAAACTGTCGCTGTTGTGAAACAAAAGGTGTCTTTACTGTAACTGAAAAACAAAAAAACTAGTTATCTATTGAAAACCAAATGTGGTCATAGATTTAACTTTACTGCATCCTTCTCGTGTGCAGAGACTAAGCATAAGAGGTGTGTCATGTACGAATAAATGTCTCTTTGAATCACTCTGTCCTCAGGAAAACATAAAAGCCTGTGTTTTTTACATGTAGATATACTGTTAAAAGGTTGGCTCTACTGTAGTTGCAGAACAGGCCTAGTGTATTCTATGAGTAATTTCTTACGGCCTTTTGTTTCTTTCCTCAAATAGAATTCTTGCCCTTGAAAAGCTTGGAGCTGTTTTCAACCAGGTGTCAACGCCGCTGGAATATACACCTCGCAAATTTGTTGTGAACACTGACAGTGGCCATTTGATAGTTGTGGAAACTGACCACAACGCTTATACAGAGAAGATGAAGCATCAGCGAAAGCAGCAGATGGCTGAGGTAAGATGGCGGTGAGGTTTGCAAGGGTTAGGACATGCTGGCACACTGCCACTTACTATTGCAGGAAATGGTAGAAGCAGCTGGTGAAGGAGAGCAGGAGTTGGCTGCAGAGATGGCAGCTGCTTTCTTGAGTGAAGTACTACCCGAGCCAGTGTTTGGTTCGCCAAAGGCTGGCTCTGGCATGTGGGCATCGGTAATCAGAATCTTGAACCCTGCCGATGGCCAAACACTTTGCAAGGTAAGGGCTTTCACGGCTACATCTGCACCCATTGAAGCTGCAGGTAGTGCTTGCACAAGACAACATTGTATGAACCGTGTCACAGGAAATGTGGAGAGCAGGCACTGACAACATGACTGCTTTTTCGCGTTTATTACGATTTTCTACAACCAGGTCAGTCAGGCAGTTCTCGACATCTGCAACCATGTTGTGCTCTTTTAGCTCACATAATTCAGTTCCACTCTTTGGTGCCTGCCTGTGGCATGTACAGCTAAAAGCAGTATGAAAGGGAACACAGGAACGTGTGGCCTCAGCGCTTTGCAAAGCGCTGCCACCAAGACAATACGAGAATGGGGGGCACCAAGGGCATGCTCGGAAGGAGCAGCTGATGAAGTGAAGCTTGCTTTGGATGTGTCTTTACCACTGATTCTTATCACTTGTCGGTGACAGCGGATTTGAAAGCGTGAAGTTTCTAGCTGTAAGTTGCTGTAGAGGTGAAATTCGAAATCGCATGTGTACCAAGGTTTTGGTGCTCATAAGGACCCCATATGGTCAGTCTTAAGAGCATTTCACTATGTCTTTCATAGCCAACGCGTAATGTAAAGACATAAAAAGAAGTCTCCTTTTTACCCTGCTCCTGGTTTGTTAACCTGCTAAATCTTACAGACACCATTTATCATTTCGATAGAGAACAATTGATTTTTGGCCTAAACATGTTCAGACTTCAGCAAAGTCAATTGGCTGGTTTAGCTACGAAAAGCACCAGTGATTAATTTTTTTACATATAATCACATGCAAAATTTATTACAAACTGTTAAAATAGTTGAAAACTAATACTGACACATCAGGATCTATGGAATAAACACCGTAAGAATTTCGTAATTGTTATTTTCCAAAGATGCACATGACCCAAGAAATCCAGAAAATAATGAAAATTTTGTTTAGGTGGAAAAACTGGCAACATGTCAGAAGACATGTTGTTAAGCTCAGTATTTTGCAAAATATTTTTTGCTGTTTCCTAGTAGGCATGAAAAACTGCACTAATAGCAAGCCAATCTATGCTAAGTCCACCTGAAAAGAAAAAGAAAAAAAAATAATCTAGAGCACTCTGTTAGAAAAAAAACTGCACGTTTGCCGTTCACACAGTTGTGTGCAAAGCACCTGAGAGGGTTATGATGAGTATCATGTCGCTCAGGTTTCCATGCTTCTGAACTTGGTCTGCATATTTGTGCACTTCCTTGTAACATAACCTTATTGACCCTCAGGTGGCCCTGGAGCAGAATGAGGCAGCACTGAGTGTGGCTCTGGTCAAGTTTGCATCCCAGCCAGATGATCAGTATGTAGTGGTGGGAGTTGCCCGGGAGCTCTCCCTGCAGCCATGGCATGCACGTGGTGGGGGCTTGCTGCTCACGTACCGGCTGAGCCATGCTGGTGAAACACGCCTAGACCTGGTGCATGCCACGCCCGTTGAGGAAGCCCCAACAGCTCTGTGCCCTTTTCAGGGCCGTGTGTTGGCCGGTGTGGGCAAGTGCCTGCGCCTCTATGACCTGGGGCGCAAGAAACTGCTTCGAAAGTGTGAAAACAAGGTTGGCTTACACTTCTTTTACAAAGTTTGGCAGCCGAACATGCTGTATGCACTTTACATTGGTAGTAGTTGTATAAGGCACTTTCTCCGGGATAAATGGCATTGTTTACAGTGTATGGCGTATGCCTCGACAGAAAAGATAAACAGGACATATTCGCCTTGTCCATTGCTCCTTTGCACTATGGTTTTACCTTGAGCCAGAGCCGTCTTACCAACAGGTGAGGTAGTCCAAATTAATCCAGAACCGTCTACTGCGGCGTTCCTCATAGTCCTCATAGTCACTCAGTCACTTCAGGGTGCTAAACCCCCATATACGCTACCGCCTTTATGTCCTGCTCACTTGATCTTCATTTATCTAGAATGGCAAGTGAAGTGTGCTGGCAAAAGCAATTACTAGGCAGCAAGAACACCAAATTATAAGCGGTGTTTTTTCAAACTAAATCTTTCTGGTCGTGTGTGTGTTGCAGGCACTGTGGTCACAAGGATCGCGGGTTCAGCGTGGTGAAACCGAAATTATCGAAACATTCAACTGACATCATTGCTTGATAGCGCGTCATCTGACTAGAAAAGCCTGATGCTGAGAGCGCCGATTAATAATGAGGCCGGAACTGCGAATATAGGCTGTAATTTGTTCGTATTCGCATATATTACAAGGCAGACAGCTGACATGATAAAATTGAGGGGGGGGGGGGGGGGGGGGGACCTCGTTTTATATGTGGGTTTTTATGGTAATTCAGGTTTAAGTTTGGACATTCAGACTATTGCTTGTTGTATCGGCCATACCTAGGCACTGCCTCCTTTTGGGAGCTTGTTCGAATCAAGCAGTGCGAAACCTGTGGCATCTAATTTCGTGAGATGCCACAGACTTGCATAGGTACTGGCTGTGACCACACCTAAAGTTCAGATTATTTGGGCTTTTGAACAAGGGCTGGGTTAACTGCATTTTGTTGTGGTCATCTTCACTGCAGTAGTAAAAGGGGGGTGCTCATGACAGGTATTGCATTGTAACCAGGAGCTTATGGCACATTCTTGTAAGGCTGGGTTAGCATGATAAACTTTTTATGAATATGATTACTTAAGTCTACTTTTACTCTGCTTATTGCATTGTTATATGTATATATACATATGTGTATATATATATATATTTTTTTTTTTTCAGTACATCCCCAGTGCCATTGTGACTATTCAGTGCATGGGCAATCGTGTGGTGGTGAGCGACGTACAAGAGAGCTTCTTCTTTCTTCGTTACAAACGTCAAGAAAACCAGCTGGTCATATTTGCGGACGACTCTGTACCTCGTTGGATCACGGCATCCTGCATGCTTGACTATGATACTGTTGCTGGTGCTGACAAGTTTGGGAATGTTACCATTGTAAGCTCCTTAATATTGCTACCTCTGTTATACGAAAGTGAAATTCATGAAGTAAACATGCATTATAGCTTTCATTTTCAATTGCAGGTTCGCCTTCCAAGCAGCATTAGTGATGAGGTGGATGAGGATCCAACAGGAATCAAGTCGCTTTGGGACCGTGGCTGGCTAGGCGGCTCATCTCAAAAGGTGTGGTGCTTCTAAAAGAGAACTACTGTTGAAACTCATTGCAGCGAATGCGGATATAACAAATTATCGGATAAAAGGGAGTAAAAGCAAAGTTTGGTTGGCTCATGTTTTTTTAATCTATATAATAAAATGCGAATTTAAAAAATTTGATGCTCGGCCGGCTATAATGAAGCCATTTTTTGTATTCATATGGCTCAAAATGCATAAAGGAGCCAGGAAAAAAAAAAACTCAAGAAGAGCAATATTTTGTTTGCTTGAATTACCCACAGCAGAAGTGTTTTTAAATTGCATACTGCATCACCCAGAGGCAGAGGCAGCAATTAATATCAAAAGGCATGTGACGGGCATTGTGATCGAATTGTCACCTTACGCTTGCAATGAGCCTCTATCACCACTTCTGCACTGCACTTCATGACTCCATTGACTCCGTCAGCTCTGTCACACAAAATGGCAACACAGAAGCAGTTTTGCTGGAGACGAAAATAAAGATATCTAAGACAGTCGAGAGCAGACGCAGAAAAAGGATATTTCTGTGGACTTTGGTGTTGCACCTAGTACTGTGTTGACAGTCTTGAATGCAAAGCAGAGGATTGAAGACATCCACTCCAAGGGCGCCATGGAGAATGTTCAAAAGGTTGTCAGGCCTAGCCACCGCATTAGCTGGTGTTTCTGAATGTTACATTCGTCTGTTGATGACAGCTTGGCTGTGGCACCTCAGCTGCCCAGCCGAGAAATGGTTGATTAGCCGATTCCTGTGCTCTGATGCTAGTAGTGATGACGACTGCAAGCGGGAAAAAGAAAAACAAGCTTTGAACTGTGCAGAGACCGCCAACATAAGGAACTACAAAGAGAAGGCAGCTGTGACCTGCTGCTGCTTTTTATTGATATCATGGATAATTTTGTGCTTTCTTGCGTGCTCATTTTTATTCTCCAGTGTGAAGCGAAATGAGAGGTTTCATATTTATGTGTCATTCATATTACAGACTTGTTTGTGGGAATTTTTGCACATACTTTAAGGTGAATGCCGGTTATAATGAGTGGATCTCTGCTCCAAATCTAATAATAACCTATAATGAGACTTTACTGTAGCACTATACCCCAGTGTCTACATTTTTGTAGATCAGTGATTAGTTTCGTAACTAGATACAAAAGAAGGCTGCGGACCACATTTTGTACGAATACATTCTCATTTTAAAACTGTGACATCATTTAAGTGGAATTCATTTGCTCTTTTTCGATTATGCATTCTGCTGCAAAGAAAAGTACTCAGTGAAGGTTTGCACTAAAGGGGTAGTTCCAGCCATGTCAAGAAGAAAATTGATATATGCTCCAAAATTATTCAGAGCCATTTATTTACCTCATGATGTTTTTCTTTTATTTTCTGGGGCAATACAAATGAATATTAGGTGCTCTGCTATGTTCACAGTCTATTTTTATTTTTGGATACTGAGGACATTTCATCTGACCTTTGTTCTTAGTAAAAATAGATTTGTGGCTCATATTGGCATATTGATGTCTGTTTGGCGGCAAAGGATGCATTTATTGCCAGTATTTTCTCTCCACCCGATTCAACCCTGTGGCATGAAGACTATGAAGGACTCCATAAGGAGTGTAATCTGGCAAAAAAAAAATAAAATAAAAGAAAATTTTCTGATGCTCCACAGTTTGATTGTAAAAGCGATTGTTCATGGTGATGCCTTATTTCATCTTTTGACCTGTTTGAATTTGTGAGAGCCTGCTGTACATAGCTGTATGCAAAGAACTACAGGTTCTAGTAAAAAAAAACTTGTTTAAGAATGTTCAATTGCTGTTTTCTGTTTCAGGCTGAGGTCATAGCCAATTTCCATATTGGAGAGACGGTGTTGACGCTTCAGAAAGCAACATTGATCCCTGGTGGTTCAGAATCACTTGTCTTCGTGACACTGTCAGGCACTATTGGAGTCCTTGTTCCATTCACAGCGCATGAGGTGAGGCAAAAGCTGTGCACTGGTATATACAGTCGCTGCATAGTAATTAATTACGGATAATTCACACTTCTAGTCAGAATTTCAATTCGCTGGTTATATTTTTAATCTGCCTGTATATTAATGCTATAGCATTACTGGCTATGCGGCTGCGTCTTTAAGTCAGCGTTCATAGGTGCTTTTAGGAGTGCACCCCGTCTCGCAAAAAAAAATAAATAATAATAATAATAATAATTTTTTTACTGCGCAGATGACAACCAAACAGTAGTTTCTTTAATACATGCACAGTTCAAAACAACAAAAACTAAAAAAAAAAAAAAAAAGTTTTTTTTTTTTTTTTTTTTTAGCGAAAATTGTGGTTTTAGCCCTGCATCCCCCCTTAAACCATGTTAAAGCAGTCCCAAAATTTTATAATGGTAGCTAAGGTCCTGATTCACTGGTTTTGCCAATCTTTCCCTAAAGTCTGGTCTTGAAACCATAGCCTCGAACCAAAAGTTCAGTGAAACATGTGCTAGAGCACATACTTTGCATTTAGCCAACTTTGTTAAATTGGCGGCACTTGGCTGTGTGCTCACAGCCAATGTGTCGTTTTTGAATTGTGCGAGAAATGGCCAATATTCTAATATTTGTCAACTACAATGTCAAGAATAATCACTTTTTTGAAATCGTAAAAACAGGCATAGCTGTTACTAAGGGCCAGTACACATCTCACATTGCAACTAGGTGCAGGGTTGCAACTTCTGCGCCAGTCTTGCCAAATGACAAATTGTGTTACATGCTGCGACAAATAGAGATTTTACTTTTACATAACACCTGGAGCAAAAGGTAATTGAATAACTTTGGTAAATGTCAAACCAAAATGGAAACCAGTGCTTTTACATGTTGGCTGCATGGTCCTTCCACAGGAAAGTGCCTCAGAAAATGGGTGCATAAAATAGCTTGTGAATATATTCTGCTGTGCAGTTTTAGTAGCTTGCAGGTTTTGCTCCCCGCCGGGGTGGTACAGTGGTAAGACGCCCGACTACTGTCCGGAATACCCGGGTTCGAACCCGACCTCAGCGGCTGCGTTTCGATGGAGGCGAAACGAAGAGGCATCCATGTGCTGTGCGATGTCAGCGCACGTTAAAGATCCCCAGGTGGTCGAAATTACTCCGTAGCCCTCCACTACGGCTCCTCTTTCTCTCTTTCCACTTTAACTTCCACCTTCCTCCCTTCCCTTACGGCGTGGCTCAGGTGTCCACAGACACAAGTGTGACAGATACTGCGCCTTTCCTTTCCTGTGAACCAATTATTTATTTGCAGGTTTTGCATTCGAAGTATGGAACGAATATCCGCAAATTATAGATTTTCCTGCTCCCCTCTATTCGTGGTCAGACACTGTGGCTTTTCTAAATAGCATTCACTAGCTAGAAAGCTGCACTTACTCATCAGCAGCACACGACAAAAAATTCTTCTTGGTGATCATCAAGAATAGATAGTTTCAGCAGAGTCTGACAGCTGTACTGCCAGTGCGGTAATGCTTTAGCATTGCTGCTACTGTAACACTTAACAGGCCTCATTTTGCCATACGGTGGTAGTTGCCTTAGGTAGCATATTTACTGTACATCAGTGCTCAAACTTTAATGCCACTGTGGAGTCCTGCACTGGGTTGGAAACAGAAGAGCAGTTCTATGCGGTGCATCATTGCATTATGCCACACTTCAAACCCCTGCCATGAATGCGCTTTTGAAGAATGCGAACCAGCACCAGCGCTGCTCACCATTTTCAATCTTACGATGCCTGGAATGCATTGGAAAATGGGGAGGTAGAAGCCACGCAAGAGCACTCCAACATTGTATTTACGGTGATCATTTTAACCTTGCATAGCCTGCCTACTTAGGTGCATTTGCTCTCTCTTGAGCTGTAGCTTCGTTTGTGCATGATCAGATGTGTGTGCTCACTTCACTGCAGTGATGGACTGCATAAGCAGCATCGATAAAAATCGGGCGGTGCGTAAGCACTCGCAGCACCATTTGAGCAATTTCCTGAAATTCAAGCTGCCTGGCATCCGAAGCATCACAGAAGTTTCCATGTGGAGCTCTAATTAGTGGCCAGAGTTATAGGCTCAAATTAGTTTAGCATTGAAAAGAAAATGATTACTGCTGAAGTCGCTGCACAGAGTGTCATTCAACCGTGTCAACATTATGTGCCCATCACAGGGCTGCATGCATGCGGCTGAATTGATACACGAGCACCACAAAAACGACTGCGCTTCATCAAGAAAGCTGCATGTGGGCATAATTCTTTGGCAAGTGGGGCTCCCGAGGCATTGCTGGGGAACGTTGAATACATGGTGCCATTCACATTCCGGTCCGAACTGCCGCTTCTTGTTCGTTTTGCGAGCTGTTTCATTCTGTTTCACTGGGAATGCAGCACTACATACTACCCCTTCATTAGCTACCTCTGACGTCGTTCCGCCGGTGGCGTCCAAGCCAGAATTATTGATAAAAGCTGGTAGTATGTGGAGGCTTTAGTTACAGTGATGTCATTTTTATGGGTATTTTCATATATAACCCGATTTTTCATTCCAAAATGGCTGTTTTCAGCACAATCATATTATTGCTCATTTTAAGGTGTTTTGGAAGCTGTAATGGTGGTGTCCTTTTTCTTTTTTTCTTCTGAAATAACATTTGCAGCTCTAGAAGCCCAAGTTTATTTCCATTTCCCCCCTTTCTTTATATATGCTGCAGCAGCTCAGATTTTGCTATGAAACAGTGTTTTTCTGTTACAAAAGCTACTATAGGAAGCCTATTGTCAGTTCCACCACTGAGTAACCTGCATTTGTCAACAGTAACGTTTTATAGGCCATTTTAGCTGTCATAGTACGGCAGTTTAATATAAACATGATGGAATTGCTTTGTTTCTTGTTGTAGGACCATGATTTCTTTCAACATTTGGAGATGCATATGCGGTCTGAAAACCCACCGTTATGTGGCAGGGACCACCTGTCATTTCGCTCTTCATACTTTCCTGTCAAGGTCAGATTTCTTATCTTGTCATTGCTTATCTTGTTTAGTGTAAAAGTTGTGTGCAGAAAAGTAACTGTGCTTCTTTTGCAGAATGTTATTGACGGGGACCTTTGTGAACAGTTCAATTCCCTTGATCCATCCAAGCAAAAAAGCATTGCAGAAGAACTGGACAGGAATCCAAGCGAGGTATATTTGCTACTTGTACTCACAGAGGCTGCATTTTGATAGATGCGTAATGTAAAGTGTCCGTGTATTATGCATTGTCACTTTCATAAACCAAACCAAACTGCACTGAGCAAATTGTAAACATTTTGTTTACTTTATTCCACAGGTTTCCAAGAAGCTTGAAGATATTAGGACACGATATGCATTTTGAGCAATGCCTGATTGGGAATATATTTTGTTTTTTACTCTTGTACATAGCATGCATTAATAAAAGAATCATGTAGTGTTTTTTTTTTGTGTGTTTTTTTTTCTTCATAAATAATCAACTGTGACATGTATTGGTGTCTGTAAGTTGTGTATGTGTAGTTTTATATTATGAAAATGAAATACTAGTTCTTTTTTAAGTATGTTTAAAGGGACACTGAAGACAAATTTAAAGTAACCTGTACAAATAAATTATTACATTCTGCTAGTGACAGGAGGACTACTTTAACCAAAAATTTGAAATATCAATACTGTCAACATTACTAAATGAATGACTGCACAAGCAAGCTCCAGCCCACTTAGGCCCACGCTTCCCATAGACAGCACCTCCGGCGTGATCCGACCAGGGCAAATCGGCAGTCGCCTTTTCCTATCCTCCCCTACATCTTTCACTTTCTTATCCTCTTTCGCACAACTATCCTGTCTTCTCTTCCTTCCTTGTTTTTTCCTTCTTCCAGGCGGCTAGGGTTAACCTTTTGTGGCTAACCACTCTGCATTACGCCATAGTATTTGGTTACAGTCAGGGTGTACACTGGTGAGAGCAGGACCTTGCAAGCTTCTGTTCTGTCCCCTTCTTGGGCTCTGTGGTGGGTGGCCGCCACCCTGGTCGAAAAAAAAAAGAAAAAAAAAAATTATGGCTTCGTTTACTTAAAATGATCGCTCCCGAAAGCGGGGGCGCACCGATGAAACAGAAAAATTTTTCTCGAAGACTGCCACCAACTTTCCACGTTTCCACGTAATCCATAGTGAAAACAGTGAAAAATGCGCTAGTCTGATTTCACCATTCCTGGTTACCAAGACACTGACCAAGGCAATTGGTCAAGGGTACAAAGTGAAAAAAACTACCGAACGGTGACCTTCTTTTGGAAGTTTTGTATAATCATCAGTTCGAGAAACTCTTAACAGCGACATGCTTTGGAAACTTCCCAGTAACAATCACCCAGCATCGTTCATTGAGCACGGTGCGTGGAGTCATTTCAGACTATGACCTAAGGTATTTGAGCAAAGAAGAGCTGCTCGAACTTAAAGAGCAGAATGTCACTCAGGTTTACAGGATTAAAACCAGACGAGATAACTAGGAGGCACCTACGAGGCACATAGTTCTTACCTTTTCATCGAGCACAGTCTTCGAAGATGTGGAAGTGGGACACACAAAGATAAAACTAGAACCATGCATACAAAAACCCTCGTCGCTGGTTCAGATGTCGGAGGTATGGCCATGGCTCGCAGACCTGCCGAGGCCAACTCACATGTGCAAAGTGTGCTCACATGAGCATCCCGCAGAAAATTGTGACGTTTAAACACCTCGTTACATCAACTGTGAGGGCAGCCATGCTGCTTACTCGCGCACATGCCCAACGTGAAGCAGGAAAAAGACAGTCTCACACTGGAAGTCAAAGAAAACTTAACTTAGTCAGTTCAGTTCAGTCGTGTCCGACTCTTCGAGACCCTATGGACCATATCACTCCACGCTTTCCGGTCTCTCACTATCTTCCCAACATCACATAACTTCATCTGCAGCGCCTTGAGGATGCCATCTAACCATCGCGTTCGCTGCCTACCCCTTCTCCGGTGACCCTCAACCTCTCCCAACATCAAATCTTTCTCCAGCGACTCCTCTCTTCTCATCAGATGACCATAGTAGCTGAGCTTTAACTGTAGAATTTGACCCTCCAATGAGCAGTCGGGGTTTATGGTCGACAATATCGACTGATTTGCAGATTTGCATCACAGAAATGCTACAGAACTTTTAATAGGAAACATCATACATGACGTGATAGCTGCACAATCACATGGACAATCAATTAAATTAACATTACCAAGCCATGTTGGGATCATCGGCAACGAGAGAGCTGATGCATGTGCCACAGAAGTCTGTAATGCTAAAACTGTTAACGTACCACATAGAGATGTTTTATAATTCATTAAGAGAAAACTACGAGCCAGATGGCAAACTTCATGGAACAATTGAAATCAACAGCAAACTACATCTTGTCAAACCAGTCATAGAGGAGTGGAAATAATATGTTGAAATACAAACCTCTATATGAGGGATGTGGAGGAGAACTAATAATACATCACATCTTACTTTCATACATTAAGCTTGAGAAATTAAGGAAAAAATATTTTGCACGTTGTTGCAATGAACAAATCCCTTTTCATCCCAGCCGTGCTTTTAGGAGAAGATGCACTGGCCGAAACTTCTCATGTTTTTCACTTCCTAAAAGAGGCGAGGCTCCTGAACAAGGTTTAATTGGCGCATGATAGCATCAGTTGCTTATGCACCAAAAAAAACAACACAACACGAACTGCAGTGATGCCACTTGATGATTTTAGAATGCATATATCAAGGCTAAACTACACTACCCTACATTCCCAATGATGATCACCGAGTTCTTCGTAATATTGATGTCATAATTTGTGGGGAAAAATTTTTTAAAATCTAATTTGCTTGCCAATAAATGCTCCTTTCACTGCCAAATGAAAGTAAGCTATTAAAAAAAGTGCTGTCCTCGGTGTTCTTTAAGTGCACCTTTGTATTAATAGCAAGGTTTCTCTGCACATTATCACTAAACCCAGAGGCTGCAGAGTTCATTATGCCTGGCATATTTTGTCGTGCGCTGGTATGGGGCAGGTCGTATTTCACCTGTTGAAGTGAGCGCTGCAACCTTTGTTATTTAACAGGCATTTAAAAAGAAAAAAATTCTAATGTTTTTTTTTTTGTTTGTTTTTTGTTTTTCATTATTATTCTGGATGGCGTGCTTGAGTTGGACTGAAGGCCTGTGACCCACTATGTGCTGTGAAAGCTTTAATGGACGCTCTTTGATGTGCACTGTCATTGCACATCTCTGTTTCGCGTGTTAACTGTTTCTTGTCAACTTCAAGGGGTTGCCATGCATAATCAAGGCTCTATGTGCCTCCTGCATGTGCTCACGCTGTAACGAACTGAGATGTGTCGGTACATGTAAAGCGAACACTCGCACCTGAATCAACAGGTGATCTACATTCACGTATTCTAGTAGGATGTTGCTGATGGACAATAAATATACAGTAGACTTTCAGATGACCTGGAAGGCAGAAAATTTGTCGTTTTAGAAGTTCATCTTAACAGAAGTACCCTGAAATTGAGCTGAAGATCGGAAGCATAAAACTAGCTCATGTTTGCCTGCTAGAAAATCGCATTGGTTCAGTTTGTCTTTTTCGCTGCTTCACTCTTACTTCTATGCTGCTCTGAGTATTTCAAATTTGCCCAGTAGTCGCGTAGCTATGTGTGTCTTGCAAGCTGCATACCTGCTGCACACTGCATGAGGAGGCGCCCCCCACCTATCTAGGACATGTGGCGTACTCGGTCACACGTCTGGAGCGAAGATCCACTTCTCGCATGCAGAGCTGAATGTCAAATCAAGCTTGGAAATGACATTTAACGGAAGGCTTGCTGCCGCCACAGTTGTGCGCTTCGCAGTCGCCACCACCCCAGCGCCAACTGCTCGCTCGCGCCAGATATGTCACGTAGGTCACCCAGTTACTTGTCAGGTACGTGATGCTCACCACAGAGAGGAGGAGGGTAGCAGCATCCCTGCAGATGCATGGAGAGAAGGGTAGTTTCCGTACTGCACAAGCGGAGAGCTGACCGAGTGTAGCGGGAAAGTGTCTGCTGACATCGCATGTGCAGGGCATTAAAGTGGGTCCTGCAAGAATGCCGGTAAACTTTAATTGATGCATTCAACGGTTGTGTTCGATGCAACGCTCGGTCGCCCACAGCCAAAGCTTTTGCTCCCTATTCGATTCGGCATGCATTGAACCCCTCTAATTTTTTACAGCTTCAGTGAACTCAGGTGAGGAAGCAGTATATGACAGCAGCATTTGTCTGGAAGGCCATTCTGCCACGAATTCATCATAACCATGTTCATCCTGACAGGAGAACAGAGTGTGCGTAGGCTCCTTTTAAACATAGAGTGATGGTCTTGAAAATTTTTTCTTTATTCATCATATACAGTCGTGCCTCGTTAATACGACCTCCGTTAATATATGGACGACTTGAATTATAGTTTTCCTGGGGTCCAAACATTTTCCATGCATTTACGTCTCGTTAATATGGAAACTTGCTGTCCGGACAATGGACAAGGAGAAAATGCACAGATACCATTAGGGTGCATGCATTTTTGTCACATTAATATGGAGAGTCATGAAAACGAAATCGTTACACTGCTTCAAAGACAATTTGTCTTCTAGATTTTGTTAACAAGGCACCACATGAGCGTATTGCCAATGACTACTTGATTGCCCTTTTCGCTTGTGGTTTCATATGTTACACTGCGAAGTTGTGCAGTCGATGCACGTTACGATTTCTTGTATTGTGTGAATTCACTTGAACAAAACTGACAGCAGCTTGTGCCTTGTAGAAAGTTGGAATCAGCAACTTTCAGCTGACAGAATGCTGATGCGTAGCAGGGGTTTGTGGGAGATGAAAAGTAGAAGACAACATACAACTGCATCGAAATACTTTCAATTGCATCACATTTGACACATAACGATGACTCGGATAATGTTCTTGTAGCTCCTAATTCCAACATTGCTGGCCTACATTATGCTCTATACCAGACCTTATTCTTAGCGTTTTTTTGTATTGTTTTTCTGAGAAAAAAAATTAAATTCGTTATGGACAACTCGCTTTATGGAAAGTCTTGTGCGGAGACCAAAGTGTCCGTATTGACGAGGCACGACTGTATTGCTGAGCATCAAGTGTGCAGAATAAAATGCCGATTTCAAATATGCGTTTAGAATTAAAATATCTCCTCAGGAAGAGATCGACTATCAAAATAACCTGTCCATTTCTTACGGGCCATTATGGTAATTTCGCACCTCATTTAGGAATGTGCACACATTTCTAAAGGTCCACCACATATGCTAATGCTAATCAAATTTATGTCATTTCCTTTGTCGTAAATAAATCCCAAAATTGCTAATATGTCAATTAAGAAAAAACGGAAAGCTTTAGAATGTTTGGTGGGCCATTGAAATGCCTGCATGTTCCTAAAAGAAGTCTTTTTTAATAAGAATTAAATTACTATTTAGAATAGTTAATTTACTATACCTTCTCGACATTAGATTCTTGAAATCTAAATGCATATTTGAAATAGACATTTCGTTTTACACTTGTATGCTGATTTTCGATGAGATATGTTAAAAAAATAAAAAAAGCTTTCAAGACTTAGAGGGCCAAAAAATTTGCTTATTCCAGATGAACAAAAGGGCCCATAAAAAATGATGAGCATGCTAGGTGTTTACAATATGTTGCATCAAATTAAAGCAGTCCTCAAGAGGGAAGACAGCTGCAGGTAGAACATAATGTTATGTATTATGAGTTGATAAAATATTAAGGTAACAATAAAATTTAACATGTAAAATTATTTTTTATGTTTTAAAAGGACAGAGCACCGACCAAAATACGGGATGCTCGAGATTACGGTGAAAACAAAAAGATCTTGCCTTATGTAGTACAAAGTGAGCAGTACAGTACCCAATAAGATATGAGGATTTATCATTTTCACTTGGCAGTGTAAATTGCGTGATAATGATGATGGCATAAAACTAACTACACTGTCTTCTTGGAGTGAAATGCTACCCTAGCAATGTAATAACCTATGTGACCACATCTCATGGACAACATAACTGATTTCTTTATGTGCACAGTGTTAATTTTTCTTTCTTGAGTTCGCGTTGTGCTTTAATATTTAAGGCTTTCTTTCGTGCATGCTTCTCCCTTCTTTCTTTCGTGCATAAAGCAGTCTCCTTACACATCGTCGATTACTAGATGGTGCCAAATTGCCTGAATTTTTCGGATTTAAATGGTAACAACAGTGCACTAAAGCTTTTAGCAATGATGTGTATGTACCTGTGCTGTAATTGCATTGAATGTGCAAACTGAAATAGGCGCTATTATTACAAATGTTATGTTTAATTACTGTCCACGGTGTGAGATTGATGTTAGTTTTCGGTACAATACTTTTGCCAACACAAATATATGCCATTTCTATCACTGATCATGGTTACCAGCATCGGTTTACATAAAAATGGACACATGCCCTGATCTAAACATTCTCAGAAAAAATTCTGTACAGCATTTCTAACAAAACCCTTGGAAGAAAGCTTTTCATTGCACTGAAAAAAATTGAATGCTGAAAGTAACGCTGTGTCCCTTTAAACGTTTACACAATGTTTCAGATAAAACTAAATAATGATGCTGCCAATCAGGTATTTGTATAACAGTTTTAACTTTGCGGGTAGTATATTTTTTACGTTTGAAAAATTTAAGTAAAGCTCAATCTAGAATTGCAGTTCCAGATTGGGCATTAATTAAATTTTTAGCACCTACTGATGCATTAGCATTATAAAGCAGCAAATTAGCATCATAAAGCAGCACCTAACACGCAAATACCCATGCAAATATATAACACATGAAACTTGTACCAATACCAACAGAAGTCAGACAAAACTCTTCATTAGCATTGCAAGCTTTTCCTATCATTTTGGGCAGTGATTATAAACTGCAACCTCAAGAAACATGCACGATCAAGAACTATACTAATTAGTAATTCACCACTAATACTTTTATGGGACAGCTATAGGTAGCATACATAAGAATTAATGACCCCAGATTAACAGCATAAATGCCTGTTTGGGTGCGAAATATGTCTTATCGTTGTGGGATGTCGTGCTGTGCTGCTGTGGCTCTTGCAGCATTCTTTACGCTAAGTTGATTGGAGGTGCTAGTTGCATGCATGCAATCCTTCAATGTTATTTTAACATTTTAAAATTGTTCATTTGTTATATAAAGGTTGCAGTGATGTTTGTGTGTAGCATTTCAGCTGTGCAAGAAAAATGACTAAATATTAATGTTTGATGCAAAGAAATAATGTTTCAATGCTACTTATACAGAAGCCCTTCATAAACATTGAGGCAACATTTAGTTTCAGATTTTTATTTTTTATTGCATAATTTCCATTTGTGTGCACTGCTTTTCATAGTTCATTCTGCATTTGTGTCTGTGTAGCATTGCCACATATATAGCTTTGGCATCCCTATAATTTCTTCACAAAAAGCACACATTAGCCTAGACACATCTCTACCCACAGGATGTCAAATTTATTTCTGAGGATATGGAATCCTGCAGGTTGATGCTCTACTGATCCTTATCAAATCCTCACTTGGTCCTGCTTACAACTTCAGTACATCCTCAGAATATCTTTAAAATTGTCGGTTGAGAGGACCTTGTCGGTCAGTTTTCAAAACATAAGGTGACAGTTTGACGCAGCTGAAGATGTTTTATTATTTGCATGTTTGCTTATTGTGGGAAGTACAAGAATTGTGAAATAGCTTTCTTGCTTTGTGCTAAATTCTGAAAAAAATGTTCTGCAAAAGTGAGATATATAGCTCTCCCTAGACATCAGTTCTGCTGCCTCAGTGGTAAAATCACAGACTAGTACACGCATCTGCTGGGAGACAAAAATTCAACTCCACAAAAAATGCATTCTGGATAAGTACTCTATTCTCCCTGAATATATAATGGGCGTTTCAGCAAACAGATGCAGTTCGAATTAGGTGCCATCATTGTAACATATCAGCGGACATCGCGTGACCACCGAACTGCCCCTGTGTGTAACGCAGTCAGTTTCAGTTGCTTATAGAAAGAAGCACCTGATTTCCATGTGCTTCAGGGCTTTGGAAAATTTGTTTTTATTTCAAAAAATGATATGGCATTGTCTTCTCCATGGCTTCTAACTCCCCATTGCCACATAATTGGAATAATTCTCACAGAAATTAATGTCTACCATGCCTCAAAGTTTGAGTTCCTGCACTATTTTGAACTCCCTATTTTTAGAAAATTTGGTAAGTTCTCTAAAGCATTAACAATTTTTGGTCAAAATTATTCTAATTAATGACTACAGTGCACAAATTTCTTTTATTTAAACATGCAGTTTTATGCAATGACAGACACGTGTGTGAGATAACGCAATCTTGACTTCAATGCAATGCCATATTTCCCTGCGAGGGGACATTTCTAGTACATATGCGGTATTTCCAGCCTCGTGTCATCCAGCAGCATATAAAATGGACATTCGGCCATGATACACTCAAAAGGAACTGAGGAGGTCCTTGTTGGGATGAAGATGGTTTTACCATTCGAGGACATCCTCAGGAGGTTTGGTGTTGCCTGGCAAAGAACTCCAGGTGGCCTAAATTAATCCAGAGCCCTCCACTATGGTGTCCCTTATAACCGATGTGTTAGTTTGGTTTGTAGGATTTAACGTCCCAAAGCGACTCAGGCTATGAGAGATGCCGTAGTGGAGGACTCCGGAAATTTTGACCACTTGGGGTTCTTTAATGTGCGCTCACATGCACAGCACACAAACGCTACTCCGTTTCGCCTTCACTGAAATGCAGCCGTCGGCGGTCGGGTTCGAATCCAGGTACTCTGGTACACTAGTCAGGCATAACCACTGCGCCACCACAGAGGGGCCAATGTGTTGGTCCAGGACGCTAATTCATTGAAGAAATTTTAATGTCATTAGCATGTTTAAATTGCTGTGCTGGTCACATCATGTTATTGGTAAGAGTGCACATAGTCAAATTTCAGTCATCCCACTAGACGTGCCTCAACGGCCTTGGTATGAATAAATGAATGAATAAATTTGTATAAATAAATAACATGTACAGAAATCACCAGTACTGGTGATTTGGTGTCTGAACCAAAGGTGAATGAAAAGGAGTGTCAGGACCTTAGGTTGATTGAAATGATTGAACAACCACATATATACCAACAGCCTTCAAGTCATATGTAAACAAGATTGGGTGTCAAAAAATGCTTTATGAAGTTCTGATGAGACATCAGTGGAAAATGGCTGCTTATTACAGTTCCAGAACAAGGTTCAGTACAGTAAGAAGGAACATGAATGAAACTTGGTGTCTAATTAGACTGCTTTTAACTGAACATTGTAAATTTAATAGTAAGCTGTAGGATTTATGCCCCGAAGCGGCATATTGGCTATGAGGGACATCAGTGTGGAGAGCTCTGGATTAATCTAGACCATTTGGAATTTGAAGTGTTAACAGTCAACATCGCACAACACATGGGCATCTTTGGCTTTTTGCCTGTATCTGAACACAACCGTGGCAGGTTGTCTTCCAGCTCAGTAGCCTACTGCACCAAGCTACCATAGGGTGTAGTCCTCAGCGGTGAACTATTTAATGCAATACTGTGATAGTAATAAAGCCACGACTTAAGAATGTAGCTGTAGGCAAGATGGCTCCTCAGGTTCGTTTATCAGTTTTTTTTTTATTATGTGATAGCGTAAGGAGCTTGTTCTTAAAACCCAGCGTCATCATCATACTGCGGCAATAAGAAAAAATACTGATTATTTAACATGGTTATGATGTCATAACCAGATGACCTCGCGCTGGAATTTCAAATACCCCAAATACAAATAAAGCTAGCGAACTGGAGGAGCACCCAAATGAAGCCAAAACAAGGCAAGGAGGTTTCTACAATGGGTATTTCAGAAACCACAAGTAATTCATGAAAAAAATCGAAGATTTTAATGTAGTCAGAGTAAGATGTGCAAAAGCTTTTGCACGCAGATGGAATTTCATGGCGATGACAAGTGTGCAATGCATGAGTTGCAGGCTGCACTCTAGGTGATCGGCTGTGGCGATAGCTACGACATTCTGTACTCGCTTACGAGAAACTCCTGGCTTAAATCCACTCTGCCCAGAAGTCTTTTTTGGTGTGAAAGCACTACAAGCAGACATACAAGCGTCAAACAATTCTGCTAAGCTCTGAACCTCGCGATTAGTGCTTCACATTAAATTGCCGCCACTGGGGTTTGAATCCAGGCTCTCTTCATGCCAGACAGGCACGCAACACATAGGCCACGAAGGTTCGCTGGTGTGCACGACTTACATGTTCGGAATACAGAATGAAAAGGCGATGTTGAAGGCACTACTGCATCTATTCTTAGGCGAAGCTGAAGCGTCCTCCCAATTTTTCTGCTCAGTCTGCTTAAAATACCAAATTCATGCACATACACAATTCAGTGCTCAACCTTCACCTCGACTGCCAGCGCACCTTGTGCCCTTGGGGCTGGTGCCGAACTTTAAAGTGGCTCTACACCCTCTGTCCCAGCACAGATCATTCCTACATTTTGCAATAGCATGTGTGCTAAGCTACTGTCAACAACCACTTGGCATAGCACTCATCAATGATTATGTTACACAGCACTAGGTAGTCTGTCAAAAGTGTACAGTCCAGGGGGTCTGCTTCTGAGCCACTTCGTGCGGCGTGTAATGCATTTCCAATGTTCCGAATCTCTTGACAAAAGGCAGATATTTTGTCCTACCCTGTCCAATGGGAAGGATATCCACTAATGCTAACTCAGCGCCACTACACCGCTCAGAAGCAGACCCCATGAGCGCTACACTTATGACAAAGGCTGTACATGTACTTAAAAGCAACAACAATTTCAAGGCCAAATGTAAAAGAAGCATTCAAGGTAAGTTTATTATTTTCTGTACAAGAAATGAAAGCAACTCTTGTGGTATCATACAGCAGTTCCTCTTTCCAGGTTCTGCTTGATTTCTGCAGTGTACTTTCCATAAAACCGCTCCAGCTTCTTGTTGAACTTCATGTTGCGTTCATTGATGTAATCAATGTCTTCATCATCATTGAAGCGTCGTCGCCTGCTGTATTTGTTCCTCTTATCAATCCTGCAAAGGTACATCATGCCACTGTTAGCTGGTGCATGTCACATGAGTAGTGAAGAAAGCAGGGCAAGTTGATACATGTTCATGATGGCTAACAGTGAAATGGATGAACACATACACTTCCCTTCAACTGTGTTAGCCTACCACACTGTTATCCATCATAAGTAAGACAGTTGCAAACTAATAGAAAGAATAGCTCACTGTTTCTCGAGGTCATCCACCATACGGTCTATTCCCTCTTTGGTGTCCTTGTGAAGACCGTGGATGATCGTATCCCTTGTTGGATACAGTGCATCACCCCTAGAAAGAAGCATGGTGGCATCATTAGAAAACAATATTTTTTAGAGAGCAGGCATACTTTGGCAAGTCCAGTTTGTGTAGGTTGACCTACAGGCACACACATGCAGTGAATGACTGCCGTGAAATTGGCTGGTATGAAACACACAATAAAATTTGCAATTCACATGTCTCAACAGCAGAAAATTAGGTGGACGGATAAGGTTAAGTTCGCAAGTGGATGCAGCTAGCACAGGGCTGGGTTATATGGAGGAATATGGGAGAGGCCTTCGCCCTACAGTGGCATTGTTCGGCTGATGATTATCTACATGAATAGAGTAAATGCAGACGGCATCTTTCAGTGGCCTCTTTTTCACTGCACCAACAAGAGGCCAGCACAAGCCAGCTTGTCCAAATGTTGGTTTATCAAAACAAAAAAAACTATTAATGTCCGCTCTACGAATCCTTGTGACATATTTTGCAAATGCCTCAAAATATAGTTGAGCTTGCCAATCATAAGGGGTGTCATTTTTATGCAAAGAGTGGGCTTGCCAGAGGAAGTGAAAATTTTCTTTTTTCTAAATTGCAAAACCAATAAGCTTATTTATGTAATATGATATCAATAATTATGGCCACTGACTGTTCAAAGCAAAGCAATGATCATCATGATCATCACCAAAGGCACTGTAGAAAACTAGTTGGCTCCCGGGATGCCATGCAGGTGGTTACAACTCATGCACTCAAATGAGGCCACAGCGTTTTTTTTGTCTTCACACAGTTTTCATTTAGTGTGCTAGCACCAGAGTTGGGTTCTTAAACTGGGTTCCACGAGCTCCCATCAGACAGCACAGCACCCCCCCCCCCCCCCCCCCCGTTTGCATCTTGCTACATGCAGACCAGGCACAGCGTCCAGTCCATTAAAACCCATTTTAGAGTATTGTCGTTTCTTATCCTAACTCCTCTCTTAGTTTAGTGCCATTTGCGTAGGCACTGTCCGCAGGACAGACCTTGGTTTTGTGCCATAAAATGATGAGCGCCGCCAGCCTTTTTATGTTTTGACAGGAACGGCAGCCAGCGAACTTGGCAGCATGCCAAGATGCTCCATTATTACACATATGTTAGTTAAGCCAGGTGAAGGCAAAAGAGGGTGCGTGTCTCAGAGAGTGCTTTTCTAGGTGGTTCAGTGGCGGCACCGAGGCAAAGTTCTGCCACCGGCGAGCCAATTCGCCAGAAAAACAGTATGTGCTCAAGTACAAAAATACACCCCAGCAGCGCTGCTGCCAGAGCAGAGAGAGATAACCAATGAAAGCCATCCTGTGCGCAGCCCACATGCTCAAGTTATGGGCATTGACAAAGCACTCAAATGGGATAGAATGTTTGTCTTGTGACTGTAGCTTTTTGCCTTTTTGTTTCAGTGTTAGATGTCTCAGCATGAGTGAGAGGTCTGCATTTGATAAAAAACAGATTGCCAAAAGCAAGAACAATGGCTTGAAGTTTAGAAGAACATCTTGTTGGGCTAGTTCATTAAGTCATTAATGAACTCGCCATTAAGTAAAAGGCTTGCAATAAATGCAACTATATGACAAAATACCAGGATGAGTTCATGCACCAACAACATCTTTGCGAACTTGTGCACTTTCATCATAAAGCTAAGACCGCACATTTTTGACGTTCCGCGCTCAGCACCAAGCCGCACAAACGATACTGCAAACACAGGATGGGGTTTCAGTACGCAGACGCTTGGCTGTAGGCCGTAATCGAAGGCGCCGGGCGGCACAGTAGACACCGGATATTCAATACGGGCAAACGAGTACACTGCTGAAGCAGACACGCTCGTACGCTTCGCGCACTCGAGTGCCGACGAGCAGTCTCCGTCAACAGATGCCGCCATAACCTCGGTTAACGACGCAAACCGAGGTCGCCAAACTCAGTTTGCGATAACCACGGTTAGGGGTGTAACTGTGGTTTGGTCTGCCGTGTAAACGGGCTAACCACGGTTTCGCGTAACCTCAGTTACGCTAACCGTGGTTAACTCTGCCCATGTAAAGAGGGTAGGATGGTAGTCCGAGATGTTAGTGATGATCAGTTGTGCTATTTGCAACTGCCCACCACTTAACATTCATCCTGGAACTAAAAGTTTTTTCTTCGAAAACAACCAAGTTACTTTTTAATTTTGATAAGCCACATTTAAAGGTTACGGAGAACAATTTTTGTTAAACTCCATGTTTCAGCCCCATAGGTAAGTACCATGGAGGTTAACGAAAAGGGTTCTACTTAAGTTGAAAGCAACGCAGAGGGCCATGGAACAGAAAATGGTAGGTGTAACATTAAGAGATAGAAAGCGTGCAGAGTAGGTCAGAGAAATAACTCAGGTTACTGACATTCTAGCTGATATTAAGAAGAAATGGGCATGGGCAGGACATGTAGTTCGAAGCGAGGATAACCGACGGTCTGTAAGAGTAACCAATTAGATTCTAAGGGAAGGTAAGCGTAGCAGGGGGTGGCAGAAAATTAGGTGTGTGGATGAGATTAAGAAATTCGAAAGGGTCAAATTGATGCAGCTAGCACAGGACCGGGCTAATTGGAGGAAAATGGGAGAGGCCTTTGCCCTGCAGTGGGTATACGAATCAGTTTTTTGCATCTTTATTAAAAATGTAGACAACAGCCATCCTCCTCGAATATGCCACTGCTTACACTCAACACACTGCTTACACTCAACATTGATATTCAAGTACTTTAGACTAATAGTAAATGCAATGTGCATCAAATAGGAGAGCTAAATATGTCCAACAGTGAAGTATTTTAGCACAAATGTGAGAAAATGGTAACAGGCTTGAAGATGATTAAAATAATGTGAATGTAAAAACTGCTAGGCACATCACCCATTCTGATTTTGAAAAGTCCATATTGTAGAGCTCTAAATCAAGCTTAACATGTTTTCCAACTGCAAGGGACAAAAAGTACTTTTGCACTGACCAGGCGTGAAAAAGTAACAGCAAAGCAGTGCATCTACCTCACCAACCCCACCAGAATTGCATTTCCATAATGTCTTTAGCACACATGTTCTAGAACACCTAAACAGGGTTCTTATTACAAAGCACGGAAATGAAAACGGTCAAGAAATGCTGCAACAGCAACACCTCCCTTTTGCAGTTAGAGCTCTAAAACATGCATGCTTTACATGACTTCTTGGCATACTTAGGCTCAAGCAGTGCAACAAATTACTCTACCTCGGTAAGTTTATGAAATAAGTTTCTGGAACACTTAGCTTCACAACCTTTTTCCTGAAAACCGATGATTCAAACTGTTTTCCCCATACCTGGTTTATCAAAACAAACAGTACATCATCTATGAAAATTGGCTCGAAACAGTCTCATGAATAGATTAGCATACAATGGCATGGCACTCTGAAGCACTATCCTTATGGCAAGGGCTAAAATAACTGACAGCACAAAAGGCCACGAAAGGCAAGGCTCCTATTGAGTGAATGCAAAACGCTCAAAAAAGTAAAGACAAATAAATATAACTATCCTTTTTCATAAACGACTTACATATCTTCCTTTTTTCTTTCGTACTCCTCGAAGTCGGGCTTGATCTGCTTTACAAGACGTTGATACTGTCGCACAGTTGCCGCCTCATAATCTGTAATAACATTACACAAATTAGACTCTGGCCGTGAGGCATGCTGAATTACGTAGTTCGTAATGTCGTGGGAAAATTCATATGAAGAAATATGAAACGAAATGTACCAGAGAAACCGACGTCTGGGGTTTTCCTCTTCTTTTTGCGATCCAAACGTTCTGCTTCATCGGCACTGACGTTCAGCAGCTTAATTCGAGAGTAGTCTTCACCACGCTTCGCAGCATCCTAAAAAACAACCACGCATATGAGCTTCCAAGTATCACATGTTTAACTTTCTCTTCAGCAGATGCGCCCCTAAAACATGGAAAAGGCCATTACCTCGTACTTCTCTTCTTCTACCTGTTTGTACTGGGTCCACTTTTGTTTGCTCTCCCAATTAGCTGGCAGTTTTGCTTTCTTGTCTTCTTCAATTACTTCCTTATGATTAAGCGTTCTTGCTTCATTCTGTGAAACGAAATGCAACTTGTTAGCATTCTACAGTAAGGAGCAGGGTACTTGTGAAAGCCGCACGACACTGCAGAACAGAATACTACAGCCACATTATGACGCACATAACTCACCCGCCGCATATGAAGTGCACGCAAGCGCTCCAGCTGCTCCGATCGCTTATTTGACAAAGACGTTGACGGCTGCCCTTCAGACATTGTATTTGCGAGATGAGAACTGTGCGTCACATAAGCAGAAAACTTGCAGAACCTGATACTACGGTTCTACGGTGGACGAGGAACGCTCCGCAGAGCTCGTCTGCATCAGCAGCTGCCTGCGCTGCGCAGCCCACTGTTCCTTCCAGTCCCACCGTGCAGCTGAGCGAACGGATACAATCAGAACCTCATACAACTCGTGACTCAAGACTCAAGACAACTTGCGCCATGCTCAAGGCACAGACCGCCACACACCATTCTTCCGTGACAAAAACTAGTCTACTGCTAAAGTTTTTCTGGTTACTTCAGTAAAAAGCTAGCAACCAGACCAAATTAAAAGCTCAAAAATTTCAATGTTTTTAGCTTGTTTCGTATAGTAAAACGTTGAAAACTAATTTTGTTTATTGTTTAGCGGAGTAATACACACGCCGCGTACGATTGCTCACAGTTAGCAACCGTAGCAACTTCTGTTGAAACAAACGCGCGCTGTAGAAGCGTAGATGGGTAGCAGCAGCCTTTTACAAAACAACTCTTTCACGTACTTTCCTTTATAGCAATGTTGCTACAAACAAAACGAGATGACGCCCCTGCGTCAGTGCTCGCCGCAGACGATGCGATTCTGGTCGAATCAGGCAAGTGCCCAAACAGACTTGGCAAGTCTTTGTATTAACTCTATGCTTGGCATAATAAAATACTGTCGGCTAAATGCCATTTCTATGGAAAATTTGAGCCGAAGGATTGAACTGTTGACCCGGGAGCGTAACGCGCTGTAGATAAAAGCAATCGGAGGATGCGAAAAGACAAATTGCAGACGACGCCCGTGTGCTGTTAGGACCATGGCTAGGATGTCTCTGCATAGCAAAAAACCCTGATATTATTCCAGCGGCCGTTCCTTCCTCTTTTACATTTCAAAGGCATTGCCATGATGTTAATACACTTTTCTCTTTCTCACAACCAAGCGGTCTGCCAAAACGTAGTAGAAACAAAATTACTGCAATAGCCCTAGAGTTAACGGCAGTAACGGAACAAAAAAGGTGCCTAAAGCCACAAGACAACCTCCTTGGCCACAAGGGGTTTAACATCAGTAGCGCTCGCAGCGCATTCATTCTATGGCGTATGCATTAACTCTCATTACCCTGCTGCCCTTCTGCTGCTGCTGTGCTCCTACTAAACAAGTTTTGCACTACGAACTAGGTACTTTCTAGGTACAGAAAAGTCAGATAGGGAACGTCTGGAATCTGCATGCATGGCTTCAAATATGTCGGTGCACATGGCGCAACGTTGAATGTAGTCTGCCGCGGTCCCGCACATGGTGTAGTATCCTATGTGATTGACCTCGAGGTTTCAAGTGAGGCTCGCTGCGATGGGTAGAAAACGGCAAAGGAAGAGGCAAGGGAAGGCACCGAGAGCTGCAAAACCGCAAAAGGTGCTCTGTTTCCGTCGTTCTGTGAGGGGTTTCTAGCTGCATCGCTTGTGGGTTACCGCGTGGTATTTGTCATCTTGCGCACTGTCATGTATTGTTGATCATACGTTGCTAGCCCTTTGTTGAAAACGGTTTGGCAGGACGTAATGCTGTCAAACAATGACACCGAGATGCTTGAATAGCCATACGCAAGCTGTCGAAAATGTGGTTTCTTGGTTGATTAGAGGTAATGGAGCGATAAATGTAATTTGGTACTGTTGTTATGTTGGTGTACCTCATTCATAATTGCTTGAGGGTTTTGTGGTATCTTGTGGATTGTGTGTTTTCGCCTGTGATCGCTGGACACCGGATCTTAGGTAACTGCATACTTTTTCTCTGCTATATGAAATGTTTAGCACTTCCTTTACACTGCCTATGCGGGCTAATTTATTGCGTCGATGCCTATAAACGCCTATTTATTACACTGAAGTGAAAAAAAAAAAAAAAAAATGTTTCAGACTGCAGCTTCCTTTTTTGAATGCAGTTTTGGTTGCGGTGACCATGGTAGGGGAATAATTGCTCCGTGCAACGAAGTGCCATCACAGAGCGTTTTTACTTCCCCTTTCCCCCTTCCCCAGTGTAAAGTAGCAGCCCAGGGTCGCCTTACCGCCGCCCAACCTCTACACCATTTCCTTTCATTGGATTACTCACTCTCTTTCTCTCTCCCCTGGAACTGCGGTATTGCTCTTAGCATGTGTGCGAGCATGGGACTACTTTTGGCACAACTGTTCAGTATTTTTTCAACACTGTCAACTGCAGTACAATGTTACGGCCACCCTACTGTAACATCTGTAAACTTTGCTCAGAGTCAAGTTGCATTGTCGGTGTCCTTTGAAAACATCCACACCTGCACTCGCGTTAGCTACCAGGAAGATCTTGTTGAAAAGTTTGGCAAGAATCCTGTAGCGAAATGGTTTCACACATGCACACAGTTGTAATTTAATGGCAGCTGCGGCATGCTCGATCGTAGGAGTCAGCTTTGAAAAGCTTGTGTTCTAGCTCCAGAGGTGACTTTTTTCTACTACGGCCAGTTCAGACAGTAGGTGCTTCCTAGCTGCCTTTAATGGTGAGAAGATGGAAGTTATATTGGTAATAAGTATAACTTCTAATATGTATGTTTCTTTGTATCTAATACACCACTCTGCCTTCCCCACCCGAGTTACACTTGTGCATAAAGCTGCCATTCTTATATTTGCTCTCTCGAACCTCGAAGCATTTTTCCCTGTGATGGCCGTAAGTAGTGAGTGTTAAAAATCTCTTACCCTTAATAAAAATATAATTTACCTGCTCTAAATAGAGCAGCAAACATCACCTGATGTCAAATTTTTACGGGCAACACTTCATCTTCAAACACCTATCCCCCAGCCTCAAAAATAAATGCTTCCCACGGACTTGAAAAGGTACTTTTTTTTTCCTAATTTATAATGTATACATCAGGCTCATTATTTCAAGCTTGCTTAGTTAGTACATTTGACTTATTAAAACTGACACTCTGGTACTGTCAACATTGTGCAATAAAAAAGCACCCCAAATTTCAACTCTCCGTAATGCAGATACATCAGCAGCCTCCTTCAAGTGTGAATTCATCATAATCATAATCAGCCTGACTGCACCCACTACAGGGAAAGGTCTCTCCCATTCTCCGATATCCCTCCAATTTACCCAGTCCTGTGCCAGCTACTTCCTCCTAATCCCTGCAAACTTTCTATTTCATCCGTCCACTTGGCTTTTCGCTGTTCTTTGCGGCACTTGCCTTCCCTTGGAATCCACTCTGTCATCCTTAACGTCCACCGGTTATTCTGCCTTCACAGTACGTGCTCTACCCATGCTCATTTCTTCTTGATTTCAACTTGAATGTCAGTAACTCGCGTTTGTTCTCTGATCCTCTCTGCACGCTTCCTGTCTCTTAACGATACACCTATCAATTTTCTTTCCATCTCATTAACTCTTATCCCTAGCTGTGCCCAATCCAGGTCTCTGAATACATCCTGTTAGCAAGCAGTGAATAGCCCTGGAGAGATCTTGTTTCCTTGCTTAACACCGTTCCTCATGAGGATTTCGTTACTTTCTTTATGGAATACTATGGTCGCTATGCAGCAACTGTAGATATTTTCCAGGTTTTTCACATGTGGCCCATCTGCACCCTGGTTTTGCAGTGCCTGCATGACTGCAGAGGTTGCGACCGAGTCCAGTGCTTTCTTATAACCTGTGAAGGTTGTATATAGGGGTTAGTTATGTTTTGCACACTTCTCTATCAAGTTTTAATTGCCAAGGTTTGACTGTATATTCCTTCTGAATATACGGTCCTTTAATGGCGTCCCTCATAGCCGATTTCATACCGCACCATACCACATTCCATACCATACCATCAAGTGTGGGCTATCTCATGTAACACCATGAATTGCTTCATTTTTGATTAATTCCTTCCTCTGAACCCTAAATGCGTTTCCTTTGATCGTTTATCCACATAGAGGTTGTGCCGTTTCCTCAAATCTCTCTATCAGAGGTTAGGAAAAATTCAACTGTTCTCTGCTCCTAAATGCTCCTTAAGTATGCCGCATTGTTTTTTTTTTTTTTTTCAAGAATATTTTCACATCTTGATGACATTTTCATTTTTGGTCCAATCGGCAGAGGCTGTAGTGAACACCTTTTCTTTTTTTTTGATATGTATTAAAATAGGTGGATATCTTTACCGGTGTTTATTGAAGGATTGCAGACTACCAGAAAATACTTCATTTCAAATTCTCAAGCTGTTGTGAGGAACAATTTTTAAAGATTGTGTGAATTATGGGATCCACACAGAGCTTTAAAATTTGTCTCAAATAGTCACAAAGACCACCTCTACAGTTTGTTTGCATTATGATATGGCTCTAAATATTTTTCAAGGTCCCTTGGGAATGTGTGAAATTTTTTTCAACTAAATTTGGGATGGGCAAAAAAACGCTTGGCATGGCATGAGTCCAAATTACCAAGATACTGGTATGCTTTAACTGTAGCAGAGTTTTCTAGTGAGCTAGCTGGGGCAAAGCAAGTACTTAAAGAGAAAAAAATGAAAAAGACGACTTGAAAAATATGAGGAGGAAAAGCCAGAAAACCACATTCTTCAACTTATTACTTATTGGTTGCAAACCATGTTTCACGAGGAATGTTATAAAACAAATCTTTTATTTCCATTGAGAAGTTCGTGTTTGCAGACGTTAGGTTTTCTAAAGAAACAAGTCCTTTTTGAACTGAGTACCAAAAAAAATGGGTCCTGCCCCATTATTTTGTCCAAGTGGCTTTTAGGAAGTCTTGTACCAATCACTGCCAACTAGAGATGGGTCACTCAGGAGCGAGCCGGTTCTTTTGAGTGGCTCTTTCAAAAGAGCAGATGAGCGGCTGCTCACTAAAAGTGAGTGGCGGTTCTTTTGGTGAGCCGGCTCTCGATTCATGTCGAACAGTCCTTGGGAGTCGGATCTTCTTGGTGTGACTTTGGCACCATCTGTTCACGATGCGAGAAAGCAATGGCCTCAGAGATCCCCCCTCCTGTGCTTGCGAAAGAAATGAAGAAATGCGCGAGAGGATGATCTCAGAGACCATGCCTGCCGCCCTTCCTCACAAGAGTCGCACACATCCCCTCACCTTCGGCTGTCTTTTGAGCCGCTCTTTCAAAAGAGTGAGAATGAGCGGTGGCTCACTGAGTAGCGGCTCTTTTAGAGAGCCGTCAGGAACCGTGAGCGGCAGTTCTTTTGAAGACGCTCCCGTCAAGTAAGCTGTCAGGAACTGTTCCGCCAGAGTCGGGTCTTCTACTTGCTGCAACTTCAGCACCATCTATTAGCAGTGCGAGAAAGCAACTCCAGTGGGCAGGCATGGGTGGATCGAGCCGGCATACAAAGAAAAGAAAAAAGGACCGTCTGCACGATCCTCCACACATTGTCGGCTGCTTTACCGCCGTGTCGAGGCTCTGCGCTAGCGACTTGGCAGCAGCAATGCTGTGTGTATAGGGGAGAAAACCTGGGCCAGGGGGCACTGCGCCGCTCTGTGCTTCAGCGCCTTCCATGGAGACCCTGGCAAAACCTTCGCACAGCACGACCGCGTCATCTGCTTCCCGCTGCGTTGAAAAGCATGTTGTCGTCTGCTCCGCGCTGCATTTCAGTGTGTGTTTACGCTTGCGCGCGCGATTGTTTCTCTCCTCCTCCCCCGCTGTCGTGCTCCAACAAAGGGGGCAGAAAAAAAAAAGAACTAGAATGAAAAAATGACGGCGCGCTTTTTCATTAAACTTGTGTAGAAACGGTAATGGGATGGTTGTCGACCTTTTTTTTTTTTTTAGATATCTAGTACCGCTCATATCTCGCAGCTCTGTTTGTAACTGGCGGTGCCGCAGCAGCCATTGTGAAACCGAGTTGGCCTCAAAAAACATTTATACGTCAGTCGTTCAGGAGCTCAGGAGCTCAAAACTGCGAACTCGCTAGAGGAGATAACTGAACTAGGAATTGCACAGAGTAGCTGTGGAATTAAGAAGATAAAAGTTTCTATGGAGAGATTTCCCCGTCTGCATGGAAAGTCGTCAGGAATTTCCTCGCTGTTCGTCTCAGGGAGAGAGGAAACTGCGCAAAAATGGCATGCCTCGGCTTCTTGTCAGTGACCCAGGTCGTTGGAAACCCCTCATTGTTAAAGGTAGATAGGTCATTGATTTCGAATTCCAGTGTCCAGCAGCGGACTTCCTCTGGCCGCTGTTGGCGTGAACCAAAGGGTAAAGTGTTATTTTTGTGCCATTGTAAGGAAAACGTCAAAAACGCGCCAAGACAGGCAACACGGCGCCGGTAGCCTGTTAGTAGCTGTAGTCGTCACCCTGCTGAAGCAAATGGGTCATTGTAGATGGCAATGTTTAGTTTCGTTGACTTTCTCGGGGGGTTGACTAATACGCCAGTTATCAAAGAGGGTTGAGTGGGCCTTCTCCAAGTAAATGGCCACACTCATCGCTTTGTACACGCGTGTCAATGAGTCTCCACGAGAAGAATGCACTGTTCCTTTCACTGAACAGCTGGGACAGAGATTTCAGGGCTTTCGCATTGACAAAAAAAAGTTTAGAGCTAACTTTTGTTAGCAGAGGAACCCCACCCCAAAAAAATGAGCCCCCTCCCCACTTGGCCTTTAAAAAGTGCCGGGTTTACATGTGCGGCCGCATCGTGGGCTCCGTGCAGCATCTGAGTGCTTGTCTGCTTGCGCGTGGTCTCCTTGCCCAGTTTTCATCTTCATCGATTTCCAAGAAGTAAGGTGCAATAGGATTAAATCATGGTGCGCTTTCAAAAAAGGTCTATAATTTTGAAAGCTATTTTCGCAGTGCGAACTTCTTTACTCTCCCACAGCTTAACACAACGAGGTACCGCCTCAAGTCCTTCAATATACCTGTTGCTTGCCGCTTGCATTCGAGTAGCGAATTCGCATTCATGTTTTTTTTTAATGTCCTGAGCCTGCCAACAAGCGCTCTTTGAAAACAATTTTCGCGGCGATAAATTAATCATAATTTTTCGCTTTCGAAAGCATCAATAAAAAAACACGTCTCCAGCCAACCTCTTAGTCAGTCAGGAAACCGAAAAAAAGCAAAAATAAGAAACCCCACTGGCAAAGAGCCCCGGCTTTGAGCGTGTCTGCACGCAACTTTTTTTCCCTTTTCCTCATTCTCCTGCTCCGCGTGCACGTGCGGCTGCACCTGGCACGCGCTCCCGCGTGAGCGGGCTGTGCAGACTCCACAGAGCCATGCACTGCGTGGCCGCGGCTGCACGTAGGCTTTGTAGTTCCCCTTTGCTCCACCAGAAACCGAGCGCTGACGCCGCGGAGCAAACTCCAGCTTGGGTTCCCTATGCTTTGGGTGGTCACCGCCAGTTTTGTATGTCTTTTGCTTTGCTTTCTATGCTTGTTATGCGTAGTTTTCTCAAGTTTCATTACAACAAGGCGAATGTCGAATGCAAAGCCCCTTCCGCAGCCAGCTCAGAAGAAAAAAATCCAATTCAGTCATGTACAAACAGCACCGACTGCAGCGCGTCGTGTGCTCTAAACGGGAAATGGATGCCTTGAAAAATTAAAACCCCTCCTCACAGCATGAATGGCAAGCAATACGGCTTGAAATAGATGCAAAATGAAGGAGTCAAGGAACGAAATATGGTCGGCGTGTGTATGTGGCGGCGAAAACGGAAAAGTTTAACATGTTTGAGTTAGGGGAGTGGGAAAGAAACCTGTCGCCAGGTAGAAAGGAAACAACGGGAGAAGCAGGGGGGCTTTGGGGGCTGAGAGCCGTGGGCCTTGCGAAAAACTTCCGCAACGTTGAATGAAAGGGTTATAAGAATATACGAAAAACGAATCAGAGAAAGCAAAAAAAAAAAAAAAGAGAGAGAGAGAGAGAGAGGGCAGGCCATAAAAGCACAATTTAGAAAAGAGAAAAAGGACTATCGCGGACTCTAGCTACAAAGCGCACACTGCATTAAAAAAAAACGATGCATTTACATTATACTTCAGGCTCCCACTGAATTCACTGTCTCCGGAAAGATAGGAGGGACCTCAAATCCATTAATCACTATCTATATCTGTCTATATTATCACTATCTGTATTTATTAATAGTCAGCCCACATGAGATTTTGGGCTATATCTATAGAATAATGGCATCAAGTATTTACTAGGGATAATTCTGAGTGTAGTGCGTGATGGTCAATGTTGTTCAGATAATTTTGAAACAATAGGATAACAAATGAGTGAAATCTTTTCTTAGGGAATGGGTGCACTTCCAGTAAATATAGTGGACTTGTAAAGAGAAAGAATTGCATTTAAAAAAATGGATATTGCTGTTTGCTGGGATTTTTTAGACACCACGAAGGGAGAGAATGGAGACAATTATTTCCACATCCTAGTTGAGAACAGGGCTTCTTTTCAACTTGAGTAGTCATGTACATGGCAGAACACGTGGCATGCGCCTGGTGTGCCGGAACACTCTTAATAACCTGCTAATAGTATACTCCCGTAAGTGTAGGCGCCGACCTTGGTTAGGCTGGAGGGCTCGAGGCACCCCCTTCCACCAAATATTCCCCCCCCCCCCCCCCCCCACCTCCTATTTTACTCATGCGTAACATAGTTTGAAGAAACAAAAATGCATTACTTATAACCATGTTATATATATTTTCATTTATGCCTTTGAACGTTTGCACCAACAGTGAGATTCTTGATGCATCGTTCGAACAGCGGCGGTCAACGTATGGCGCCATGCTTTGCAAGATCTGGCTCTGATGAAAAGTTTGGTACGGCTCACTGAACGAGAGGGCGAATCGGCTCTCCAAAGTCTAAAAGAACCCCCGCTCACTTTTACATAACTATGGTTCACTCATTCCTTAATAAGAGCAGTTGAAAAGACAGCTGAAGGCAAGGAGGGTACAGTGCTCTATCAAGAGAGTGGTTGCGACTCTTACGAGGAAGGGCAGGAGAGCAGTTGCTTTGTCGTATCGCTAACTGAAGCACGGAAGTCGTACCCAGCCACCCGGCTGCAACGGAACGGTTCGGGAGGTCGAACGGGCATGGATCAGTGAACAAGAGAGAGAGAGAGACAGAGCTGGCTTTCTCTCTCTCCAATAGAACCACTGCTCACTCCTGAGCGACCAAACTTTAGTGGGCCGGTGAGCCGTTCAAATGAGCCGGCTCACTTCAGTGAGGTGAGCTGTTCTGAGCCGCTCACTAAAGTTAGCCGGTTTGCTCATCTCTACTGCCAACTGCCCTCCTCTTAATTGAAAAATACAGCGAAGTCAGCTTGTGTAATAATGCAGCCAGCATGTGTATGGATCATTTCCTTGAACTGTCTGAAGTTAGTGTTGCATATCAGCTTTTTGAAAATGAATCCTTAACTGTAGATCACCCAGATTTCAATCACTTCAGTATTGTCATTATAATTAATTGCACTATATTTTTCTAACTATATCTCAGTCCTAAAGCTTCTGCCTCCTCTCTGTGGCAGTAGCAGTGCTACCTAGTGGCCGACAGCTGGCACCTAATTAGTGGCTCTGGATATTGACTCATTTGGAGGCAGCTTAGCTCGTTAGGACTGTGGCAAAGCGTACTGGCACTGCAAAGAATACCAGTTATAATGCTACGTAGGGCCCTGAAATTTTTGTTTGATTTTTGTATGTGTTTGCTGGCTAGAAGTTGCTATAACTAACAAGCAATACTAGACCAAAAAAAGAAGACCAAAACCTCTAAACTTATTGTTTAGTCAGCCAATGTGACGGTTATTTTCTTATCTAACGGCCATCTCAGCAGTTCTCATGGGACAGCTGCTCTTCTGTAAAGAAGTTTTGAGCTGGCCATGCGTTATTACAGCCTCCAGTGAGACTGTGCACTGCTTTGCACCAGTATTGCTTCGCTTGAATACCTTTCCAGGAGGCCCTAAAGTGCCAGTAAAACACCCACTAGGAACATCAAACTCACTTGATATGTGTAATAACGAATTACCACTGCCCAAGAAAAGCCAGTGCCTGAAAACTTAGTGTTCAAGAGTTTTCTTGCAGCTATTATCGATAAGATTACACCACCATTCATTCATTCATTCATTCATTCATTCATTCATTCATTCATTCATTCATTCATTCATTCATTCATTCATTCATTCATTTGTCTATTCATTAATCATTTGAGTACAATTGGTGCTCATGTACAGGTGTACTCAAAATAATACAAGCACGATTTAGCATTTGAACTTTTATTGTGAATTTTCTAGATCGAATACAAAGGTTGAGAGTGCATCAGGCGACATTTCTGAGTATACACATAAAGTATGTCCAAATTTTTACTAGGTAAAACGTGAAGAGAATTTTATTGCTGAAGTGTGTTCCATACTGTTATGGACGTGGCTGTAAATACATAACCGTGCAAACATTGTGCTTGGATAGCTGAGGCAAAAGACACCTTGTAATAATGCCTGACAAGGCTCAGTACCTTAAAACATGTCAATTTTTATTCTGCAAGAAAGTTTCATATTTTTAGTGGAAAACTTTGTAGCATCTTGGGGTCAAATATTTGCATTGATAAAGCCGCACTGTGCTTTTATATGTCTGTTCAGTGTTTATTTTCAGCAGAAAGCTTGCTTCCTGAGAGAATGCAGTTTCGAATTCGGAAATATGCACATGAGGAATCTTTCCTTGCTTCCCTAATTTTTGCAGTAATTTCAAGATGAGCTTCTGTAAGCTTTAAAGGGTAGAGACGTCACATTTTTCTTAGTGTATTGCTGCTTTGGAATTATGCCTAAGACATTACTGAGCATGAATCACTGCATGAAATTCGTCTACAATTAGTAAATAATTTATAATTGAATTTCTTCTGCCACATGGTTTTGGCTTTGGTTTCAGGTTGTCGAACTATGGTTGTGACGTTACAAGTGTGTTTAAGATCGCGTTAGCGACACAAAAACTGCATTATTATGGCTCTTTGTCCAGTTGCTACCATTTAGGCTTCTGAAGCAGCTTAGAGTAAGAGTTTACATGAATCACAACTATAAAGCAGCGGCTATATTGTGGCTTTTGTATGCCTCACATGATCTCGTACTCATTTGTGACGGTGGAACCTCTGTTGGGCAACTTGAAACTGAAATACTACTACAGAATAAGAAAATTTCATTTATAAATTATTAATTGAGCATTGGAAAACCAAGTGGTGATTCATGCTTACTAATTTTGTATGCACAGTTCTAGAGCAAAATTGTACCGGGAAAAACTTTGTGTCTCTGCGTCTATATGCTCACTGCTATGAATTCACTGAAGACATCTGTTTGACAGGCAGTGCTGAACTGTCAGTAGAATTTTATGGTAAGTTTCTATCCTTGCAAAGATGTGGGGATAGACACCTTTGTATAAATGTTGCTTCATTAAAAACTATATTTGTCTACGAATCCCTGTCGTATATGTTTTTCATTAATGATGTGTACTTTGCAGTCATGGTAATTTGCTGTATGTTTTTTTTTGTTCTAGGTGTGAAAGCCTTACAAACTGTGTGAAAGGGCATATATTTTTATTATATTTTCTTGCAGTAGTGCAGATTATACATCTTACTCGATCAGAAAGTGTATGTGTGTTAGCTAGAAATACTGGGCATTAACTCACATCATGGAAGAACCTTTTTCTTAAACTACTAATATTGAATCCACTAGGTGGGCTACCAGAAACTTGATTATGGTATTTTGCACAGCACAGACTTAAAAACGAACAAACAAAAAAGGATTTGATGTTTGTGGGACAAAAAAAGCACAGATAGTTTGTGCTGTTAGCTGATCTGTGCAGAGACAACTCTACACATTATTTCTCAGTAAATGGCACAGGAGGTGTTGTTATGCCCACAATGAAGCTGTTGTTGACCAAATTCAAGCATGCTACAACATGTGCAGAAGGTGTGACAGACTGCTTCAAATTTGGCATTTTTATATAGTTCTTTTATGCTTAAGGAGGCTAAAAGCAAGTTATACTGTTGTGACACCTCTTTTGTTGTTTAGGTGTAGACCTGGTCTTTGCAGGTGAAAATTCTGATTTGATTGTGTTTAATAAGAACATCTGGGTACCTATAGTCTACCATTAAGTACATATCTTTTCCCATTCCTCTGTGACACTCTTTCCTTGTAAGTTGTGTCTCGAACTTGGCGCTAGATAATACTGGTCAGTGCACCAGCATCTAGTCCTTTGATAATAGGGAGAGTTGGTTTTATTGGCAGTTGTGGACAGTTTCATGATGTGAAAATGTGTTCCACTGTGCATTCCAGGTTTTGAGAGCTTTATTTATGCTTCACTGTTCTTGCACAACGCAAAATGTTCTGTCATTGTGTTTCATGTAAACAGCCATGTGGCTTAAAATACCTAAGTTTTTCTGTCACAGCTATAGTTTGAAAAAAAAAAAAATGCATGAAATAGCATTTCTGTTGAGATCAACACTGCTTGTTGGCAATTAAATGTATATAATAAGGTTTTAGGTGCTTATTTTTATCTCCAAAAAAAAAAACACTTATTTAGTGGCTAAAAGTCTGGTTCCTAGGGATTACTTTTGTAGAATGTCATTGTGAAGCAATGGTTTTTTTCTTGAAAAGGTAAACGAAAATGGTGGGGCTCCTTTGTACACCGAGATCGACAGGAGCAACGAAGCCTTCGAGAAGTACTACAAGGTAGGAACCTTCTCTCTGCATATAGTGACTTACCGTCAACGGCAGGCTCTTGTAAATATAGCATTTTGTATTATTATACAGTGAATAGAACTGCTCGCACATCTGGCATTGACATGTCTTCAAGGACAGACATCATTGTTTACTCATAGAATTCTTTTTTTTTTTTTTTCAACCATTTATGTCAATATATAGATCAATATATAGTTCAACTTTGGTCAAGGAGAAGTTGCTACTTGAATGTAAAAGCTGCATCATTTGTGTTCTTTTTACATGGCATGGTTGTCGATACATAATACTGGTTTTATCCTAATAAAATCTAAGCTTTAACATATCCAGAGAAAATCTCAAGACATCCTCGTGATATGTATGTGCAGATAATGTTTTGGACCTGCAGTACTACAGCATGTAATTTTGGCATTATCCGTAAATAGTCTGCTCAGATGCAATGACATAACTTCCAGAGTTTGGATAACTACACTTGCTTCTTTTTTTGAGTAGTGTGTTTCATTTATTATATTTCGTATTGATAGTTTAGTTGTGTGGGTAAGGTGTCAGTCGAAATGATCCTGTGATTAGTAGCCACAGCATAGTCTGCTCAACCACCATTGTAAATGTTGTTGCTAAGTAAACAGGTTTCTGCGGCTACGTAATCCCTTTATTTCTGCATTCGGACAAGGTTTCCCTGAAAGGAAAAAAAGGCACTATTTGCCCCTTTTCACAAGATGTGGCACATCTTGCTATGTAGACAGTGCATTAGAAACTAACAAACACGGACATTGTGGTGTGCACAGCATTACTGTGTATGTTGGTGCTGCTGGTTTCTTACTGAAAAATGGCAGTTTGCTCAACCAATAAAACATGGTAGCACGCACAGGAGGAGAAGCACGCATGCACTCGGTGGTGGTTTAAGAAGGTGGACTGCTAGGAAGCAAATAAATTCATGGTTAGGGGTTGAAACTTGTTCCGTCACATGACTTTCAGTACCACTATTTCCAGTGGCATTCTCTGCGTTGTATGAGATATTTAAGAATTTCACCTTAAAGGAAGGCAATTTCATTGGCAGTGCCTTGTGCATGACCAGAAAAGTTGTATTAGGTTGGAATATAGTGTGTTGCTGCCACCTCAGTGGAAATGAACTCGCCAAAATTTGCCCACCTAGGTGGGTAGAGATTGGAGTCAAAATTGAAAAATAAAAGCAAGCAGATGTCCAGAACATTGCACTTTCTTGTGCTGTTAAGGCATGGTTTTGCATTGGCGGTGCCTCGTTAGGGTTACAGAAGTTTAGTGCTTCAAAACTTAACCACAGTACCTCATCGAACAATACCATCGCCTCATAGTGCCCAGGGTTCTAGTTCTTTTGGTACTGTTGACTATAATGGGCAGTGAAAAGCCAGCTGGTTTTGCCATGTATGTCATGAGTACTAACCTTTTTCAGTTAAAGCTGAATCTTTAAAAAATTAATTAATCTAGTGCCAGAGTGGTCATGTTCAAGAGCAGGTGGTTGAAATTAGTATGGAGCCCTCTGTTAATATTTGTCTCATAGCCATCCTAGCGCAGTGAAGTTAATTCTTCCTCTTCCTTATAGCCAGGAGTGCAGCTTTGGCAAGTTCCTTGATTTTTCCTTTTCTCTATGCAATCGCGAACTTTCGGTTGTATGTTCACGATTACATTGACAGTTTCAAGTAGTTTCTAATGTTCTGCCTAGCTTTTCATTGCAATTTTATTTCCTCTGTGTGAGCTGCAGCATTAAAAAGCTCGGCAATATCATTACTAATTGTTAGAATTTTCCCTACTGTGTATTGAAATGCGACAATACATCCAAAAGAATGGGCTTGATTAGCGCCACGCTTCTGCGAACAAACATGCGAAGACACTAGTCCAAGTCAGTGTATGAGGTCTGCCTATGCGCTGGTTTGGCTGCACTTTGCCACCTCGCTTATGTGTATCTGTTGTGCTCTCATGGGTGGTGTGAATTATTTTCTTTTAGTGTTCCCTTGTTTTTGTGATGAGTGTGAGACTCTTTTGTGCAGCCTGACGAGAATGAGCATTCCATTGGGCGATGTCCCTCGCAATGAGAACCCTGAAGGCTGCCAAACAGAGTAGTGAGCAGTAACAGTGAACTGTAATTTTTAGAAGACACTGGTCTTATGGGGCAGTGTGAAAGACGCATTCTTTCAACTAGGGGATCGGGTGGAGAAATAGCCCAAAAGGCCACTGTAAAGCTGATCTTACCTGTGCCACTGCCATAACCATCGCAACCATGAGCTTGAAGCTGCTCTAAAGCTGATGGTGAAACTAATGCTAAATAAGGCGCTCAAGTTTCCATTAGATATATACAGTAAAATCTCATTAATTCGACGCCTACTAATATGAATCATTGGAACTGGAGTGCAGCCCCAGCAAACGTTCGTGTAGGTCTGTGTTGTCACACTTGTTAATTCGGCCATTGACCGCACTCGCACCGGTTAATTTGGATGTGGGGCCCTGCCAAGGTATGACCTTGGCTGCACCGTCTACATATTGAAGCATCCTCAAAATGAGAAACGGTTGCTTGCGAAAAGGCACCAGTGCTGTGTCAGTCTATGGAAAGGGCTGTGGAGGCCTTTACTATTTTGAAACAATTCCTTGACGTCCCTGATAGTGTGCGCAAAATAAAGCACTTGACAAGACCGTGAAAAATCACTGTTGTTGCTTCATCTCAAATGTAGGTAGCCATCATCCAGGTGTTCATTGGATAAAATTTCCTTGGTGTAAATTTTTCTCGGCAGTTTCTTTTTCTTTTTGAAGGCCGTTTGATGATTCAAACTTTCGGATAAGTCTAACATTTTTTTAGTCCCTCGGAGGCCGTATCAACTTGATTTTATTGTGCTTGGCACAAAGCCTTCGTCGCCTTTGTGCCATAAAACCCAGTATAACTAGCTGTATTGATATTCAGGCAGAAACTTCCTTCACGCCAAACTGATATCAAACAATACCAGCACAGAGCAGTTGCTCTGATGAATTAGACCGCTCAGCCATTGTCATAGCAGCATGTGCAAATTTGCAGCAAATGTTTTTTAACTGTACACCGCCACTTGTTGGAGACTAGATGGGTTCACTTATAACAGATGCCACTACAGAGGTCTCATTGCTGAACACTTGGAAAATAACTAAACCAGCAACATCTTATCTTTCGTTCTGTATTTACTGCCACAATGTGTCGTAAAGAGGTGGTATTTGTTTGGAATTTTTTTTCCTTCACGTGCTGCACTTTAACCCACTGCATTTCCATTATGGAAAAGATCAGTGGGGGAGGAAGTAGGACATGTTTGGTGTGAAGAAAGAGTTGTCGAAGAGTTGTTTGTGTTTGTATTTTGTGGGTCTCCCATATAAGACTTACTAGAGATGTGGCTGACTGCTGGACAAGAGCAGCTTTATGTAGCTGCAGTGATAGATAGCCAAAGCAGCTGAATGCATTGTTGAGGTCAAAGACGAAAAGTGAACGGGTATCACGGTAAAACCTCACAGGAATTTCACTAGTGCAGCACTGTTGGGCTAGTTGGTGAATATTTCATTTCATTTTGTTTTCTCTCCTTTCTGTCCTGTCCACTCTGCGATAAATTTTTCTCGAAACACACGTATGACTTAGCTGATACTAATTCAGAGAGAACAGATCATCATAAGCCCTTCTTGAAGTTTTATATGCCAGTTCTACAAAGCATTTTGTTTTTCATACTGTTGGGGATAAGATAGGCTACAAATTTATTTTATTTCGTTTGGACGTTTTTTATATCAATGAAAGGATGGTGTGTTAATGTTGCGCCATGTGGAGTTTAACCTTGTTTCAAAACTGGCAGTTAATGCTGAAAAAATGAACTGCTGAATTTTGTTTCAGAAGCCATCTTAACAGTGTCAACTATATGCATTTAGTTTCTTGTGCAGCTTTTTTCACACTACATTCTAACTGTCCTCACTCCTGCCAAGCGACACCAGCGAATGCAACCACTTTACAGCAGTAATTTATGTGTCATTTTGACCAGGCACAACAAATTGTACCAGAAGAAGAGTGGGAGGACTTCATGGCAGCACTTCGTCGTGGGTTGCCTGTTGCATTCAGAATTACAGGATTTCTTCCGTAAGCAACATTCTTTTTTTTTTTCTTGATTCATTTAGCAGGCACCATGCAACACCAGAAAAAATTTCTGCCATTTGAAGAAACTCATTTCTAAATATCAAGAAAAAGATGTGTTCTTTTGCTGAAGTATGCCATTATTGTGGTCAGCAAACATTAGGCTTGAGTGCAGCTTTGGCTGTATAGCGATAAAAATTTAGCCTGCACTATGTTAGTGATAAATTTTGAGTGCGCTAGGCTTAGGTTGTCTGAATGCACCTTTCTCCTTTTGTTTTGTACATGCCTTTCCTCAGGTGGTTTAGCTATTGTGCTGTTGAAATCGTACTAATTACATTTATTGTAGTACCGATTGCTTCATATTGGTGTATATCTGCTTTTTTTTTTGTGTGTGTGTTCTCAGACAGTGCCGCCTTCTTGTTTTCCCTTTAATACAATTTCAAGTGTTAGAAGGGATTTTTTTTCTTTAAGTGTGTGTTTGCACAGCCATTCATAAGGGGAGTGCACACTTCTTACGGCTTTTCCAATGGGGTCTGCTTCTACCTGCCACTGCGCTTCGGTGGGGTCCCCCACTTCTCCGCTTCTGCTTTCACCATTCATGCGCAGGAAAAGCACATTCTCGCTTCTGGCCTCGCCCGCATGAATTGCAATTGGCAAGTTTTAATATTTCACTCCTTATGGTTTGTCTAAGGAACATGAAATCAGCTTCTGAGAGCAGCAACCAATGAGGTATAAAACTATAAAACACAGATTATATTATATTCTGCGCGCATGTTTTCACGTTAGTGTGACTGCATGGTCACATGAGCCTTTGGATATACTGATGTCAACACTTTCTACCTCGAAATGTTTGCACAAGTACAAAGCTCTGCACTATGCAGTGTGCGCTTTGACAGTGTTATCCAACGTGTAGAATTATACGCGACCTGAAATGTTTGCATGGCATGCTTCTGAGAAGTGGGGATTCCGAAGTTGAAATGAGATCGTGAAGCTTCACTCGCAGCATTCTCGCTTAGCACAAAAGTACCATCAACGAGGATTCATGGGGCTCCACATATTCAGAGTAAAGAACAAAATTTATACATAGTTAAAATTCTAGGTGTCCAATGCAGTGAACTGCTTTCTTAAACTCTAATATGCTTTACGTTCAGAACATTTCAGCCGGCTCAAAAGGCTGTACGCACGTGTAGTCTTGCAATTGACGCACGTATGTGACGGATGTAGTTGGTTTAAGACATGAAATAGCAACAACTTTTGATTAAGAAATCGGACACGAAGAACTCTGCAGAAGTGAGGAAAGCGGCAGACAAGAAAAAAATCAATCTCCTTCAATATTGAGCAGTCTTTAAATACTATGCTCACTGGCTGTTTGACATAAGTATAATCTGCAGCAGGGAAGTTGGGGGGGCTTTCGGGCGTGAACGCATCAACTAGCTGTAGTTATATAGCGTTTCAAAAGCAGCCTGTCTGCAGTGAGAGTGTCGGTGCAGAGCACGTGACTGTGTTGGAAAGCTTGGAAAGAGCCGATAGCATTTCCAAATGTGTATAACGAACTTCTTATGGAACTTAAAATCTCTGAGAGGCACACTTACCACGGGAGAGGATGCATTTTCCATGTCTTGTTCGAAACAGAAGTGTGCTGATCTCAGAGGAACTTTGTATTTGTTAAATTCTATTATCTCTATTTCCTTAGCTTGTTTTCAAAAGCGATTATTCGTAGGAGCTGTGTAACTTGCACACAACACAAAAATTTGCTGTTCATAAAAACTAGGCCAATTTTGGCTGTAAGTTCTAGCCGCTTATTATAGAATAGAATATTAGCTACGATATTCTGTGTGTCAAGAAACGCGGAATTTGGTGGCAGTAGACTTCCTGAACATTTTACTAGGCAGTGACGGGGAAGCAACCTACACGCGCGTGCTACGCCGATGGTTTCCCTTTCCCCATGAGAAAAAGGGAGCGTTCAAAGAAACAGGAGGGCGCAGCACGGACGGCCCTAGCAACCAACAGGAAAAATATAGATCAGTCTTGGTTTGGGATTCATGGCTCTCAGTCACTCATTCCTGACCTGCGCTAGTGTCCCAACAGTGGTGACCCGGACACAAACAGCGACTCCAACATGCCTACTGTGTTGTAATCGACCTAAAGCTGCCCCCCTTTTGGCCCGCAGACCCCGAGCTTTGATTCGTGCAGTTTGCCACCCGGCACATCATAGCTGAACTCACTATCTACCACCATGTCATGAGCAGTTTGCCACCAATGATGAAGAGCGAAGTCCGTGATCTGTTGCTCGTCCCACCTGCAGAGAATGCCTATAAAATTGATTCGGCGTTTGCGCTATCAGAACCCAAACAGCGACGGCAAATCCTGACCGACACGGACCTTGGCGAATGCACACTGACGCAACGCTGGGCCACATGCAACAACTTGTAGGAAGTGCCACAACAAGCCTGGGCAGCGCACTTCTTTGTGAGATATTTCTGCAGCGTCTCCCCAACAGCATCCGTGTGGCACTCACTACTGTGGCCAAAAAAGGCCTCGTCAAGATGGCCGCCATCGCCTACACGATCGTGGCTGCTGCACCCCCCTCCTTTGCAGCCATGCAAATGGGGACCACCTCCTCTCCAAACCACTTGCTCGAACTCCACGCAGAGGTTGCGCGTCTAGCCGACACAGTGGCAGCCTTGCAAACAAGCACCTCACGCACTTCAAAGCAGCTTTTCACACCGCCGCAACATATTCAAATGTGTTGGTGCTGGTATCACAGGAAGCATGGCGATGCTGCGCGCAAATGTGTGGCGCCTTGCACTATTCGGGAAACGCCAGAGGCCAGCATTGAGGGCGACCAATGCTTGAACATTGACGGAAAGTCGCCCATCAGTGTTTTTCCTCACCGATCATGGTTGTGATGTCCCCTTCCGTGTCGACACAGGTGCTGAGGTGAGCGTTGTCCCAGCGTCTTCAACAGACCGCAAGCATTTGCGCACATCCCCATTGCAAGCAGTCAACAATATGACAATTGCTACCTACGGACAGCACTCCCCGTTGCTCAACCTAGGCCTAAAAAAAAAACATTGGTGGGTTTTTATTGTTGCAGATGTGAAGTTTGCAATTCTCGGGGCTGACTTCCTCTGTCATTTTGGCCTATTGGTAGACGTGCGCAACTGACAGCTCCAAGATCCTGTGTCACAAGAAGCAGTTTAAGGCAAACCCTCGAAACACCCTCCGTTTAGCCCTACTTTAGTCCGACCTGCTGGAACATCACGTTTTGTGGCCATACTGAACGAGTTTGAGTTTCCTAACTTACGCATCAACCACAGGCAGACAGTGCGGTCCAGCATAATGTGCGTCACCACATCAATACAACTGGCCCTCTGTCCATGCACGACCGCATCTGTTGTCTCCAGAAAAGCTCTGTTTGGCCCGTCAAGCGTTCAATCACATGGTGATTACCGGGCACTAAATAGAACTGTACCCGACTGCTATCCTGTGCCGCACATTCATGACATAATGACGAACTTGCACGGTGTTGCAATATTTTCCAAAATGGACCTAGTAAGAGCATGCCACCAGATACCCGTGGCACCAGAGGACATCGCAAAAATTGCCATAACAACATTCTTCGGCCTCTTCGAATTTCTCCGAATGCCTTTCGGACTTTGAAATGCTGGGCAGACGTTTCAGCGGTTCATGGATGGCGTTTTACGTGGTCTAGACTTCCGCCACGTTTACCTGGATGACCTTCTCGTTTGCTAGCGCCACTCCATCTGAGCATGAGGGACACTTACGCACTGTGTTCTGACGCCTTTCTGCCCATGGTATCGTCAACGCAGCAAAATGCCAGCTTGGTGTGCCCGAACTGTCCTTACTGGGGCATACTATATCGAGCGCTGGAATTCACCCTCCACACGGAAAAGGCCAGAGCTGTGCAGGAATTACCACAACCCAGCACAAAGCGGCAGCTCTGAGAATTCCTTGGACTGGTGAACTTCTATCGTCGTTTCGTCCCTCAATGCACTACGATTTTGCACCTTCTGCACAAACTACTATCAGCAGCGGAAAGCACAGCGAAGAACCTCGCTTAAAGTGACAAAGCATGCATTCCATTGAGTCAAGGAGGCTTTGGCAAATGCTGCTGTACTAGCATACCCACAACCAGGCATATGGCAGTGTATCATGGTCGACGGTTCAGGCACAGCCATCGGCGCAGTGCTACAGCAACTTAGCAATAAAATCTGGCATCCGAACTCCTTTTTCTCACGAAAGCTGACCTCAACAGAGGAGCAATACAGCATTTTCGGCCGAGAACTACTTGCCATCTATGCCTCCATTCGCCACTTTCGTCACTATCTGGAAGGAGTGTGAGCGGAGTTACCAACATGGTCGCAGATGCCCTCTTGCACAGCCCTGTAAGCGCCCTTAGCTTTTCAGAGGGAACAGATTGACCTCAGTTGATGGCAGCTCAGCGAGCGGATCAAGAGCTGACTCACTTGCCAACAGCGGTAACCGCTCTGAAATTGCAATAGCTACCTATATACGGTTCAGAGAATTGTGCGTGCTGCGAGATGTCAACAAACATTCCTTGTCCTTTCATTCCCTCCGGGCTCCATCGTAGCGTCTTCCAGTTGCTTCAAAAGCTAGCACATTCAGGAATTCGGGTAACTTAGAAGCTAGTGACGGCAAGGTACGTCTGGCCAGGTGTTGAGACGTCCGACGATGAATGCGAGAATGCATCACCTGCCAGCGCTCCAAAGTCCAGCACCGCACCATGGTGCCATTGGCAAGGTGTCCTGCACTGGACTCGCGATTTGATCACATGCATTTGGACATTTTAGGACCTCTGCCACCTTCCTGTGGTCAGTCGTATCAACTCAAATGTGTCGATCGATTTATGCGTTGGGCTTATGCTGTGCCCATTGCAGATAGCACAGCTGACACAGTTGCCTGCGCTTTTTTGCACCACTGGGTAGGTCGTTTCGGCACGCTGTCGACAGTCACGACTGACCAAGGCAGGCAATTTGAATCTGCTCTTTTCGCCGGCATAATGCATCTGATTGGCACCTCTTGCATAAGAATGACTGCCTATCACCCTCAGAGCAATGGCATGGTGGAACATTTTCACCACCAACTGAGAGCAGCCCTTACGGCGACCGGAGAACACAGCTGGACAGAAGCGCTTCCGCTCGTCCTTCTTGGTATATGAACGTTGAAATCTGACATTGGATGCAGCGCTGCTGAGCTAGTCCATGGAACAACACTGCGACTGCCCGGTAAATTTCTCGCACGACTCACAGATGAAAGAGCCGTTCCTACTGCTGAATACGCAAGCCAGCTACGCGACATCATGGGCAAGCTTCGTGCCACGCTGCCTCATCAGCCAGCTCCACGACCCGTCTATGACCACTCGGAGCTAGGGTCTTGCCCCCATGTTTTGTGCGACATGACACCGTGTCATGACCTCTTACACTGCCATACAATGGTCCATTCAAGGGGCTCCACCGCATGGAAAAACAATTGACGCTGGACATTCGAGGTCGACGCGATGGTTGTGTCTACTGACCACATGAAGCCGGCCCATATCGACAACTCCCCAACATCAGTGCACTACACGTGTAATGGGATGTGCAGCAGTGCGCCACTTCACATGGACCTTTAGTTAGACGTTGGCAATGCACTGAGGAGGGAGTGTTGTAGTGACCTACATACGTTCGCCGGTGCTGATGGTTTCTCTTTCCCCGTGAGAGAAAGGGGGCGTGTGAGGAAACAGGTGGGTGCAGCATGGACACACCTAGTGTCCAACAGGAAAACTAAAGATCAGTCTTGGTTTGGGATTCACGGCTCTTGGTCACTCATTCCTGACCTGTCCTAGCGTCCCAACAAGGGCAATACCTTTAGGAGCCCAAACTTGATAAGTTTAGGTTTTCATTTCTTTCAGGTTCGATCCCGGCCATGGCGGCCGCAGTCTCTCTTTCTCACACGGCCACTCTGTGCATGCGCGCCCCTACCCTGGGCTGGTGCAGTTCCTGGTCTCCGTGATTGGCACAGCTGGAGCCTATTACGGAGGCCATGCGCAGTTTATATTCGTGACAGGCCTATGCGACAGATGGCGGTAGCTGTCAAGTACACGCATTGCCACTTCGCAGACGGCTGCATCTCCCAAGGATGTTTTCAATCAGCAGCAGACAAATATTCAATCACTCCCCAGAGGGCGCCACATCTTATGAAAAAGATATAGAGGGAAAAAATGAGCATGATAGCAACTGCTACCACCCCATTTCAAAGGGGACGCTCCTATATTCCACCCATCCATCCATCCAAGGCATATTCAATGGAGGCGAAGTCCAAGGTGTTGGTGACTGTGCAATATCAGAACCCCAGGTGATTGAAATTTCCAGAGCCTTCCACTACGACTCTCTCATAGCCTGAATCACCTTGAGGCATTAACCAAAGCTTACTTCTAGCACTTGTCAGTCCGGTATGGACCATGATACATTTGCATTAATGGATGAATACACCACCTTCTACATTAAGACTGCGGTATCTGTCTTATGCTTGTCATACTTTTGACAAACAAGAGTGATTAGTGCCTTTAATGGTTCTAATACCCAAATTTTGTTATAAAGACTTCATTCACTTGTTGAATATGCTGGTGACATTCAGCTAAAGTGACCACCTTCTGTTTTCTTTACTTTGGTGCTGCGTTTACCATGAAACTGATGAGCAAGAGGGCAGAACCAGCTGAACACCAGCTGCCGCCCCAGGAGCATAGGGAAAATGAGCAGTGGGGTTGTTGCACCCCCAGCGGCAGTAAAGAGCGCAACTCAAGGAGAAAAGCTCCCGTTGCTTTTGCGGTAATTGTGAAGGCTTTAAGAAAGGGTGTGCACTCCTCTAGAGACTGGCCACGGGATATGTCACTAATAAATAGCACTTGTGCATTGTGTGTTTTTGTGAAATGCAAGTGTTCTGGGAGGCAGTACACTTTCTGTGACTATGGCTCATTCATTCAAATTTGTAAAAGGTGGAACCAAAACGTAATAAATATGTTTTACCGAGGCATATATTCTCAGTTTCTACTAGTCTCGGTAGAAATGCAGAAATGTTCTTGATCTTACTTGTTTCTGTCTTGTATGCTGCCTAAATATGTAATATATTTGACTTTGTTATCATGTACAATTCAGTTATGTGTTTGTTCGTTTCAGGGAATCAAAACACTTGTTGAAGATAATTAAAAGTCAGTATTTCGCAGACCTCTTAAATATGGGAGGGGATGAAGAAAAAGTTGGGAAACCATCCAACCTGACATGGTAAGTAACATTGTTTTTTGGGGGATGGACCCTTTGGCTAGATATTTTTCAGTTGTGTACATTGCAAACTTACCATTACTGCCTCAGTTGAAAAGATGTCATTTGAAAATAAAGGTGTTGTATATGTGTTTGCACTTCACTTTGCCTTACACTTGAAGCAAACTGATTTTGTATTGCATGTTTCTGTGCTCATAGCTACATTTGTGGCTCATCACTGTGGGAGGGCTGTTGAAATTGTTGGCTCGTTAAATTTAGCATGCACACTGACTGACTACAACAATGAAACTGGACATAGTGAAAAACATTTTAGCTTGGTGAACTTCTTTTTTAGTCATTTGGGTCTCACACGCTGTTGTAAGGATCAAAGACTGGCAAGTTTATTTGAAAAAATCTATCGTTTGCCTTTTCTGTGAATGTTGAACTGTACCAAGTCATCACTGCATATGAGACTGTTACTGGGACCCACTCAGTGTTTTTAGCATGTTAATTTGAAAAGGGCAAGCATGCTACATTTAACAATCATACCAGCTGGAGCATGCTGACGTCAAGGGAAGATTTATTGCTGTAGCAAGGCACTGTACTTAATTTTCTCTCTCATAAAAGCGGTGGTACTACTAAACGCTATCATTTCAGATTTCAGTCTATGCTGCACACAGTTTTGCGATCACCAAAGGTGCTAAAAAACTAGGGGGCGCTCATGCTCTGCCTTAAGGATGTGACACTATAGTAGCTTGGGGGTACTTCCGCACGGAGAAATCAATGAAGACGTGCAATTTATATTGTGCAAGCCACCTTCAAATTGAGAATACTGAAACTGCAAAGAAGCATTTCATCTAGATGCCCCATGTTGGGGCAGTGATGTATAGATCATGAGCGAGTTCTAGTGAGCGTGTTCCAGTGGCTGCCACATGTCGGCACCACTAATTGCTACCTCTATAATTAGAACTTGTCTATTAGACATATGCTCATTAGCATATATACTTGTAAGATGCTATTTTACATGAAAGAGAACACAAGATGTATATAAACTCATGCGAGTCATGCAAGTGTTTCTTCATAGTCTAGCTGGTAGCGTGCTCGGCGGTTGTATGAAAGGTCATGAGTTCAATGCTCAGCTGAAACATACATAAAACCCAATTTTTCTTTGCGTAAAACCAGATTATTTTACGAAGTAAAGTAGGTTGAAGCATGCGCCATCCTTAATTCACATGATAAGTTTTATTTTCAACTATTTTCATCGCGGACATTCACACAAGACGTGTTTCTCGACACAGCGCTGGCATGACGTAGGTTTTTCACTCTAGTGTGACGTGGGTTTTTATGACCAGACACTGAATGAGAGTCCTGAAGCTATCGCATCAGTGCATGATTTTAACCTTCGATACATTTGAAGAATATGTGTGAGGAATGTCTTCCTGTTGTGCTTTTTCTATTGCTCATAGTTATTGCTAAATGCATGCAGGTATCCTGATGAACTGGCATGGCAGCTAGACTTATCTCGCATCATGATTCGGAAATCTGAGGCATATGCACGGCTTCACAGTTTCCTGATATCGGAAACCGACACTGTGAGTATGCAAAGTTTCTAATGTTTTAATGACCCTTCATATTTTTTCTTGGCCTGAACCATGGTTCTGCCCACGGTGGGCGGCAGTGCTTCTTGCCGCCCTTCCTTCAGGCCGACCCCCCCCCCCCCCCCCCCCCCACTTTCTCTACACCTCTCCAACCACCTGCCCCTCTTGGGCTTCAAGTTTGCTTTGTCCAGGGACACTTTTTTGTGACCGCTGTGGCTAGCCACGACGTGTCAACGCCTCACTGGTCTTTTAGTTTTATTTCGAGATGGCGTCACGTCATTCTAATGCCTACTCATATTGTTCTCTCTTACATCCGCGTCCTTCTCTGCTAGAGTATACTGAACCGTTGTGTTTTCAGGTTGCTTCACTGCACGGATTGTCATATGTGCGGTGAAGCATTCTGAAAATGCGAAGAGGCCATTTGTGATGAGGCACCACTGCTACTGCATTGCACTGCAGAAAACGTTGCCTGCAGTGGCACTTGCAGTTTTGGAGCAATTTTTCGATACTCCCGACAGTGCGTGCAAAACAACAGCATTGTTGTCGCTTAGTCTTCATCTCAAATGCATAGGCAGTCATATCCCATGTGTTCACTAAATAAAATTAGTACTGTGATACAAATGGTTTTCGGCAACTTTTCTAGGGCTAAAGGCCAAAATAACTAAATTTTAGTGTATTCTCATTGCGGCTGCCGTTTTCTTCTTTTACCTTATGGTTGATGTTTCTGAAAAGCTGCATTTTCGTTTTCCTGCAATATTACCACTAGTATACCGCTTACTTGTCGGGCCCTTTTACGCTCTCAAAACATTTAGTTTCTCTCATGGTGTGATGCCATCGAATGACCCCTATTCGGACAAGGCAGGTACCTCGTGCACCCTAGCGCTAGCGGGGCATTGAAAGGCAGTCAGAGTCAACAAATGATTTGGTGTCATGCCATATGCCGGAGATGGGTTCGAAAGGAAAAGCTGCGCAGCCATCTATGGTGTCACTTTCTCTCAGCAGGCTGCTTTGTTGTCATTGCTTGAGCCATATTCAATTTGGTTAGTTATGAATGGCTTACTATTAAACTGTTATCTGAGATAGACTGATGTTGCAATGACCTTTAATTTCAGTGGTGGACTATTCTTACATTCATTGTGTTCCTTGTGAAGTTCCTATAAATTCTTCTTTCTTTCTCATTAGGGCAACATAACTCGTCAAGAAGCAGTTAGCATGATTCCACCCCTTTTGCTTGATGTCCAGCCTCACCACAAGGTTAGTTCCCATTTCTTTTGTTCCTGGTGTTAAAGTTAATGAAGCATATACCTGTGGGTGTCATTGTCTCGCAAAGAGGTGTAATTGATCTGGGAACATAGAAATTGTGCTGAAGGATTTACATTACACCACTGTGCTAAAAAGTAATATCAAAACAAATTTTGTTGTATAGTTATGTAAAGTATTTTTTTTTTATCCTTGTGTATTTCTTGTGCTGCCTGGGAGCAGAATAATGAAGTTCTTGCCATTACCGAAGCAGAGCTTTGTAACTATTAAAACTTAACCAGAGTACACTGAAAAGATTTTTTTTTTTTTACCACTGTCCAACTGCACTTCTGACGTGCCTATTTAGAGGTTTGAACAAGACCTCTGCATACCAGTGGCATGTATAGGTTTGTTTTTTGTTTCTTTAAACCGGAAGACAAAGTACTGACCACAAAAGGTGAAACTGCCAAGTGTGATAGTCACATAGCTAGTAATTGTCTGGTTATTGTTTTGATGGATTTTATTTTTCGATGTTTTAGTTATTCCGCTGTGCCACGTATTTTATTTCTTATGCCACATTTATTTTAATATTCACATTTCATTATATTTTATTTCACATTCACGAAGTTGTGCGTGCTTTAACCTTAAACTGCTAATCCTGAGCTGTACTCATCATGGGTGATTGTACCAGTACCGCCAATTATGAATCGCACTCGTCAGGCCCAGTGTTGCACTCCTTCTACTGCTAAAGATGAATTATGGTCGGTGGTTGAGTTGGTTGTGATTTTAAGCACTAAAGTGTGGTAGTTGTCCATAATAAAAAAAAGCCCCACAACAGTCATTTCATAATGGCATCACGCCTGAAGAATTCTGTTCACAGCAATGCCCCAAGAAATAGAGCTCTTCTTGGAGCAGTTCTGATAGCAGCATTGGGAAAGCTGGCCTTTGAATAATTTTTCTTTTTGAAATTTTTGTGTTAATTTAAACCACTGAAGCAATATGTGTTCAAAATCAGCATCGCAAAAAAAAAAAAAAAAAAAAAGAAAGTGACCGTTTAAAAATTTTTTGATCATCTGGGTGCATTTTTCATTAGTTAATTTGGCGGTTAAGGGTTTTTTAAAACAAGGGATGAGCCTGAAGACTACAACAAGCGGTTCTTATAGGCTTTTACAGTATTGCTTTCTGTTTACTTATTCGTTTGTTTGTCTGAAGCTACAGGTATTGCCAAGTTAGTTGTAAGGATTGCTGAATGGTGAAACTGGCTTTGCTATGCAGGTGTTGGACATGTGTGCAGCTCCTGGCTCCAAGACTGCTCAGGTGATGGAGATGCTGCATGGACGAGTGAGCACAATTCCCGAGGGGGTAGTGGTGGCCAACGATGTGGACAACAAGCGCTGCTACATGCTGGTGCACCAGGCCAAGCGACTCCACTCCACTTGCTGCCTTGTGACGAACCATGATGCTGCTGCAATGCCCAACATGCACGTTTCCAAAGAGGTCAGACTTTAGGGGGATCGTCATTTTGCAAAAAAAAAAAAAAAAAGTGTTTTTATAGCATTTTATTGTTAGCAACAACAGACATCTGATCCAGTTTGGAATACGCCATTTTCTGTGTACCACTTCATAGTCGGATTGACGTATTGTTTAGAAGTTTAGTTTCGAGAATTGCTTCAAACTGGCATTATTGATTGTGTTCAGAGAGTGTGCTGCCACTTTAATATTGCACGGATAACCTTTCATCAATGGTGAGAGCCGTTGGTAGCCTTCTGTCAGCTAAGTTAGCTTTACCACATGATTAGAGATACAGATAAACCTTGATATAACGAAGTAGGTAAAATCTGCTATTTACTTGGTTGAATTGAAATTTCGCAACATCGAAATTTGTCACCTTGTATGCAGAGAGCCCTCCAGAACACTTCACAGACCGTTCAGAGGGAAAACTTTGAATTAGGTTGGAATTTGGGTGCTGAGTGCATGATGAGGACGGCGCGGACGTCTATTTTTGGTTTTGCCACCATCGCCGCCCAGCTGAGCTTCAAGTTCCCGATCACGTCTCCGATTTGACACCGCGTTCGGCCGCCACGCAGCGCCACTATAGTCACGACGGAGCCAGGAAAATGAAATCCAGCGGCTGTTGGCCACGCTGGCTTTTTCACCTCGCTTTCTCCAAGTCAGCGACAATGAAAACGGTGCCCTCCATCACATCTGATGAACTGAAACCCATTTCAGAATGATCGTCGCTTTGCATTGCAAGCACGAGTAGTATGCGCGTCTTAGTTCGCTTGTGACAGAGTGTCACAATTCCCACCTGTTCGAATGGGGTTCGTGGTGGCGTTATAGGCTGAAGATGATCCGGCAGAAAGCAGGTTTGGAGCTTAGAACCCTGGCACTGGAAGCAGCTGGCCACATAGCGTTGAGTAGTTTGACGCATCTTCGGCCAATAAAAATGTTCCTTAGTCCTGTGCAATGTCTTGGCAAAACCGAAGTGTCCAGCCGTGGCATCATCGTGCATTACCCGAAAGACCTGACACCGAAGACTTGTAGGAACTACCAGAAGAAACCGTGCACTTACTGACGAGTAGTTCTTCCTGTATAGTAGACCATCACGAATGCAGAATGAGGTCGCAGGGTTCCAGGAAAGTGCGGCATCAAAAAGCGGCGCCAACTCTCATCATTCCGCTGTGCAATCTTGTATTCACCAATATCGGGGAAGCTTGGAGAGATAGCAGCTATATATTCATCCAAGATCTCACTCTTGCAATCAGTAGTTTCAAGCGGCAACCGTGATAGGCAGTCAGCATCGCCGTACTTACGACCACTCTTAAAAGACACAGTAAAATTGAATATTTGGAGGCGCAGAGCCCACCGCGCAAGGTGTCCACAGGGGTCACGAAGGTTTACAAGCCAACATAAGGAATGATGGTCCGTCAATTTTAAATGCACATCCATAAAGGTATGACCGAAACCGTTGCACATCGAAAACAACAGCTAAGCATTCCTGTTCAGTTACTGTGTAATTACGCTCAGCCTTGCTTAAAGAATGGCCTGCATATGCAATGGCATGTTCATTGCCATTGTGGCACTGTATGAGCACTGCACCAACTCCGACTGCGCTGGCGTCAGTGCGAAGTTCTGTTGGAGCTGATGGGCAGAAGTGGCGTAGTACAGGTCCTGATGTCAAAATAAATTTTAACTGACTAAAGTCGGAGTCACAATTGGTATCCACTTGAAAGGCACATCTTTTTGTAGAAGACTGGGTACGCGAGGCCAGCAAGCTTCGGAAAACGCCGGAAATAGGAGCAAAGTCTTAAAAAACTTCTGAGCTGTTTTAATGATTTCTGCAGTTTAAAACAAGTGACAGTTCTGTTTTTTTTTCGGATCAAGCCTGACTACATTCTTGTCTACAAGATGTCCAAGTACCACTGTCTGGCGTTCTCCAAAACGACATTTCTTGGAATTGAGTACTAGACCAGCTTTCTCAGTACACTCCAAGACAATCTTTTATCGACTGTTGTGTTCACGAAAGGTAGTTCCAAATATTGCTACATCGTCCAAATAACACAAACAAATGTGCCACTTCAGTCCGCACAAAACTATATCCATGAATCTTTCGAAGGTGGCTGGAGCATTACGTAATCCTAACGGTATCACATTAAATTCATACAGTCTGTCTGGGGTGATGAATGCAGTCTTTTCTTTATCTTTCGGGTGAATAGGAATGTGCCAATAGCCTAATCGCAGGTCAACTGAGAAAAATATAGGAGGCAGAATGCAAATAATCAATGGCGTCATCAATACGTGGAAGAGGATACACGTCCTTCTTTGTAACTATTTAGCCATCGATAATCGACACAAAATCGCCATGGGCCATCTTTCTTTTTGACTAGTATCACAGGGGCAGCCCACTGACTAGATGATTCCTGAATGATGCCCTTATGGAGCATATCACGAACTTGTTCTTTGATCGTCTGGCACTCTGATAGGGATACACGATAAAGCTTCTGACTGATTGGATCAGCAGTCCCAATATTGATTCTGTGCTGAGTACGGGAAATGGTAATCCGTGGTGACGAGTCCCAAGAGAAATTGAAAGCTGCAGCATGTTTCTACAGAACTTCCACTAAACTGTGGCGGTCACTTGTTGGCAGGGATTTGTTAACCATGGCAAGTAATTTTGTCTTATCTACTTCTGAGCGGTAGGCTGGGAATTGTCTGTGCTGAACACTGCCACTCATTCAACAGCGTCTTCATCAGAGGTGGCAAGTTAGGCCATGTGGCAATACAACAGGTTCATTAGAGCAGTTAGTCGTCCACAAAAAAGAATGGCCATTCCTGACTGAGATGATGCAACAGGAAATTAGAACATTTTTCTTCGAGCAGTTGAGGGTGAGTGGTTCAACTACAGCGTCGAACGCATCACTGGCACAGCTTGAACTAACAACTTGTATAAACTCTGCTGACATTGCAGGAATGACTATGTCGTCCGAAACCGAAAGCGGTCGGCGAATTTTCACACAAAGCAGATTCAATGCGAGTACTCACAGAAGTGTCCCCGTTGCGAAAGTCGAGAGTGGCCCCACATTGTTCCAGAAAATTGAGACCAAGAATGACGTTATGCGTTGATCGAGCAAGTACTGCAATTTAGTTCGGAATGTGTGGCCGGCGATTACAAGGTTCATGGAGGAGACTCCAAGTTGGTTAAGTGGTTCTCCACCAACACCACACAATGTCGCCGCTCTGCCCCAACCAAACATAACTTTACGATCAAGGCAGTTTTTAAAAGTGTGGCTTATAATAGAAATGGTTGCACCTGTGTCCACCAATGCCATGGCACGTACACCGTCCACAAACACTTCAATTCAGTTCTTTAACATCGAAACGGTCAGAGGCTTAGGTAAGCTAGAATTATTTGCGACCTCATCTTCATCGGCCGCGCTGACTAGTTTCCCGGGGGTGGCGACCGTCGTTGGGGAGAAGGTTAGCGTCGTAGGCGCCGAGATGGTGGTGTCAGGCTGCGGTCAGAGGCCGGTGATTCGTTTCAGTTCGGCACTGTTCTGTGCTCTTGTCGGCTAGGTGTTGCGCTATACTTATTCCGGCCAGGTGTTGTTCTATATGGATCATCATTGTCAGCAAGAAACCTTGTACGGGAGTTTACCCACTGTCGGCGGTACTGCTGGTATGGACGGCGATTGCGGCAAAAATGTGAAATGTGGCCTATCATTTCACAGGCATAACAGTTGGGCAGCTCACATTCACGCAATGAATAAGGCTCATCGTCGCCTGGGTTCGTGGTCTGGATGTAGTCGACGAGGTGCTCGCTGTTGTAGGCGTTGATGGTGAAAGGTTAGATGTTCGGGTGATGAGCAGCATTGGATGTCCCAAGGAGATGTATCAGAGGCAGCATAACAGCCAGAAGGTAGACTATTGTCTGTTAAAGAGATGCCACTGTAGACAGGTCTGACGTGGCCTCCAATATCTTGATGCCTCCAAAGCTCTTCGCGGACAATCTGCTGAATTGTATCTGCCATGCTCGTCGCTTCAGGCACATCCACACTGGCGACAGTTTTGACATTCGACAACTGACCAAACTTTGGGATGTCGCTTCAAACGTGCGGCAGTATCGTGTTACATCAACGGTGGTATTCAAATTCATCCTTGCTGATCAGAAAGCTGTACACGTCTTCCGCTATTCCCTTGAGGAGGTGGCCCACTTTTTCTTCCTCAGTCATCCGAGCATCAACTGTTGTGCACAGCTTGAGGACTTCTATGTAAGTTGTGCAGGTCTCCCCGGTACTTGCGCTCGCTGAGCCAGAGTCTGTTCGGCGCTCTTTTTTCGAGCATCGACATTGCCAGATCCCGCTCTCATTTCTTCCCTGAAGCGATCCCAGGTGGTAAGGGATACTTCATGATTGTCAAACCATGCTAGCGCTGTTTCTTCAAGAAAGAGTACCACATTCGCCAACTTGGTATTCGCATCCCAGCGGTTATATTTGCTCACCCGATTGTAGTGGGTGAGCCAGTCATCTACGTCTTCTTCAGGTCTGCCATAAAAGTGCTGGGGTTCCCGATAAGCATGTGTGGTAGTTGGTTGAGCTGCTGGCATTGGCTGCGTTGGAACATCTGCTTGCGCTGTCTCCGTCCTTAGAGGGTGTAGCCCAGCTCTTCTTCTGCTTCGGCGGTGTAGGAGAGGTTCCGCGGTGATCTATACCCGCAAACTCCACCACAGTTGTTACGAGGTTTATTTACACACCGGATGTTAGATGCATTGGACGTTAGCAGACCCAGAGCGGACCAACCCAGCTTCCTCTAAGCTAAGCGGAGCTAAGCGATGAAACTGTGACTTGCTCTACGCGTTTCAGAAGAACATGTTTCTAGACACCGCGAAACAAAATTCCGGCACAAAATGACTAGTTTTTCAAAGCGTGGCAATAGAAGTAAGTTCTTTGTCAAGTGCGATTCACTCACAATCTTTCGGGCCCGTTTCGGGTGATATACTTTTCGGACAATGCGTTTTGATTTTCAGTTCCCGTGAAAAATTGTATCAATGAGATTTCACTGTATTTGCTCAAGGTTGCTAAGGTTTCGTTGATATCAATGCTTTCATTGTTTGGACACCAAACCAAATTAACATCTAAATGCGGTGGAAAAGCTGGGGCCTGGTGAGATTGTTTGTAACCGAAACGATCCACATAGATACATTACACTGTAGCTGTGCAATGCAGTGTTGCTGCAATGGCTCTCACAAGTGGACATTGAACAGTCTCTGTATATTATCACTAAGTGCGTTTCTCAGTAAAACTCGTCTGCACTCTGTTTTTGACATTCTTCTGCATCTTCGTATCTCTTTAAACCCGTGTCTAGTGACACACTTTTAAAATAAAACAAAAGACCAATTAAATGTCACTTGTAAAGAAAAGCTCATTAAGGCTGTTGCTACTGTGATGCATCTTCTTTTATGTGTGGATACTTGTTCTCTTTAACTTTCTTTCTTTCTTTTTTTTTTTTTTTTTTTTTTTTTCTTTCAGGACGGAACTCTGGAGGTTCTGAAGTATGACAGAATTCTTTGTGATGTTCCCTGCTCGTAAGTGTTGCTGATCGGATTTGTAAATTTTTTCACCATAGCTTGATGAGTGTGCTGTTTCTGTGTCAAGCTATAAAAGGTTGCAGTCACACTTTTTGAATCTGCATAATAATGCAAAAGTTATGCTATGCAGGTAACAAATGTTATCTTCAAATTATACATCGAATTGAATCACAAAGCGAACAGGGTCAAATATAAAACTGAATATATAAAAAAATACGTATATATTTTGTTAACTGCATATTCAACATTGTTAAATTTATTAACTGTTTGTTAAATTGTTAATAACATCATCGTCATTATTGGCCTGATTATAAATTAGATAAATGAGGATAATATAAGAAAAATACTGCTCGATACTTCTTGAGAGACCGAATCCGAGCTCGACTCGTATTTATAATCAAAAGTGCCATCACTCCAGTCCGCAGTCAAAGGTCCCGCGCGGTCAGCCATCCGAAAGTAACTGCGCGCACGGAGGGCGTACTTTTGGTGGCCTGCACAACGGAGATAAATGGCATGTTATGAAATCAAGATGATAGAGGGAGATGGAAAGAGGCTAAAACAACCTTCTTTGCTGCTGCTAGCCGCAAGCAAGGGTGCGGCAAGATAGAGCGAAAGCGATAGAACCAGTCATGTGTCAACCTATTGGAGAGGCAGCAGCGCGAGCCCCTGAACGTGACGCATCGTAGCAGACACGCCAACAGAATAAAAATAAAAAGCTGCAAACCTGTGGCAGCTTTGCAGAACAACCCTTGAACCCGTAACTGCACGCACGCGCCGCGAAATGCACGCGCTGCATGATTGCTTAGTGCGATAGAGTAGCACGCGTGGAGCAACTGCGCCCCCCAGCAAAGGAGGAGGCGGGAGTGGGCGCGGTCGCTCCAGTACAGTAAAATCTCGGTGGTACGAATCTGGTTGATACGACTTCGCAAAATTCCCCGGCCAGAGTGCATTGTGTATAATGTGCAAAATTTCGGATGGTCCGAACACTCTCCCGTGCCACAACGGATGATATGAACGTGTGAACTGCGACCGCGACCTTGAGCACCACGCACCGCCCGCACATCATTGACTCCGCGATTGCCAGCCGCGTAAATGCATGCACCACGAGCAGTTTGCGGTGACGCGGGGTCCGCATCTCTGCGACGTTGCGATTTTCTGTCGGGCTCATGCCGCGAAAAGCTTTCAGCGGCGCGTAGCCGACAAACCGCAGATGTCGCAATCGCTCGGCGGCATACGCGGCGGGTGCTCACGGACCGGACATCGCTGGCTCCGCGATCGCGTGCCGCGAGCAGTTAGCGGCTCCGTGCGGCCCGCATGTCGCCATCTCCAGTCATGCTGTACGCTCCGCGAGAAGTACGCGGAGGCGGGTAGATCGCACATCGCCGGCATTGCGATCGTTTTCCACTCCGTGAAAGGTATGCAGTAGCGCGCAGCCCTGAGTACTAGTCAGAGACGCACGTGGCGGCGGGTGTGCACGGGTCGCACATCGTAGACTTCGTGACCGCTAGTCGCACTGTACGCATCGCGAGCAGCCTATGGTGCCGTGCGGCTGGCACGTCGCCATCTCTTGTCGTGCTCTACACGCCGCGAGAAGTCCGCGGAGGCATGCGTCGCGCTGTGTGTGCCGCGAGTGGTGAGCTGTGACTGTGTGACCGTAACAAACCTTCTAAGTTGTTATGGGGGTTAATTCTCGCAAGAATGCGCCACGGGGAAGCTAGACGCTACAGTCGCCTTCTAGCCCCGACGTGCCAGCCCTAGCAGACAGAGTTGTGACCCCCAACCCGCGGTGCGAGAAATCGCCACTGCGGCGGGTTCGGGCCAGAGGGGACAAACACCGAGTTACATACTCGAACAGAGTTTATTGTGCTCGAGTACACGGCGAGGGAATAGCAATCAAGAACAACCACCGTGTAGCGAGCGAACGGCGCGTACAGGGGTGAACTAAAAACCACCTAATAGGGAAGCGCGTCAAGGAGGTGAGAGGAAGCGTCTTCTCACCTGACACGGCTTCGCGCTCATATCCCGTTGCGGTAAGTGCCTACGGTGTGTGGGCGATTCTCTGTGACGGCGGTGGTCTCCTCGGCGGAAATCATGAACTGCGCGCGTGCGCGCCCATTCGCCGAAGAACCCCGAGCGAGTTGCTACAGTCGCGCTCCTCGACACGGAACGGGAGAGGAGGTCTCCCGGTTACGCCGGCAGGAAAGAGGGAAGCCCGCGGCCGTGTCGCCGCAGGCCGTGTCGCCGCAGGCCCGGGAGGTGGCGGGGGATGGCCAGCATGCCCTCTCCAGCGCGCGTAATCACGCGTGTTAATTTTGCGCGGGCGTTATAATGGAGGAAGGGGATTGTGAATCCCCACATCCCCCCCTCCTTAAAACCGCCGTACGGCTAAAAGTAGTCGCATTCACCGAGGGATATACCGAGGGGGCTGGCTAAACACCGTTTAACTTTTAAACCCGGAGAAAACCGCGCAAACCCAAAGAAAAGTGCCAATATATAAAAAGTTGCAGACAGCTCACAGCCACGGGTGTCGGAGGGGGGAGGCAAGGCCGACGACCACAGGAGACGACCTTGGAGCTGGGGGCACACGTGCGGCGGCCGCAGGTCCCGTTTCTTCGCTGTGAGTCAGCCAAGCACGGAAATATTGATGGCTGCAGGCGGGCCTCTGCACTCATCCTTGGTCAGCCAGGGCAGCTTGCCGGGGAACGGTTAGAAACTGCGTCTTCGCGTTGCGTAGTGTGCTGCAGGCCCCCCTCAGCGGGTCGTCCGCGCGCTCCCGGCCGGCCTCTTTTCCCTCCGTCGTTGACGCCACCGATGGCGAGGGCAGCGGGGCGCCAAGCTGCTCCCGCTGGTGAAGCCACGGCCGCGAGCACCGAACGGCGCCGAGGCGGTCCCTTTGCTGCAGCTTTTGTCGTGCTAGATGCATGGGCCCGTTCCATGAACTCCGGCTGGCTCGCTCCGTAGCCGACCGGAAACCGTTTGTCTTGGCCTGGTTGACGGTGACAGCATGCCCTGGGTGCAGGAACGCGGCCACTCCTTGGGCAGCTTACCCCTCGCTGCTGCAACGGTCGTCGTGGCCTCCGCCGGCTCCCCTCCTTGCTGGCTGCAATGCTGTCTTTTCAATATTACATTTGATTCTTTTTCAAATCTACCCCCGCTCGATCTTTTCCAAGAGAAAGCGCGTGCTTGCTCTGGAAGTAAAATGCGCTGAATATCGACAGAGCGTCCCATCTATATTCAGCACAAGAAATTACTCCCTGCACATTGGTCAGTTACGTCTGCCATAGGCGCAAGTCGTAACGAGGCGCGATGCTCGAAATCCCAAGCCTTGCCTCTCGCTGCAGCTGCCTGCTGGTGGGGGAGTGCGTCCTCCTCGGGCCACGCAGCGGGGCTCGAATTGCGGTGCGCTTTGTGTAAAGTCTAGCTCCGCCATCTTTGCTTGCAGCTCTGTTGCGCGTCGGCGTGTGCCCAACGCAGCAACCGTGGCGTTGTTGCGAACTTATAGAGCAAGTTCTACCCATTCGACAACGTCACCATGCACATCACTAGGCAGCGAAATGACACAACTTGAAAAAAAGTCTAGGGCCGCTCGCATGCTCAGCGATGCACATGTGCGATATAGCTCGTCTCAGCGTGGTGTGACCAACCTCGAAGGACTCACGTGTATCCTTCGCGTGGGGAAAGGATTGTGCAAGGTGCTATAGGAGTACAGACAGCAGGGATCCAACGCGCTCACAGCAATACAAGCTGTGTAGCGCCCGCGCAGGCAGCAATACCAGCGTGCCCTTATGTGCACCGCGGCTGCGCCGCTTGGCTCCCAGAGCCCGTCGAACATTAGTCGACAAAAATAAAAAGAATCCTACTGCTTTCTTCCTAAAGCTCCCTTAAGGCTGACTAGGCTCCCCACTGCACTGATGCAATTAAAACGGTCACCACTCAGAGAAGCCGCGTAGGCCGCCTCTTCTCTGAGGCTGTGAGCCATCGCGACGAACTGGATGACGGGCGCGGCAGCAAGGATAGTAATAACACTTCTCATGCCATCAACGTGCGCGTGCAAAAGTACATGCGCTACGTTTCCAATTCTCCCATAGAGCATGGTAAGTCAAAACACTACGAGATAATGCCCATCACACCAGCATCCGCGCGTCACCCTGCTACAGAGCGGTGGAGTCGTGTGACATCCTGCTCTCGCAGAAAATTACAAGATTACAGTGGCTAGCGTCCAGCTCCTGATCTCTCGCAATATGAACAGTTAAGGTGGTTTTGCTTGCTTGCCGTTGTGCAATCACCACTGCAGTATTAGAAGGCGCCCACGTTGGGGCGCCATAATATGGGGGTTCATTCTCTCACGAATGCGCCACGGGGGGGGCTAGACGCTACAGTCGCCTTCTAGCCCCGACGTGCCAGCCCTAGCAGACAGCTGTAACCCCCAACCCGCGGTGCGAGAAGTCACCACTGCGGCGGGTTCGGGCCAGAGGGGACAAACACCGAGTTACGTACTCGAACAGAGTTTATTGTGCTCGAATACACGGCAAAGGAATAGCAATCAAGAACAACCACCGTGTAGTGAGCGAATGCCGCGTACGGGGGTGAAATAAAAATCACCTAATGGGGAAGGGCTTCAAGTAGGTGAGAGGAAGAGTCTTCTCACCTGACACGGCTTCTCGCTCACATCCCGTTGCGGTAAGTGCCTACGGTCAATGGGCAATTCTCGGTGACGGTGGTGGTCTCCTCGGCGGAAATCATGAACCGCGCGCGTGCGCGCCCATTCGCTGAAGACCCCGGGGAGTTGCTACAAACGCGCTCGTCCCTCTGAATGAAAGAGGAGGTCTCCCTGTTACGCCGGCAGGAAAGAGGGAAACCCGCGGCAACGTCGCCGCAGGCCCGGTAGGCGGCAGGGGGTGGCCAGCATGCTCTCTCCTCCGCCAACCTCTCTGCCAGCGCACGTAATCACGCGTGTTAATTACTCGCGGGCGTTATAATGGAGGAAGGGGATTGTGAATCCCCACAATGTAAACAGATCTGTGCGACTGCCTTTCCCATGCTTCTGCGTATTTATTTTCGTTTGTTCTTATGATGCGAATTTTCGGATGATACGAATTTTTTCGCGACCCCGTGAGATTCGAGGTTCTACAGTATATACTTACCAACACAATGTGGACGGAAATATGAACTTGTAGAAAGATTTGACAGATGGCTCAGCCTGTTCAAGTACACCAGCTTCGTGCTCAGGCGCAAAGTTTTGAATGCTAGATAGAGAATGTACCGGTACGTCGGTGACACATTGGACAAGCGGACTTCCCAGAATGTTCCAGTTGTGAAATTGCAGCGACTATAGAGCATGTTTTATTGGTGCGCTCAGTATATATGCGCGAAAGGACAACTCTAGCCACTTTCTTCAAGCGTTTGGACAAGAGGCCTCTCTCTGAGGTCTCACTGCTGGGTGCTTGGCTGAAGAAATAGAAAAACGGTATAGGCAGTGCGGGCTTTTTGGTGCTTTTTGAATGACACAGCACTCGACATACGATTGTGATCCAAGTTAACATGCCTGTATATATTCTCATATCTCTTCTCACCACATCTTCACCCATCACGACACTCTTTCCTCTTCCCTTTCCCCAGGCCAGATGTTCAACTATCTGGCCAACTTCTCTGCGTTTCCAAGTAATGAACTCATCTAACTTTTTTGGTTTGGTTTGGTTTGTGGGGTTTAACGTTCCAAAGCAACTCAGGCTATGAGAGACGCCGTAGTGGAGGACTCCGGAAATTTCAACCACCTGGGGTTCTTTAACGTGCCCTGACATCGCACAGCACACGGGCGCCTTGCTTTTCGCCTCCACCGAAAGGCTGCCGCCGAGGCCGGGATTCGGTCCCGCGTCCTTGGGAACAGTAGTCAAGCGCCGTAACCACTGCGCCACCCCGGTGGGACCATCTAACTTTTTTGAAGACCTTTCATTACTAGTTCCTCCATTTGGGCTAAGTGCACAAAATGAGACACTCATGAGGCAAGGTGAAAGCAACAGTAGCCAGCAAAGAAGCAAGGTCATCTAACTTTTTTGAAGACCTTGCTTCTTTGCTGGCTACTGTTGCTTTCACCTTGCCTCATGAGTGCCGCATTTCGTGCACTTAGCCCAAATGGAGGAACTAGTAATAAATTTAAAGCAGGGTTACTCTTCAGATTTTTCACTGTCCAGTGTTGATATTTGATACTGAACAATTTCGAAACTTATCACAAATCCACCAGTTTAGAAGGGCATAAAATAGTAATCACTCTTGTCTGCCATTTTGATCAATTTCTTTAATGTTGGTATTTACTCTTAAAATGGACATTGCTCTAACCATTTGCAGTGTGAATTGATAATCTTTCAGAGTGATAATTTTGTTGACATTTTTATGTTGCAGTGGAGATGGAACTTTAAGAAAAAACATTGACCTGTGGCGCAAATGGAATGTGGCCAATGGCAACAGCATTCATGGGTATGGTATTGTGTGTTTTTCGTGTTTTGAGTAACATAAAGATGTTTTTGGTAGTATTGGCCAGTTAAATGTTTTTAAAAGGGCACTGCATTAAAGTTCTGGCATTCCTCTTTAGTACTTAGAAAAGAATGAGAAGGAGGTACGGGTGTAAAGTTAAGGTTCGAAAATATTGAAGCCCAGGGCCAGGATGTTGTACAACTGAAAGCTGATGTTGATAACCTTGAATGGAGGAGCAGGCGACTGAATCTTGAAGTACACGGAATTCCTCAAACAGAACATTATTAAAAAAAAGTACATACAGCGGTAATCTACACAGACTCCCTTAGCGTTTTAACCTCTATATCTTCTTCAAAATGGCATAAGAACCCAGTCCTGGATTCTCTTTTACAAGTAAAAGCTGCATTCTGAAGTTGATCAAAACAACCACTAGGTCCTTTTTTCTTTTATCTCGTTAGTTCCAATACATAGTTAAAGCACTTGTTACAGATGCTGCCATATCTGTAACTAGTGCTCCTTTTTGGTGTACACGTGCTGCAACTATGTTGGTGCTGCTTGACCATAGCGGGAAGTATTGAGTGTGGCATCGCTTGCTGCTATTGGTCAGACTGCCTGGGTGAGGGAAGTGCCCAATCGAGGCTGCCATGGGAATGTGAGGTCGTTTCGGAATAGTTAGAGTGGCATAGCTTTGCATAAACAGTGCAGGAGCAACAGGACACAAAACGGACGACACCTGGCTGTATGCTGGGCATTTATTCCCATGTAGCAAAGGACGAAAAAAACGAAAGGTGACAAAAGGAGGGACGAATAGGTAGTCCAAGCGTGATGATTTCAGAAAGCATTCCTAGGCAAAGGCTCGGAGGGTGAAAAGAAAAATGGAAGAATGTTGCAGTGAAGTGCTGATGCAGAAGGAAGGAAAGGATGCGGAAGAAGAAAGAACAGAGAGGGAAGCTGAGAAGGAGGGTCAAAGATGATAACAATTAACAATTTCAAGGAAGAATGAAAACTAAAATTGCACTGAAACACGAGTGACGAAATGCCTGGAAATTTGCATACGATGGCAGGCTAGGCTTATAAAAGTGGCATATCCCTGTCAGTGAGAATTGATGAAGGTAACTAGATATTACACAGTAGACTTTGGCAGAAATTATTTGAAATGCTTCTATTATATTATCTCTGGTAAGGTGTTTGCCATATTTCCTGATGATAGAAGAGCTTTTGAAGGAGACCAGGTAGCCATAGCCTTGCAGCGAGCATTAGTAAGTTGCCTATTGATCACTCTATGCACACTGTACTAGTGCTCGCGTAGGTGGTTACTGATGCAGCAACCCAGCCTAAAAGAATGAAACAGTTTTTGACAACACTTGACAGTCCAAGTGTTGTCAAGTGTTGTTCTTGCGGTGCGGCAGGTCAGAAAGCCTTGAAAGCTTATTGCGAGAGGAAAATACAGCAGCCACATTGACACGTCTGCAGATCCTTTCAGGTGGTGGTAAACGTTTTGAATGTGGGGGATTGTAGCACACATTTTTTATTTTTTAGCTAGAGCATCTTGCTACGAATCCTAACATAAAACTGACTCTTTAACTGTACTTTCAGCTTCCCTGCAGAAGTTAAATACAGGGAGGGGACCGGTAGCTGGTGGCAGTGAACTGTTCAACCTCTTGTTTGAAGCTCGCTGGCGTGGGATGTGAATGCAGAATTTGTTAAGAGTGTTAAGGAAATTAAGTTTGAAAATTCCTCTTTCAGTGAGTTTAGAAAAAAAAAACAGGTTTCACCGGCCTTTGTTTCGAGGACCAGCCGACATGGGAGGAAAAATAACATTAGGCACAGAAGCTTTATGGAATGGCCGGTGGATTCCATGGATCACCCCAAGGGCTAAGGTTGTCGTGGAGAGTTTCTGGTGCTTCTGAAACATCAGAATGGGAAGTTTATTGAGTAAAGCACAGAAAGAATGGGTAGTCATTACTTGTTTGAAAGTTTTAGCAATTGCTAAGAAGGCATCCTAAAATATCGCGAAATACATCAGCCAATCATCGAATGCAGGTTTTCAAGCTTTTCATCAAATTCTTTTATGCATTGATATTTTTCGTTTCCTTCTTTCTCTTTCTTCCTTGCAACAGTTTTTTTTAATGGTTTTGGTTTCTGTATTTAGTGGGGTCATCAGTGAATATTGGAGTGCCTGTTTATTGCTCTCTCTATGGGACACTGGTGCTCACGCAAGCTATCGGGAAGACAGTGACTCATTTGGCTGATATCGACAAAGCCACAGGCTAATTATGAATTACAGAATAACCAACTGCATCATCGCTTGCCACCAGACACATTCTGTGTGCCTGGTCAAGGAAGAATATGACCCCTGCCTGGGTAGCTTTGCAGCTGTAACAAAGAAACTGGTGCTAGGTACAGCATAGACTCAAAGGGGGGGGAACAAGAACAAAAAAAAAAGTTGCAAGTTTGCTTTGTACTCACTTGTATGCTTTTGGCTGCAAAAGTATCTGGGACACATGTTCTTGAAAAAAATGTATTCCAGCTCTGGCTCTTGGCTCACTGTTGCATGGTATTGTTACCAGCAAATAGACCATGTGTGTTCTGTCCTACCTGGGCACAGTTCAGGTGGCTTGATTGCGTGACTGTGTAGAAATAAATTTTTTTTACACGCACACATGTCCCATAAGCTGTTGTGGTATCTGGTACATAGCATGTCAAGGCTAAGGCCAGACTTGTATGATAGTCATTTGTGGTTTCTTTTCTTTTGACTGTGCTAGAAGCTGACTGATATCCTCTTATGTTTTCTTGTACAGCCTGCAAGTACGCATTGCACGTCGTGGCCTTGAACTTTTAGTTGAAGGAGGTATAATGGTCTATTCAACATGTTCTATGAACCCTTTGGAAAATGAAGCTGTCATCACAAGCCTTCTGCTTCAGTGTGAAGGTGGGTTTAGTGGCATGAACTTAAGATTGTGAAAACAAGTAAAGACGAGCAAGAAAACTTTTGACTTTATTTAAATGATCATCCTGCTTTCATTTTAAGTTCAACTTTAGCCTGAAACAGCATGCATATTATATAATGGCTACACTAACAACAGCTATTTTGCGGTTACAGAGTTTTTGCAAATGCATGTGACTCAAAAGTGCTTTGCATGTGTGCACAAATGCCATTAAAGCACCCCTCACTATGTTTGGATGTTTCAAATAAACAAGTTTGAAGTATAGATAGGGCAATTATGATTGTTTTTGCAAAAGATTAGTGTAATACACATTGTAAAAGGCAATAAAAATTCATATTGAAGCCCATTTATGCTTTCTGTTGACAAAGCCAGTGTCTTTTCGACCTCTACGCTGGCACCATTGCTTTGCTGTGACAGCATTGGGATGTGCATTTCATTGTTCTGCCATTTTGATTCACGGGTGAATGATGAACTATGTCTTGTTGTCATTCTTTTCTCTTTATTTTTCTTTTTTTTTTATTGCTGCGCCATTTATTTTGGCACGCAGACATACATTTAACTTTCTTGCACTGGTCCCTTCATGTCTCTTCCTGGCATGGGTGCTACTTTGCCCTTAATTTATCATGCACATGGCTGTACTGATTGGGCAGAAAGGTGCTCGCACATTTCTATGCCCTTTCCCTCTATTACAACAAATTTTAGCTGGATAGTGGGCAAAGGGGCTTTATGAAGCATACACGCAGCAAGCCTATCACTGTCCACATTTTTCTTTCTTTTTAAGTGTAAACTGGAGTATGGAAATGTGGGACATAACAGCCTCTTGCTTTTTAATAACTGTAAGATTTTTGTTACTTGCAGGCACAGTTGAGCTAGTTGATGCCAGAAGCAGTTTGCCGGGTTTAGTAAGCAGCCCAGGACTTTGTACCTGGAAAGTGTCCAGCAAGGATATGGCAGTGTACACATCATTTGCCGAGGTACCGGAGATGTACCACACACAGATTCGGTCCCACATGTTCCCGCCATCACCTGAGGTGGCTGCCCAACTAAAACTCAAACACTGGCAAGTCTATTTTCCTTGAATTCTTTGCTACGAATGCCTACCTGGAAATTTTATCATGGCTTTGTTTGTATACATCTTGAAATAGTTAGTTTTTGCAGTCTGTGGGAACATTAGTCAGCCTTCTTGAATGTGGAGAGTTAGAGAAGAGATGCAGGTGGAAACTGGCTCTGAAACTGCCATGTACAGGTGCAGACAAAAGTATATGGAGCGCACTATTGCCATTCAAAATTTTTTACTTGTCGAATTGAAGCCGGCCGGTGAGGTGTATGCAGACTACTAGTGGACACTAGTGCGCTTTCTAATGAACAAATAATGTTGAAATTTCGGACGTGGAAAGCATGATAATGATTAGAGCAGAATAGCGTGCTTTGCCTTTGCCTGTACCAGCTCATAGGGTGGTGGTAAATTAAACAGACATAGTGCTGCTGCTGGGATGACATGCATTTCATGTGGCACATGAATAGAGCTAGCCCTAATCCTATCCTGAAATGCCTATGACTTCAGTGCTGCGCTATTGGGATAACCTACAGTGCATGGTCATGTGTGCGTGAGATCGCACTTCCAGGCTTGGTTTTGACACCAATCAGTATTGTGCTTTACAGTGGTAAGGAGAATGTTTTGCTTTTCTGCTTACAGCTGAAAGCTGTGTTTGTAAAAGCATGTGCAGCGGTCTGGCATTTATCGCTGCTGTCTAAAGTTCTTCCATAATAGCAAATTTGAGACGGCAACAGTTCAGACGCTGAGGTGGCTGAGCCATGCCAGAATGGGATTACTGCCATGTTTTTATCATTGCAAAGGGTTATGCTGGTCAGCATTATAAAATTTCCAGGGCTGCAACAGCTGCGCCAATTGTGCCATTTTGATACTGCTACATATTCCCACGCCAAGCTGCGCCGTTAGCGTGAAATTTGTTAAATTTGCGCCAGAATGCCCCGGCAAGCTGCAAGAGTTTGCCATACTCAGGGACAACTTTCTGTGATATGGCCAGTCACATTTCAGGCACTGCAGCATGTGTGACTGGGCTTTTAGTTTTATTTCGAGATAGCGTCACGCCATTCTAACGCCTACTCACATTTTTCTCTCTTGCATCCACGTACATCCTCCGCTCTTCGAATATGCTGAACCGTTCCGGTTTAAGGATGCTTCACCACATGGGTTACAGTCCGTGCAGTGAAGCATCCCCATAACGCAAAGGGGCCGTTTGTAACGAGCCCCACTGCTACTGCGTCCCACTGCGAAAAGGGCCACGGTGGTACTTGTGATTTTGGAGCAGTTCTTAAACACTGTTTTAAGCTCCGTATGCTTTTCATGGATGTATCTCTAGTTTTCTTGTTCGGAAGTTTTTGGTATTTTTTTTGGCCATTCATGTATAGCAAGGTTGTATTTATGCTGTATCGTTGATAGACTCTCTTTCCTGTTGCCAAATACTGTAGGAGGGGCATCAGTTATGGCTTCTGCATTTGTTCTGATATAACTTGAGGTGGTACATGTGAAATTTATTTTGGGTGTCAGCAGTTCGGGGAACGTGCACCTGCACCTTGCTATTTCTTTTGCAAAGGTGCAGGCCTAGTTCAGCGCGAGTTCACCGAGTCTCTGAACTGGCCGGATGCCAAGTGCAGCAAGTGCAGCAAGTGCAGCAAACATGCTGTGCCAGCGGCGCTAGTGTCACGCTGCACCTGAACTAAACCTGAACTAGCTGAACTAGTGCTGTAAGCCATTTACACGCTGTCAGCGCTACCTTGGATCCTGCCAGAACTAGCGCAGAAAGTGCAGCCAAATCGAGTAGACCTTTAGATTTTGAATTCCATAACGCTGCCGTGGTGCCCAAGACTGCCAAAATTAACATTTACAGATGCTCTGTGCATGAAATATATAACATAATATCCCAAGTCATCTCCCTCTTCACTCTAAATCAAAATGTGGAGTCAAAACCATGGTCATTGCCAGCACCTAAGCGTAAATCACGGGCCGAAGACACACCCGCTCATCTGGTTTCTTTGCTCATGGTTTGCTTGCTTACTACTTTTAGTATCTACCTTTTGGTCGCTACTTTTATTGTCTTTTTTCTGTTTTTGGTTTTGAATCTGTGTGTGTGCGTGCGTGCGTGCGTGCGCGCGTGTGTGTGTGTGTGTGTGTGTGTGTGTGTGTGTGTGTGTGTGTGTGTGTGTGTGTGTGTGTGTGTGTGTGTGTGTGTGTGTGTGTGCGCGCGCGCGCTGGATGGCTTTGGGCTCTGCTGGAGTTCTGGAGTTGCCCTTGCATGACACAAACTGTAAATTTGGCAGGCAGCAGGCAGTGAAACATTGTTTTATGAGTCTTGAGAACAAGTTAGCATCCCATGATTAAGATTGTCAAACCGCGCTAGATGCAATAATAAAATAATAATAATGCATGTTCTCTAGCTTTTTCCATTTTTATTTAGTCCCCTAAGTTTAAAATTCACCTCCTCGATTTTATGGCTCACATTCTTTTTTTTTGCCTTGCTGTACAAAGCGCTTATTTCCAAAAATAGGTGTTCACTGGATTCCTAAAGGAAATATATTCAGTGCCGGTAGTGGGTGGCCCTTGCTAGATTTCAATGGATCAAGTTGATACGGTTTGATATTCACACCTCTTCATCTTTTGTGCCGAAAGTAAGGCTTCCTCTTTGTTTAACAGCTCCAAAATTTGAATTCGTGCTTCAAAATGCAGTTTTTGTTTTCCTGTGAGCTGCTCCAAATTTGGTTTTACTGCTCCAAAGCATAAGATTTTGCTGCTCCGAAAATTTCTACAAATCCTATTTCAGCTGTTGCACCCCTGCATTTCAGTGTATTCTGGGGCACTCGTCCATGTTGTAGGTTATGCAGACTATGGTAGTACATGTGTGCTAGAGCTGTTCACTTGCATTTGCCTGAACTGATTGTTGACTAGATTATTGACTAGATTTCTGCAGAAAATGTTAGGGCCTATAACATTTATTTTTAAGAAAGATAGCAGTGATCAAATCTTATTTCAGAAAGGTCACGAGGGATGTGTAGAGGCCTTGCGTTTTATTCTGATTTGCATGTAGCTTTCCCCTTTCTTTTTTTTGTAGTAAATAAGCCTTTTTTTCATTTTTCTTAACTCATTGCCACAGTTAGTCGCACAGCTTCTTTCTGGAGTTTATGAACAGAATGTTGTGGCATCGGTCATGCCTGTTTTTCAGGTCATACCTTAGTTGCTGAAGTGTCTAATAACTGTACTTGAAAGCATTTTCATCCCAGGTTTTCATCAGTAATGGTTTAGCAGAGACTTGTACAGTCAGATTGATTGGAGCCTTGTTTATTCAGCAACCTACATTCCATAGTACGGTGGTCCTAAAAGTTAACTATGAATGTCTTTCCTGGATTGTATGCTGGATACTAGGACTGTGGTTTCATGCAGTGGTGCTTGAACCAGAATATGGCTTACATGTCTTTGTTTGTTTTTTTCTTCAGCATAAGAATTCTGCCTCACCAACAAGACACAGGTGCATTCTTTGTTGCTGTGCTTAAGAAGACAGCTTCCAAGCTGCCCTGGGAGTCTCAAAGCAAAGACAAAAGCATGACAACAGCTTCAGAAGGTAAGATGCTCAAATTTATGTTTTAGTAAGGGTGTGCTTCTGAACTAAAATAATGTGGAACATAGCATGCTGTGCTACATATAAGATACATAAAAGATAAGACGAACACATAGGATGGAACAGAGCACGGAGCAAGAAGTCTTTCGAATGAGAAGCTCGCCTCTTGCGACCAGAAAAATTCATGCACTGCCTGCTTCCTTCGGCTGCCACCAGAGGCCGCCCGTGTTGTGTTCTCATTAGATTAGATTCTAATGAATTAGATTCTCATTAGACGATCTGGATGGATACACAGATTGTAACGGGAAGCTAATGCTAGATTTCAGTGAGTGACACGACCTAGTTATAGTAAATAGAAAAACAAAATGCGAAAGACAAATCACGTGGGAATTCCGCAACAGGCAGACGACCATTGACTATTGTCTAATGTCGCAGGAAATTTATAGCAAGGTCACAAAAATGGAAATAGACGAAGAAGGGGAGTGTAGTCTGGGAAGTGATCATAAACGTATTAGTCTGCAGATGGGGCCCTTGATGAAAACAGAAATGGAACTTAGACAAAAAGTAAACGCAAAATTAAACGACGATCAAATATCGCATATAGCAGCAGACATAGAGGAAGCAATAGAGAAAAGACCCATGGAAGACTGGGATTATGAACAGGTAGAACTATTCATAAGGAGGAAAATTAAGGAGGTTAAAGTAGCAAACCACTGCAATGGAAAGAGGAAGCCACGGAGCTGGTGGACGCCATTGAACAACTACGGGCCGCTTCAAGGGAACACCGAGAGGCAAAGAAAGCACAGGTATCTCAGGAGGAAATCAACCAAAAATCAACCAGCTACTTTCACCTGATCTCCACAAACTTCCTTATCTCATCTGCCCACCTTCTGCAGCCCCCTGCTACGCGGTGTAATGTTAAGAGACAGAAAGCTTGCAGAGTGAGTCAGGGAACGAACACGAATAACCGACATTCAAGTCGAAAGTAAGAAGAAGAAATGGACATGGGTAGGGCAGGTAGTGCGATGAGAGGATTACCGATGATCTCGCTTAGGGTAATAAATTGGATTCCAAGGGAAGGAAAGCGTAGCAGGGGGCGGCAGAAAGTTAGGTGGGCAGATGAGATTAGGAAGTTTGTGGGGATCAGGTTAAAGTAGCTGGCACAGGACTGGGTTAACTGGAGATATATGAGAGAAGCCTTCACCCTGTGTGGGGTGTTGTCAGGATGCTGCTGCTGCTGCTTTTGATGATGATTATAATCTGGATACTTAAAGGGTGAGTGTAGTTGAGCTCCTAGACTAAACAGCAGATTTCTAAGAGGTGCGTTAATTTTAGTGCGTCACATTTTGCAGCTGAAATAATTATTTCTATTCGTTGTGCAAACAAAAAAGTTTGATCTATAATGAAGACTTGACAGAATTATTTCTGTTCTGACTTTAGTTTTTTTTTTTATTTTTTTTTTTACAAAAACACCTTGCAGTGCCAGAGCACTAGTATTCAGGGTGTCCAAGCTAACTTTAGCCAAGGTTTAAAAAATACATTTGAGGTAGGCCGGAGAAGCCAGTTGCGTAGATCTGCCAGCCGTCTTGCGCACCTCAGGTAATTTTTTGCTTTGCAGTGAATTAGTAATTCAAATAATTTTTCTAAATTAATAAATATTGACTTTAGAAAATAAAAGTGATTTGCGGAGTTGGAGAGCACCTTCAGAAACCCCCATTTCATTTATGTGCAGTAAAGAAATCACGTGTATCTTTTTGCCGAGCTCCAAACACAGCCTGCAAAATACAAAAAAAAAAAAAAAAAAACCACCTGACTGACACATTCGCAAGCCACGATTGTGCTGCTATCAACTGTGGTTTGAGTAAACGAAATCAGTTGAGGCCGTGACTCGACAACCCAGTCCCAGCGGCAGGCCGATGTGTCCGTCATCGTTTCGTCGCCCGCCGCGTCAGCCAGTCGCCGCACGTGACGGTGCGAGTTGCGGCGAGCACGCCACACTACTCGCTGCAACTACTGTCAATATATCATCTTACCGCAGGAGCTCGACCATTGAGTCATTGTGACAGCTAATTTTGTTCGCTCAAACCACGATTGGAGGCGTCACACTTGCGGTGAGCGAATGTGCTAGTCACATGATAGTTATTGTATTTCGGGGACTTTTTTCGGAGCTTAGAAAAAAGATGCACATGAGGCTTTCTTTACCGCAAATAAATGGAAGGGGGGGTTTCTGGATCTGCCCTTCAACTTCGAAAAACATTTATTGTCTAAATGCAGTAGTTGGTAAGTTAGCAAAATTATCTCAATCGCTAATTAGTTAATTGCAAAATAAAAAATTGCCTGTGCTGTGCTAAGTGGCTGGCAGCTGTATGCAAGTAGTTTTCCTGGCCTACTTATAGTGTTTTATTTTTTAACCCTTGGGGGGCTAAAGTTAGCTTGGACACCCTGTATAAAGAAGTTGGTTTAGGTTTAATGTCCCAAAGCGACTCAGGATATGAGAGACGCCGTAGTGGAGGGTTCTGGATATTTCGGGCACCTGGGGTTTTTTAACTTGCACTGACATTGCACAGCACACTGGCGTCTTGCTTTTCGCCTTCATTGAAAAGCGTCTGCCACAGCCGAAATTCAATTCTTGGGTGCAGTAGTCGAGCGCCTTAACCACTGCACCACCGCGGTATGTTAGTATATAAAGAAGGGAGCACACATTCTAAATTGATTGCAAATGGTTATGAGCAGTAGAAAAGGAAAATGGAAATACAAGAGTTTCACAGCATAGTTAGTTAGCAAAAGCAAGCGAACAAACCAGGAAAGTTTGTTCATTTACTCGGAATGCAATAATTTGACAAAGTTGTCCTGATCTAAATGTATAATTTTTGTTGTAAAGGAACTATTGTACATAACATGCACCAGCTGAGACTTTTGGAAAGTTATGTAATTGTGGAATTTGCATCAGACTTGACCATATTGTTGGAATTCTATTATATTCTCAGCATATGCGTATTTGGGGACTCATGTGCATCGACAAAGCTATGAGTAGGCAAACCTCAGAATGTGACTCATCCAGAAAGAAATGTTATTTGGGCAAACAAAAAGATGTGGTTGCATAGGTTTTCATGGCTCACAATCTGACCATTGCTTGTCTCTTTTCATTGTATGAAACGGGCCCGTCCTAGTGTTGCATGGTCTGCAAGTTTAAATAGGGCACACTGTGAGCAATATTTCAGTGTGAATGGCCATACTAACATGAAATTGTGGAGCCATACAGTTTTATGAGATTAACATTAAATTGCATCATGCCCCCCTAAGCTCTCACTAATTGTCTGCATGCCTAATTTATTGATACTGAATGTCTGTCACCTCTGCTAAATGACCATAGCCACCTTTTTGGTTATTCTCACCGAAGAATGCCTGAAATTCCTTATGGAAAGTCAGCGTGTCATCAACAGCAGCCATTTGTCTACAAAAGTCGGGAAGCTGCTCTGAAACGCTTGCAAGTCTTGCGGGAAAGACTGCCAGAGGACCTACATTGGCGCCTCTGCAGTTGTGTTGCATTCTAAGGAGTGCACACCAGCACCATCGCATATAGGAGCTCTGAGCCTTATGACTTGTGATACAATGTTGCTTGCTGCCACCATGCTTCCGTATAGTTGTTTGCATAGTTAACGCGTCATGAAAAAGGTTCACACCCTGTAAGCGTGATGCTCACGTTTGTTGCCTGTGCCTTCCCTCTTGCAGAATGCTTCCAGTGTAGGCTTCACCACAGTGCCGCCGATTTATTGCTTGCTTCTTGTAGTTGAGCTGATGGAAAAGCTTGGCTTATGCATTTCTTTTAGTTCATAAGGTTCTTTTAGTCGCAGCCTTGTGGACATTTTTGTGTTGCTTCCTTGACTATTATTTTGTAGCCGTTGACCAAGGTATACCTTTAATTGATTATAATATGCAGTTACCTTTTGTTTTCAGAGTGTGAAGAGCAGCCGAGCGCCAAAGAGGATAAGAGGTGAGGGTTTTTAGTTTTGTGGTTTTTATTGCAGGCCAGCAATGTCCTACAAGTGCTATACTAAAGCCGTGATGAGACCAAATTTATTAAAATCAAAAGGCATAAAATTCATTCAGACCGATAAATGCTCAAGCTGTCAAGAGCTACTGGAATGCGATTGTGCCTGTAGCATTTGTAGAGCAGAACATAAATAGCAACGGATAAGCTAATGATGTAGGATGCTCCTTTCTTTTTTTTCTTCTTTTTTTCTTCTTTTTTTTTTTTTGAGAACTTAATGATACAACCCTTGAAAATGTTATAGCATAAGCAGGGTCACTTGTGTGGAAACAAGTGAGGTTTAAAATAAAGTGTGCTTCTGTTCCTCAGTGCACACATCATGCCAGTCTTATGCCCAGATGCGGTTGTGCAGAAGAGCCACTTTCTATGTATAAGTATGTGCCTCAAGACTGACACCCGCAATCTGTAGTTGTGTACAGTAAATGCTCGTTAGCTCGAAAGGCTTGAAACCATGAACAACTTTGAGGTAAGGGGAGGTTCAAAATAATCAGAGCATTGAAATCATCAGTGTACTAATTTTGCTTTGAACAAGAAGGCACTTTAAAATGAGCAAAGGCAAATAGACTACTACAGTCGAACCCGGTTATATCGAACTCACGGAATATCCCCTTGAAAATCCCATGTAAAAGTATAGGAAAGCCGCGTCATATATCGAACTTCATTTCACCGGTCGTTCGATATATCGAACTCCGCACCACGCACTGGAAAGTGTTCCTTCCCCAAAGACAATCGCATCACCCTTGGCCGTTTGCCGCTTGACATTTTCAAGCCACGCGCGGAAGGAATGAGAGGGGACAGTTCGGCGACGGCTGGTCTGGGCAGCGCCGCACCCATTCCCCAAAGGCACGCGCATCTGCAGTTATCGTTTCCCGCGTGCCAACACATGACGTTTGCAAGCCATGTGCGTAGGTGTGCCCATCCTTTTGCCGAGCTATCTCTCTCCTTCAGCACGCGCTACGCATGCGCCAAGCCAGCTCAGCCCGTTTTCAGACAGGCGTCGAACGCTTTCTCCAGCGTATGTTGCGAACCCTCTGCGCGTGGCGGCTGATGTGGCTATGGCGCCTGCGGACGTTAAAAAGCGGCAGCTCTCTCTCTTTTCTTTCTTTCTTTTTTTTTTTTTTTTTTTTTGTTTAGCGAGTCATTCTTTCTTATCGTTGTGCTGTCGGGACGTTAAGAAGCGCCAGGGTATTTTTTTTATTTGGCGGGAGGCGTTTATCCTTGCATGTAGGAATCAACGAAAGCACGCGGTCAGCTGCTGCGATCATGACGCCCGCCCCAAGCGCGGCGTGATAAATCTAACCAGGCTTGTGCAATCAAGCCATCACGGGCACCCTGCCAAGTTCGCTCCCCGCCACTGCAGGAGCTATCAAAAGATAAAAGCGCCCCAATGTTATCGCTGCGCAGCATCTTGGCACGCTGCCAAGAAATGAGCTGTGGATGAGACGACCAAAACGGAGTGACGTGCGCCATCGACATGCAAGCGAAAATGGTCGCGATTTCTGCAGCGGCGACACAGAAACCTTGCTGCGGTGGCTCGAGCAGCGAGAGGGACGTGGTTCCAACAAGTTTGAAATTTTTCGCTCTGTCGCTGCCGCTCGTCGCTGAGATCGCTCAATCGCTTGCATGTGAGCGAGCTGGCCTTAACGCATTTTTTTTTTCTTCAAATTCTCGGTGCAAAAGTGGAGCGTGGGTTCATTATGCGAGTGGGTTAATTACGCGACAAATACGGTATTGTTTTTTCGCATCGTAAGTGCCGTCACAGGCTGATTTCTGTATATCGAATTATCTATATATCGAACTATTTTGCGATCCCCTTCGAGTTCGATATATCCGGGTTCGACTGTATATGCCTATTGTGTGACAAAGTTTTTTGTTTAACTGACATTTCGATATATGCGAGTTCAGTTAATGTGGCTTTACCGTAAACACATGCTTACACACCTATAGTAATTCAGTTCGCTCATACGTCATGAGGACAGTGCATGCACTTCACTCGGGCGGCAGGACCGAGCTTAGGGTCTTTCATACTGTGCACTGGCCTCATCCGCGTCAAGACTAACGAGACGCTACTGTTGATGCATGCACTGCTCTGGCAGCAGCACAGCATGTAGGTAGGCACCAGGGGCTATTGGAGAGTCTTACCAAAGTTCGTTTCAGTCTGTCTTTGTGTTCTCCCTCCTGTTCACTTCTGTTCTGGTGCCAAAGTCACCTGCAGCATGCACAAAATGAGGGATAAAACCATGTGAGCCTGTTGCAAGTGGAATGTTGTTGGTGTAAATGCCCTCACTTTGACCCTGGGTTTATTTTGAAGCCTCAGTTGTGAAAAACATGAGGAGCATATGCTCTCCTACTTCTGTAGTGTGCACTTTCTGGTTGCACGTTGAAGGGTTAGAGGGGATGGGCTCCATTCTTCCTAAGCGATCTCCACTTTGAAGCCGAAGCAAGAAGTAAACACATTTTTGCTGGTTTAGCCTAGTGGGTGCCTAGTGGGTGCCTAGTTTTGTCTTAAAAATTAAAATAGCCTTAAAAAGAGGGTATGAGAGAGGCACAGTGAAAGCAACGTGGACATGCACAACCTTCTAGCTGTTTATTTGGATGGTATCTTGAAGACGCACACACACGCATTTGAAAGCCAAGTAAAGGCATTTCTGCATAATACATAATTTGCAGTCTGCTTGTTATCTACTCTGTGTGTGCAGGCATGGCTGAGAAAAGAAATGAAACAATGCTGCTTGCACTGTATGCAAAACACAAAAGCAACAATATGACAAAACTAAGGAACATCTACTAGTGCTAAACAGTTAAGCTGTAGAGATAAGATGTGGCAATATTAGGGGTACAAGTCTGTGTCAGCACAAAATCAGTAATATGATGTCGCAGCGGTGTGGTTTTCAATTTGAATTCGTACTTGCTGCCTTGGTGAAGTCGTCATTCTACGCCACCCTAAGCGCATTTAGTAGTACTTGTTCTGCATCTTTAAGGTAATAACAAGCTAACTTCCGTATGTATTGCATGGTGGATTTAGTGGACGTGATTTTTGCATAAGCTGTTACACTGGCCTCCTGCAGTCCTCTTCTGTGTGTTGATTATTTTGCTGCTAATTTTGAATTAAAAAGGTCATGAAAATCACGCCTAAACAAGCTAAAATTAACAATGTGCTCTTAGTAATTTAACTCAAATTGGATCTAAAACTTTTTAAAAACTGCAACTACAGACACATAGTTTGGTCCGTCATCTTTAATATTTTGTGCATTTGGCTACTGCAAAAAATGCTGACTTATGCACAAACTGGGAAAGAAGTGCTCTCCACTTGGCTGCAACTGTGGCTACATGGCCTGCAAGGAGCAGGTTATGGTTCTTCGGTGCTCCAGAAGAAGACAGAACTTGCAAGAAAGCATAGCAATCATGTTCTGCAGTCGATTTAGTATGTGTACGAAATGCATTTCAACAGTGGTTATGTCAGGTTAAGCAGTTTTACAAAAATATGCTACAGAGCCTGATGCTTAGAATCTCCTCACAGATTATATGCTTGTAAGCATCACTTTCCATTCCCATATGCACTGAGGGCAAAGGCAATATTGTAATGTTCTATCTTCTAAAGTATATTGCATTGAAGGTGTCACAATTCAGCGAACAAAAAAGACCTGCCAAAAGCAAATCACGCAACTTTGGAATGCTTTCCAAGGTATATTTTTTTGCTGCTGAGGCGTCGGATGTGAAAAGCTATCTTAATCCAAACAGCCAACCATCAAATGATCAAATGAAAGCCCTTCTCTCGCGGTTTCTGCACGGCTTCAAATAACCAGCAGCGTGCAGTAATGCAAATAGCTACGGAGCATCTTGGCAACGGTGTGCGCTCGCTGGCAGCTGATACGGCTTGAAAACCAAACACATGCAGTCTGGTTGTGTTCCTGTGTTGCGATTATAGCTTTTCTGTATTTTAAGTTTCACTTTAAGTAAAACTTTTTGTTGGGCTAGTCGGCCCATAACGATTTGAAAAAACTTCAGCGCAAATGAAATAGCCCGAAGGCGAAAAGAAGGGACAGGAAAAAGCGCTGACTGACAACTAATCTTTATTGAGCAGAACGTGCGCAGTAAATACGAGAGTGGTGGCAGAACAGTCAGATGCAGTCAAATGTCACGTGGTGTAATAGCTCTAGAATGAACTCTTTATTGAGCTGACTTGCACCCGCAAAAGGACTAAGCAACTTGGCCCTGGGTTAGAGCGCCCGTCTCGGCTGCGGGAGGTGGTTAGTTCGAAACCCACCGCCGGACACCCACCGGTAAAAATGGGTACAAGCGTCCCCCGGCCTGGCGCTCGGCTTTTCCAGGGGTGTGCTTTTGGGAGAAGCTCCGTAAACCCTGCTGCGTGCCCCTCCTCTGCAGCAGGCCCAAACCCAGTTTCGAACCTCGCAGCCTGCAAAGGTGGTTCTGTTTGTCTTGCAAAGGTACTTCCTTTGACCCTCACCTGAAGTGCTCCCTTAAAGCCCCAGCTGCAGCAGTCCTATAAAAAAAAAAAAAAAAAAAAAAAAAAAAAAAAAAAAAAAAAAAAAAAAAAAAAAAAACAACGTTGCATAATGGGTTGTTGCCGTGCAAGGCGGACTTATTGTTGTCCGATGGCGGAACGAATCACTGCCACATTGGCGCAACTATTTGGGCCGTGACCCCTTTTCCCAAGCATTTCACCCCAGAAGAGCCGAGCACCAGGCCGGGGGAAACCTTGTACCCATTTAAAAACCGGTGGGTAACCGGCGGCACCAGGGATCGAACCCGGCACCTCCCGAATGCGAGACGGGTGCTCTACCACAAGGCCACCGCTTCGGTCACTGACAAGCACAACAGCAAATGTGCTTGTCGGTTGTTTCACAATCTTTCACAAGCTTTCAAAGTCCTGGCCCTGGGGTAGAGCATCTGCCTTGCATTTGGGAGGTGCTGGGTTCGATCCCCAGTGCTGCTGGGTACCCGCTAATTTTCCAGTGGGTTCAAGATTTCCCCCAGCCTTGTGCTAGACTCTTCTGGGGTGAAATGTATGGGAAAGGGTCATGGGCGAAGCCATTGTCCAAGACGCGGACGCAGGGCGCAATTCCCAGTGCTGCCGGGTACCCACCAGTAATACAATGAGTGCACTCATTCCCCTGGCCTGGTGCTCGGCTTTTCTGGGATGATATGCTTGGGAAACAAGTCCTTGACTCCACCTCGTGTAAAAAAGTGAGCCACCAATGGGCCGTATTGCACGAGGAGGATTAAGTTGTCTGATGTTGGGATTCATCACCAACCCATCAGTGCCTACAAATGTTTCATGAGATGCATGATTCATGTAAAGAGAGGAGACAGCACCAGGTGAGGTGTGGTCACACAAGCAGCAGGGAATTTGAGAAGTAGACCTGGCACCATCCAACAATGCAGCTGGACCAAAATCACATGTGCTAAGAAAACTCTACTAGACTGTATGTACAGAATTTACGTCTCAAAATAAACAGAACTCTGCATTGGCAACTCAACATTGCCTAAAGCCTATTAGTGCATCATAAAACAGCACACCGACACTGTGCAGTGCACGAAAAGAACAGTGCAAGACTTCAGCGGCTGATAGCTGTAAGGCCCACTCTTAAGTTCCACGGTTACGTACAAGTATGCACTGCACAAAATATCTTGCATGCAGCAAGTTGTGGGAAGCTGTGCGGAGCCTTCTTATGTTTATTTTGCTCACTTTGGAACTGAGAACGCAGGTTGTTCAACAACCGCAAACCTTGAGGCCTGTATATGCATTGCACTCTATCTCTGTTCTTTTTCTTGGCATAGACCAGGGATGGCCAGATAGGTGTACACAAAAGCCATAAAAAAAAAATCAAAAGTTGTTATAAAAAACGAGACGGGAAGGGGGGCGGGGGGGGGAGGTGCGTGCCTGCGTGGTAAATTATTTTCTTTTCATGCAACAAAGCACGTCAGTCGTCACGGTGAGTGACACTCTTGTAGCATTGCTCATTGTTCGAATGGTGTGGTTGTAGTTCGGAGGAGGTTGGTTAAATGGGGCGAACTGCACTTGGACCCGCAAAGAGCCACATGGGTCTTGTGAGCTGCAGTTTGTCCACACCTGGTATTAGAGCGGTGCACGGGCTCGGGCCGGCCTAATAGCCCGTATTCGGCCTGACAAGCAGGCCGGGCTTGGACTGCTCGGAAGCCCTCTCGATCGGGCTCGGGCTGGGCCCGGGCCAAGGTATATTTGTATCGGGCAGGCCAGGCTGGACACCTCGATCACGAATGCGTGCAACTTTTGCGATAGTGCAAATACGGCCATAGTGCGGTAAGTGTCTGGAATGCACAGCATTTTCCCGCACCCTCCTCACGAGAGAGCTTTCGAGATTTTTTTTCCCAGCGCTGACTTGTCTTTCCTCTCCGCCTCCTTGCTGCGAGCGGACCTTTGGCAGCCGTCAGTGACTGAGCAGAGTGGCCGCTTGTGGGCTATTTAGTCCGCATCTCCACTTGGGTAACACAGGCGCTGATCTTTAGGTATCCGTTTTGAGATTCACGCCATGCTGTCACCTATCAAACGCTTCTGTTGTAGCATTTGAGTAATTCCAGCCGCATGTTGTGCACCAAACTTGAGCGCTACTAGATTCATTATCCAGGAGTGTCGTTAATGCCTCAATTCAATGCATTGTTGCGAATTTGCAGGTTCGCAGCGGAGCACCAGAGCAAGATGACCAAGATGGCTTTTCATTCTAATAGTCCGTACCGTGCTTGCGCTCAGAGCACGCGCTGTACATCTTTATTTTCCTCTAACACGGGCTGGTAATGCTGATCTCAGCGCCTCCGCTTTATAGCGTCGGCGGGCGCTATAGGGCCCCCCGCCTAGACGTAACGGCGAAATGTATGCGCCGATGGAGCAGAGATGGGGGTGTCACGGCGGCAAGCAGGTCTGCAAATAAGCCGGGAACATCTGAGGGGAGCTCTTGGGGAGGTGTCTCGAGGTACGCAGGTTTGAGGGGATCTAGAGAGATGACCTCTTCATGACCATCCAGCAGGATTGTCGCTGACTTTGTCGTCCTGTTGAGGACGCGGTACGGGCCGTCGTATGAGGGGGTAAGAGGCGCCTTTACAGCGTCTCGCCTGAGAAACATGCGTCGAGGAATCAAGGTCTGGGTGCACAAAGACTTGATGGGCTGGTGAGCGAGGCGGCACTGGGCGCAGATGCTGAAGACATTCTTGTAGGCGATGAAGGTATTGTAGGGGCTGGGACGAGGGAGCCGAAGGTATGAACAAGTCTCCGGGAAGCCGCAGGGATGTACCGAAGACGAGTTCGGCCGCCGAACAGCCAAGGTCACGACGCAGGACGTCGCGTAGGCCTAGGAGCACCATAGGGAGGTGGTCGACCCAGTGCTCGCCATCCAGGGTCACGACGCAGGACGACACGTAGGCCTAGGAGCATCATATGGAGGTGGTCGACTCAGTGCTCGCCATCCAGGCGTGCAGTGAGGGCAGCCTTGAGCTGGCGATGGAGCCGCTCGACCATGCCGTTGGCACAGGGATGGTATGATGTGATGCAGCAGTGTGTAGTGCCGAGTAGCTGTGTGAGCGAAGTGAAGAGGGCACATTCGAACTGGTGGCCGCGATCTATGGTAACAATGCTGGGGCAGCCGAAGCGGGAAACCCACGCTGAAATGAAAGCTCCGGCAACTGTTTGCGCAGTAATGTTCGGAAGTGGCACGGCTTCGGGCCAACGGGTGAAGCGGTCAACCATCGTCAGAATATACTTGTAGCCCTGAGAGGGGGGGAAGCGGTCCAACCAGGTCAAGATGAATATAGTCAAAGCGCGATCCAGGCGGCAGGAAAGACTGAGGGGGAGTCTTGGTATGGCTTGTCACTTTAGCAGACTGGCAAGCAAGGCACGAGCGGGCCCACTGGCGAACGTCGGTGTTAATGTTCGGCCAGACGTACCGCTGGGTAACAAGGTGCTGCGTGTCTCGAATGCTAGGATGGCAGATGTCGTGGAGGGAATGGAAAATGGCACAACGAAAGGCCTCCGGCTTGAACGGTCGCGGTAGAGCCGATGATATGTCGCACCAGAGCGATCCGGGGTGGGCACGCAGGGCTTGCAGCTCAGGGTCTTCAAGCTGCGCCCGGGCCAGAGATTGCAGTCCACAGCAGGTGAAGACAGGCCGATGGTGGTAATGCGTGAAAGTGTGTCAGCTACCTCGTTGTCGGTGCCTTTGATATGTCGAATATCGGTTGTGAACTCCAATATGTAGGCCAGCTGAGGAAGTTCACGAGCGACATACTTCGAAGAGTTCGTACGGAACACATACACCAGAGGCTTATGGTCCGTGAGAACGTAAAATGGCTGGCCCTCCAAGAAGTGGCGATAGTGCTGGATGGTGGAGTAGATGGCAAGCAGCTCACGGTCAAATACGCCGCAGTGAGTCTCTGCAGGCTGGAGCTTCCGAGAAAAGAAACATAGTGGGTGCCACTCGGAGTCGATCTGCTGCTGGAGAACCGCACCAATGGCCACGCTAGAAGCATCCACCATGATGCGAGTGGGCGCGGAAGTCCTAGGGTGGATGAGAACGACTGAATCGGCGAGGGCTTGTTTTGCAGCTGTGAAAACGGCCTGAGCTTCGGGAGACCAGGAAATCGCAGAGAATGAGGACTTGGTGGTGCGGAGAAGGTCAGTCAGGGGGTGAAGAAGCTCGGCGCAGCGCGGAATAAAGCGCCATGAAAAATTCACTAGGCCCAGGAACTCGCGGAGCTTGCGTAGGGTAGTGGGTGCTGGAAAGTCCTTAACAGCCTGGACGTGAGAAGGCAATGGACGAATTCCCAGCGCCAAGATGTGGTGGCCCAAGAACTCGAGCTCAGAAGAGCTGAAAACACATTTCTGGGCATTGACGACCAAGCCAAACTCTTGGAGGCATTGAAAGAGTTCCTGGAGGTGACGCTCGTGATCCTGTGGAGGACAACTCGCAAGGAGGATGTCGTAGATGTAGGCAAATACCACCGGGAGTCCCCGCGTCACTTCAGCAATGAATCTTTGGAAAGTTTGAGCTGCGTTGCATAGCCCAAATGACATGCGCACATACTCAGTCTGAAGGGTGTAGTTGTGGTCGTCTTCGGAATATCGGCTGGCTCAACAGGGATTTGGTGGTACGCCTTTACAAGGTCCACTTTACTAAAGATCTTGCAGCTTTCCAGATGTCCAGTGAAGTCTTGGATGTGTGGAAGGGGATAGCTGTCGTGGACCGTGTGAGCGTTGAGAGCCGGTAGTCGCCACACGGACACCAGTCACCCGGTTCTTTCTTGGGCACCAAATGGAGTGGTGAGGCCCAAGCGCTGGATTAAGGGCGAATAATACCCAGCTGGAGCATGTGGTCGAATTCCCATTTTGCAATAGCCAGACGCTCACCGAAGAGGCGGCGCGGACGAGCTGCGACAGGTGGACCACGCGTGACAATGTGGTGGGTTATACCGTGCTTATGTGGCTGATGGAGATTACAAGGCCTCATGACATCGGGAAAGTCTGCGAGGACTTGGGCATACGGCCATGACGGAATCAGAGTTCGGATGCCAGTGGAAGCGACAGCCGATATAACGCCAGTGATGGAAAGGCGCGTCTTGCTGTCGATGAGATGATGACGACGCATGCTGACGTCCAGATCAAAATACGTCAGGAAGTCGGATCCGAGGATGGGTTGATGTACATCAGCGACGATGAAGACCCATCGAAATGTGTGCCGCAGGCCAATGTCCAGAGTGAGGGATCGGAGACCATACGTTGTGATGTAGGTTGAGTTTTCCGCACGGAGAATAGGTCTATGTGACTTGGAAGCATGGTCGGCCTTGGAGGACGGCAGTACGCTAACTTCAGCATCAGTGTCAATGAGGAAGCGCAGGCCAGAAATGCAGTCCATGACGACGAAAAGGCAGCCAGGTTGAAGAGCGAGGTCACACGCCGCCGTCAGTGTTCTCGCTCCGCGTTTCCCGACTAGTTGCATGGTGGAGTGCACTGGTGGGCGCGGTGCAGCAGAGACGCGGACGACGAGGACTGGACGAGTGCGGACCGCTCGGCGAAGACGAACGGCGGCGAGGTGTTGGGGAGAAACCGTGCTGGGCATGAGAGGACGTCTGAAAGGCATCGATAGAAGCGGCCAGCTGATCGATCCGGGCCTCCAACAGTGAAATGACGGAGGTCTTCGGTGGAGAAGAGAGGGCAGCGACGGAAGGAGAAGTCGCATCGTGGACTTGATCAGCGAGCTGGGCGAGGCGGTCAAGGGTCAAGTCCCCCGCAGCAGCCAAGATGAGACGGGTGGACTGCAGCAAGCATTGAAGGAAGAGCTGTCTCAACAGTGCGCCATTCAAGTCGGCGTTGCTTTCGCCCAGGAGCTGACCCATGCTAGTGAGTAGCTGAGAGGGGTGGCGGTCTCCAAGCTCTTCGTAGGTGAGCAGCTGCTGGAGGAGCGCACTCTCGGACGCCGTGGTGCTGTCCAGAAGGCCCTGCTTTAGTCGCTGGTATGGGGCATCGCCCAAGGGTCCAGCGATAATGTCCGCCACCTCTTGAGCCACTTCAGGAGGCAGGTTGGAAAGTAAATGACGAAACCGAGATGCCTCCGAGGTGATGTGGTGCAGATGGAAGATGGCTTCCACTTGGGCGAACCAGATCTGTGGGCACTTGGGCCAGAATGTTGGTAGGCGGAGCTAGAGAGCTGCGATGTCCCGTTGGCGCAAGGTAGCATCAGGCGGAAGGTCATCTGAGGGCGGTAGATTGCTGGGGTCTGTCATTTCTTAGGCCGGAGTCACCACTGTTGCGAATTTGCAGGGTCGCAGCGGAGCACCAGAGCAAGATGACCAGCGTGGCAGGCTTCTCATTCTGAACAGCTCGTGCCGTACTTGCGCTCCGAGCACGCGCTGTACATCTTTATTTTCCTCTAACACGGGCTGGTAACGCTGATCTCAGAGCCTCCGCTTTATAGCGTCGGCGGGCGCAATAGCGTTACTTGCTTTTTTTTGCACAATAACATAGTTCTACTATGTGCTGTGCCTCTATATATTCAGCAAATTTGTCATTTCAAACGTGAGAACTCAAAATTTCAAGATCTTGCATAAAGTTATCATTTGGAAATTAAATGGGCTGGACCGTGTTCAGGCCTTTTCAGAGTCGGGCCAGGCCGGACTCGGGTCTGTAGCGTTGGGCCCGTGCACACCTCTGCTTGGTATAGGCCTGTTTCATGGTTAGACTTGGTGGGCAGCAGGCAGCTCCCGTATGGCAACCCTGTAACCCACCAACCGCCGTACTGTTGTGAGATCCAAAACTAAAAAAGCTCAAACAGAGGTCTGGTTGCACTCCCAAAAGACGCTGCACAAAGGAAGGTGGGGAGGTGGCAGCTCATCCCGCTTCTCTACTATACTCCGTTTCATACATCAGGTGCAATGCAGCGAAAGCTACGTAAGTAGTAGTCTGCAAGAAAAAAGGAGGCGTATCACTACGCGCTCGTTTTGTGGCCGAGTGGTTTCTGTGGAAACGGGCTCTATTCCGAGCATACACGTTTGCAATAACTTGCTTCGCGTGCCTGGACATCTTTGCAGTGCAGATCTTATAGAAAAAATCTACTCCAAAGAAGCAGTTGAGGTGGCTGTGTTGCGCAGCGCGGAGGGCACAGCTGGCAGGGTTGTGGGGCAGCTAGAATGCGACACGAAAGAAAACGACAACATACAGATGCACCAAATTCGATCCTTTCTCCCTAAAAAAAGGTGCTTTTTGTGAAGTTGATGGCAAATGTAAGATATATTAAGCCTGCAGACAAAGCAACTATTATTTCCTCTCGTCAAGAGCAGGCACTATTTTCTATTGTGGATGCGGGGAACGCAAACAAGAGCTCTAGCTTTGGCAGTATTGCACTTGATGTATGAAACGGAGTATAGGTGTGTCGAAGGCCACTGACAAAAGTTCCCTCTGCCATACCTTGGGGTGGACCTTGGGCCGGACAACAGAGTTGTCTCGCTGGTGTGGCTGAATATGTGGCCACTATCTCGGATGCCATGGTTGCTTGTACAGGTACACCATGACATGAATAATGTGTAGTAGCTGGCTTGCTTGAAGGGCCATTACTTCAGATGAGCTGTTTTATCAGTGTTGACCCAGCAGCTCCATTGGCAAATTTTTTTGTTGGTGTCTTTGGCACGACTAGCACTTACAGTGTTATCTGTTGGTAATATATTTTAGTTTTTAACCTTTCTAGGTGTTTGTGTACACGATTCTGTATGTTGTAAACTTGCTAGTTTTTCTAAAAGTATGCTCCAGCTGCCTTTCTTTTTTTTTTTTTCCTAGTGAAATCAGCATCCTTTATCTTGCTATTACTGAAGTTTTTTATGCTTACAAGCAAACACAGCAAAAGATATTTCACAAAATAAAGATATTGGTGGCATATCTTCTGCCATTGTGTTGCTGACTGATTTTTCCGCCTGAACCAATTTATTTTTTTCTAGATTTCTTGTGCCATGTGCATTTTCAAAAACATAGAATGAATATGCAATCCCAATAGTGCTTATTTTATAGACCCTCATGCGTTAGCATTACAGTTTTCTACTATTTTAACTGCGATACATTTTGCACATTCTTGTAAAAAAAAAGAAAGAAAAGTTAACCGTTGGCTTTCTTTTTTTCTTGGAAAAAGAGCTGTTTGACTTTGTTGAATTCTGAACCTGCCATTTAAGTCAGAAATTACTTTTCTATCGAAATGGTTAATGGTGCCTCAAAGGCACCAATGTTTGTAGAAATGCATAACTACTTGTCAGGACCTCAGGATTACATTTTCCCAGCACGTGCTGTTTTGTCCTCCAAAGCATTTATTTATTTTTTGCAGAAAACAATGATTTGAAGTATCATTTATAGAAGTAGCCTATGTGCACATTCATAGCAGTGTATGTTTCCACACTTTAGCGTTGCTCCAAGGAAGAAACGAAGGATCCGAGGGTACAAAGAAGATCCTTTCGTGTTTCTTACGGAAGATGACAAGATCTGGGAAGCCGTAAGGTGAGATCTTCGTAGCCTCATATATATAGAAGTGGCTTTATGAAAGATGCCAGACAGAACTAGTGAAATGTTGGTTTAGGATTGTGTAAAGAAACAGTTGAAATCAGCATTCATACTTGGGCTTTTCTGTAAAGACAAGGAAGAAAAAAAATATTGAAACTCTCACTGTGAAACTGATGTGCAGAGTCCGAAAAATTAATGGCCGGGCTCTTAGACTGTTCTGATGCATGGCTAGGCCTTATTGTTTTTGCCTTCACTGCTGATGCTCTTATGTTTCTGTTTCAATGGATGACATCCTCTCTGTGTTCATTGCAAGGTTAATGGAATATGTATTTGTATTTGCTGCAATATTTGGCGGCTGTGCTAGAATGCATGAGGTCCACATCACTGCTAGTGACTATAGTGAACTAGAATACTTTCTAGTGGCTCGACTGGCGGTTGGGGCTTGCTTTAGTAAAGCGAGTTGACACTACTGGCTGGCAGGGGGTGCTGCTGTGTCTTTTCTTTGGAATGTGGTTTTGCAGTGGGAACTAGGTGCCCACTGCAAAACCACAAATGAAGTGGTACAGGGAGATATGGACTGGGCATTTTTCGAAGTAGGGAAGCGCAGAGTAAAATATTATATGAGGAATGCCTGAGAAAATTGGGCAGTAATAGATGGGCAGCTAAAGTATTTAAATACCTATACCTAAAAAGCGTTGACTCACAATGGAGGAAAAGAACTAGGAAACTAACCAGTAAGTATGCTGGTCACAAGGACGAAGAAATAAAGAGCGTTAAGCAACAGGTGAAAAACACAGAAGGCAAAAATTGGATAAATTCAATGGAGAAGAAACAGAGTGTGGAATTATACCGAAAGTGGAAAATGCAGATCAGGAAGGAAGCTTTCTTTGATGACTCAAGAGGCAGTGCCCTACTTTTTGAAGCTAGATCAGGGCGCCTTAGTACACTCAGCTACAAAAAGAAATTTAACAATGAAGATGACGCGTGTGCTGTATGTGTTAACTCCAGTGAAACAATTGACCATACTATACTCGAATGTAATGGTATCTATCCGGAAGTCAATGCAGGTGCAGTCACTCTTCCTGAAGCTCTGGGGTTTAGAGTGGCCGGGTGAATAAACCGGCGGTGGAAGCTAGCAAAAAACGACTAGAAGATTGGTGGCCTAAAAGCAGAGAAGTGACATAATGTTAGTAATGTAGGAACAAAAATTCAATAAATAGAATGATGGTATAGTTAACCAATCTAAAACAATAATTAAGATATTGGGAGAAAAATGAGCATGATAGCTACTGCTACCACCCCGTTTCAAAGGGGACGTTCCTATATTTCATCCATCGATCCTAGCCCCCAGCACACGTGTTGGCAGCACATGGCAATGTGATTTAGCTCGTTTCATGCATGCCCTCTTGTGCAATTAATTTCACTTTATTTAGCATTTGTATCTGGGTGTTCATTGGTCATAGCAATGAGAGGGAACTATGTGGCACCAGTTTTCAATCCCCCGACACCGCCCCCATTGAATTGTGTGTGTTTGAAAACTCCATGTAACAAACCTGCTGCAGCAGCTGACCTTGAGGTAACGAACTCGTAAGATCGACTTTCTTTTAGCTAGTGCTGCATTACTGGAAATGGGGCAGAAGCCCGCATGTTTCATGATGATATAACACAAACTGACGTGAGAGGAATGTCTGTGATCATAACGAGCGACTGCAGTTGATAAATCACGCCGTGTTTCAGCGCCGATGGTGCATCTACATGGAAAACGCAGCAGTTTCCACTGTTTCCGCTTTTGAAATGTGTCACTGCAGTAGTTCATGCTTAAAATGAGCGAAATATAATGGGACAAATAAAAAAGAAACGGGGCAAGCAGTTTGTGGTATTCACACAGGTGATGGAATACCTCCCTAAGAGAAGGGGACAGTGCACTCATCATTATTTCTAGAGGCCGCGCCTCGTTTCAGTCTTGGTCTTATGGCGGAGGCAGAAATTTTGCTTGGCCAGCGCAAAAGTTTCTGTTCCTGCTGTTTGTTTGTTTTATTGTCTTTTAGGCGTTAGTAGAGCACAGTTTTTTATTATTTCTTTTTTTCATGTGGCTGATTTTCAGCCCCGAAATCTGACCTCCGAATTTGGAGGTCAAATTTGGAGGTCATCCCACGGGTGGTGTGTGGCTGTTTTATTTTTTTCTTCTATGTTCCAGTTGATTATCTCCATTATTGCATTATTTCACATTGATCAACTCAAAAGAAGAATCCTCATGCTGTCAGTGTCTATTGACTATCTTTGTATGTTGATTTGAAGGTATGCCCATTGGAACTTCAGCAGGCATCGTAATAGAAAATCTGCATGCAGCATACCTTGTGTATTTTGCCACTGAGACTGCGAGACGTACTGGGACCAGATGCTGATCTGGTGCGGAAACTGCCATGAGAAATAAGCTGAAGTGTATGATTGGCATAATAATGCAGTCAGAATTGGGTTTTTGGCAGAGTTACTTTCATGAACATTTCTAAAATTTTTCTATGCATAACACTGAGTTATACCTATGTCACATGAGCAAGCAAAAACTATTTAACCTAAGCGGTCTTTTAGCAAGGTGAAAGAGTTGTATTCAATAAGAGTTGCATAGCAGACACACGGCGCTGGCGATCTCTTTTTAGCGTTTCCTACCGAGGACGCTATCGAAAGCGCAGCGCTACATCTTGAAACAAAACCACTCAGAATAAACCCAATAAACCGACGCATTGCAACATATAAATCAAATATGTGTGTTATTATACGTTGTTTATAGTAAATTTAGCTACAGTATGTTCACAAACGGTAAATTTTAAAAAAGATGTCGTGCATCCACATCGGCGGTTAACGTCATCATGTGATATCTTCAAACTGCACACAAGAGTGCTGTAGAAAAAGTGCATTAATGCGCCTAGTTAACCTTCTGCGAAGCATAAATATTTTTTTTGTACCGTGTAAATGTGACACAAAAATAAACTGCTGCTTCCTTTCTTTACTAGATGATAATCACTGGTGTCCACTGGTGTGGAGGCTACGTCTTTCCAGCCGTAAAAGAGATCGGCGATCTCCGGTTTTGGAAAAGACCGCTTCTGGAACGGCGATTGAACTTTGTTGTGTGTCTGCGGATGAAACTCCTTTTGGGGAGGTGTCTTTTTATTCAAATGCCTTTACAGTACCCGTGTGACACGGGTATTACTGATGTATGAATGGAAATTTTTGTGTGGTATCTTACAGACATTTGAGTTTTCTTTCTTTGGTTGATAGCATCAGCTTCACAATTCTGCTCAGTAGTGTGTCTAACATGAAAGCATCTTTATTTTTTCATTCGCCTAATTTTAGCTGAAATCATTTTCCTGGTTACTTTTGTATGGAATCAAAACTTTTTCGGTTTACTAGGCTTTTCACTAGAAAGGAATGCTTTTAGCATGTTTACTGATCAGTTACAAATTTTATTGTAGTTTTAATGCTCCGTCTATACTCGGTTTGGTGACAGTATGACAGAAGCTTGTTGGGACTTACTGGAATTTGAGCAACAATCCTTTATTTTTGTAGATTTTCCTACGTGCTTTACAAACCTGAAAGAAAGTCTGATGGGGTTTAATATAGCATATTGATTGTTGCCAAAATTCTCATCACAAGGTGTAAAACCAGCTATAGTTTTTTTATAACTATTTTGTTCGCATGTAAATCCTTTTTTAATTTTGGATATGGTTGTTCTGAGTTTTCACTTTTTTTTTTTTTTTTTTTATCATCCCTACTTTTTTATTGGCAGGGACTTCTATGAGGTAGACCCAAGCTTTCCAAATCAACAACTTTTGGGTCGATGCCTACAAGAAAGCAAGCGCAACATCTACCTTGTCTCGAAGACTGTGAGAAACATTATTGAATTGAATAGTGAGAAAATCAAGGTTTGTACCTTCACAGCTTATGCGCATGCTTTTATTTTACTCTGTACTGCTTGGGGGAAGCATTGCCTTGAACTTGCTTTGTATGCTTGTTTTCCAGATCATCAACACAGGTGTGAGAGTTTTCTGTCGCTGTGAAGGCAAGGAAGAGCTGGCTTGTGACTTCAGGGTTTGCCAGGAGGTAGTAATTCTATGTTCTGGCTTACTCACACCTAATTTTACTTCGCTGAAGTAGCTCGTTTCATGGTGGTGTGTTTTGACTGGCCCCTCAAATTTATGTGCTCACAGAGGTCTTGGTTTTGCTATTGTGTCTTATGGCTGCGGAATTGAAGTGTAACCTAGCTGCCTGCAATAATTGGGCTGCAGCAGTCAAGACCACTAGAAACAGTTCGAACTCTGGAGCAACTGTACTGCCTGTAGTGTTTTAAGCTGTATGCCACATTGCGAAATTCTGCTCATCCTTTTTGCTATATTTCAGTGATATACAGCTGACATCAGTATAATAACTATTGTTAATGTTGTAAATGGAGTAGCAAGTTTTATCGAGATTTTATTCATAGACTGTCATTAGAGACTGTCACATAGAAGAGCACTGTCACTGCCACATTCATTTCATTTTTCTATAATGGCGTCTGTCATAGCCTAAGTCACTTTGGGACGTTATACCCCAAAACTAAACCAAACAATTCTTCCGTAAAGTAATGTAAGCCTTTGGGGGGCTTTGAAGTAAAACTTTGATCACAGAACAGTGTCAGGGGCCAGATCAAGAAAAAACATTTTCTAAGATCATTTTTTGTATGAAGGCTGTTGGTGAGAAAATTTCAGGTTTTTAAAATGGCTCCCTGACATACTTTTCTCTGCTGCACAACTTTGTTACTTTCTGTTCAAAAATTCTCGCAGGGTCTTCCTACAGTGCTGCCTTACTTGAAGAAGAGAAAACTGGCTATGAGCAGGGAAGACCTGTATGTGCTTCTTACAGAGGAATATCCACTTGAGACGCAGTTTTCACCTGAACTTCAAGAGCAGCTGAAGGACCTTGGTGTGTAATATACTGTAAAATCTTGATAGCTACATAAGCAGCTCTTTGTAATGGATATTTGTAGCGTTCCTGTGCATGCTCAATTTTTATGCATCCCAATGCTGCATGATCAGCATGTACAATAGTGATTGCTCACCGGAAAAAGTGGTGTACCAGTAACTAATATGCCAGGCAGTAATTACGCATTTTTAGTACAATCAATCCTGGATATATCATACTAGAAGGGTGTTGAGAAAGAGTTAGATATAGTATCGAAAATTCGATATATAAAAAGCATGTTAAGAGATGAGCTTCATTGTTACACAGAAGCGTCAATACGGTGTACCCAAACTAGTGGCATACTTACTGCAGGTATGTGCTGCATGCCGGTGTACTGCCAGCTCACCGCGACACACGTACGCACACCCACGCGCCGAGCGCTACCTTGTGCCAGGCACCACAAAAAGCGCAACCCCACAACGCCGCCCTGTGGACTCAAGCGCATGCTCAAAATATTATGTAGTCAGATCACAGCATTGAAGCTGATGCTGCTGACACCGAGCACTGCGGGGCACATGTGCCATTGGGGTTGGGGTTCACATTAAAACTGCTGCGGACGATGCTTTAGGAAAAGCCACTGCTCATCTTAAGTGTAATTCTGTTACTGGCACACTGTAAATGTTATAATTATTGAGTTAAAATAGGGTACAGTTGATTTCTCCGTCTCCTTCAGCAGCGAAGTAGGCCATGACTCGACAGCCGTGGCTAACCTTCAGTCAGAAAGGCTGGCTTCACCATACAACTGGTGCAACTCTGGCTTTTCCGCATGACAGCAGTATCGCATTGAAAACAAGCACGCCAGACAGAAGAGTGCTTTCAAGTGTACTCGGCATTTATCTCGTCAAGTAGTTTACACAGTTTTACAGCATTAGCGCTGCCAGGAGGTGCCCAAGGTTACGCAGCTGACCCGGCTCCACACACGATTAACGATCATAGAGGTACCATTGAAAGAACTGCTCTCTGCACCCCAGCAAGGTTCAGCGAGCAGTTCAATATATCATGTTCCGCTTAGTGTCCTATACTTTTGCATGGAATTTTCAAAGGGATATTCTGAGAGTTCGAAAGCAGTTAATTTAATATATTTGGGTTTGATATATCTAGGATCGACTTTATAGGGTAGTGTCCATTTCAATTTCCACACTGCAAGCTATTATAGCACAGACGTATGCCTCAACAATGAAAGTGTTCAGGGAACCACGGTTACTCCTTATCCAAGAAATTCAAAACAATGTGATGGTAGCTAGTCTCAGGAATATAAGCACATCATCACAGGTGCAAAAGGAGCGTTGCTTTCTGTCGAAGAGCACACTGGGGAGAGTATGAAATATAGTGTACCGTGATGAGTACTGTTAAAAAGAAAAAACACTACACATAATGAAGTCATGACATGGTCATTCTACTTATTGCAGTTTTCTGGTATAGTTTACAATACTGGGCCTTATTATTTCTGAAGTATAAGCTTCTTAGGCGCATTGTTTATTCTGAATTAAATGACAAACTGAGACTGTCCGGTTCCTTCCGCCTGCAGTGACCGCCATGTTGAAATGCTTTCCTGACATCGCGAGCTGATGCCAGCCGCTGCCGACACCGCACAAACAGTAAAACATAAATGTGGCCATTCTTACAGCAGTCAGAACTCCTAGTGACTATACTGAGCTTATTCATCAAAAGAGCGTGCAGACTGTCATGCAGCAATCTAGTTATTGCTTCATATCCACCTTCGCTGGGATCGCAATAATCTACGCCGACAATGCCAGCAGCACAGGTGAAGCAGTGAAAATGTGTCAATAATTCCAGGGTTTCACTGCAAGGGATGGGTGGATCAGTTTGTTTTATTTAATTTTCAGTGTCAAATTACAGTTACAAATTCTCATTTCTCAGGTACTGGATTGCTCAGTCAATACGACATCCTTTATATCCAGCATAATATTTTGACACATTTTCGTCCGTGTACAGTTCATTTAAAAGAAATGTCATTATGATTATATTGTTACGTATATGCCACCGAAGAGGACAACGATCGAATATAGAGTGAGAGACGACGAAGCTGAAGAAACCGTTGGGGCTTGCCTGAACACTTGCTCTGTTCTGCTCTGCTCTGCTGTGCTGCTCTGCTGTGCTGTGCTGTGAACACTTGCTCATCACCTGCTGTGGTTACTAGCACAAGACCTTCCTAGAGAAACTAACATATTTCCTATCCTATCCTATCCTAACCAGCTGTGGTTTCCTGTGCTAGCCTTCTGCCCCATATCAATGTAATGGAGTTTCAAACTGGTCAGGACAACCATATATGAGGATTAAAAAAAAGAGTGCAGATGGAAAGATAAAAATATAGAAATAGCAGATACTTTAGCATTAAGGCGTAAAACTTCATATGCGCATGCCATCTCAATCAAGTGAATCCCGTACAATACTTTAATGCATGCAGCCTCCCGTGCAGCAGCTACTGTTGCCACTGTGCCACCATTACTCGGTATTTTGAGGTGCCCAGCCCTGCGCCCGTTTGCCTTTCTTCACTTTTTCCTAACCCAGTGTTCTTTTTTTCAAAGACCCACACCATCCTTTTTTCCACATCGGCGGCCACCTTCTCTTTTGCACTTGCATGCCCATACATATTTCTCCAAGGTCACTCAGATGCTTTCTTTTTCTAGTAGCTTTCAAGCCTGATGCTTTGGGTTGCCTACACTGCCTTGAAAAGCCTGAAGAAAGTAAAGTTCACACCGTAGTCCTACTTTGGTTCTGAACATTGCATTAGTTGCATTCTGAAGCGTTATTGGATGTTTCCCATGTAATTTCGTGGATTATTTGTTCTCGATTCACTCTGCCACAGAAAAGTTTGGGGCCTTAGTCGTAATACCCGAGAGTAATAGAATGATTCTTATAGCCAGAATGGTGCTTCATCTCATATGGCGTGTGTTCCACACGTACATGTTTGCAAATCTGATTGTGCTGAACCCATCTATATTGAAACAATTTTCTGCGGCAGACAGTATGAGTACCTCTTGTAAAATGTGATGTAAGGGAAGAAATGTGCTATGCGCCTGTACCCTGCTGTGATTGCCTGTCATATTCAACACGTTGAACTACAGTCGCTGACATTTTTTTTTTGGCTGGCTATGAACTACGAAAATATCCAGAAAAATCAGATTTAAAAAAAAATCACTTTTTTACTGCTAAGCAGTTGCAGGAAGGGGTTTAGTGCATATTCTGACATTTCACACCACTCAAAATCTTTGTGTGCATTGTCTGCACATGTAGCAAATGGCAGCTGTCTTTGCGAGGTCTTGTGTTTTGTGGCTTTATGTGCTAGTGCCAGCACGTCACCGTCAAGCATGTGTGGTAAGACAGAGTCCACACACAAAAGCAAATGTGCCGCCACAGGAACAGCATGAAGGGCCTGAACTTGAAAGTGGGCATGACAGAGAAATGGCATGATAACTTAAAATAAATACTTCATTTGTGCTCACTTTGTAATTAGGCTTACCAGTGTTTATAGCTAAAAAGAAACCTCAGAACCAGCTACATGTTGTTGTACTATTGCTTGATTTAGTGCACTAGTTAGTGAAAAATTCACCATGTCTTCAATGTATGTCTGTCACTGTTGCATTACTGCAGAAGAAAGGGCTGATCAAAGCTATATAGTATACCCAGATATTAGTAGCGACATCTGTGACACAGGAAAGCAGGTGGTGTTGGACAGTGAAGTATAAAAGTTCTACACATCAAAAACAGCAGTCATTGATGAAATTTACCCTTTCTATTAGCATGTTATGTTTTCCCTTTACCTTTGGGTACGGATGGTGCGGTTAAGTTTACATGTGTGGATGTGTTTCACAGACATTCGTTGTGGTGTGGAATTTTACAAGAAAGGGGACTCTAAGGACCTTAAAAATTACAGACCAATCAGCTTACTCTCTGTTACGTATAAGGTATTTACTAAGTTAATCGCTAATAGAATCAAGACAACCTTAGACTGCAATCAAGCAAAGGATCAAGCAGGGTTTCGGAAACGGTACTCTACTATCGATCATATCCATACCATCAATCAGGTGATAGAAAAATACTCGGAATATAACCAGCCCTTATACATAGCATTCATTGATTACAAAAAAGCATTTGACTCAGTTGAAACCTCGACGGTGATGCAGGCATTGCGAAATCAGGGGGTAGACGAGCCGTACGTTAAAGTGCTGGAAGATAGATATAGTGGCTGCACAGCAACCATAGTTCTGCATAAAGAAAGTAACAAAATTCCCATAAAGAAAGGTGTTAGGCAAAGAGACACAATCTCCCCAGTACTATTCACAGCTTGTTTAGTGGAAGTATTCAGAGATTTGGAATGGGAGCAGTTAGGGATAAGGGTAGATGGAGAATACCTCAGTAATCTGCGATTTGCTGATGACATTGCCTTGCTAAGCAACTCGGGGGATGAACTGCAAATAATGATTGATGACCTAGACAGGAAAAGTAGAAAGGTAGGCTTGAAAATCAATATGCAGAAGACTAAGGTAATGTTCAACAGCCTCGGGAAGGAACAGCAGTTTACATTAGGTAGCGAAATACTGGAAGTAGTAAGCGAATATGTCTACTTAGGACAGGTAGTAACCGCAGATCCGGACCACGAAAAGGAAATAACAAGAAGAATACGATTGGGATGGTGCGCATTTGGCAAGCACTTGCAGATTATGACTAGCAGCTTACCAGTATCGCTCAAGAGGAAAGTATACAACAGTTGCATCTTGCCTGTACTCACCTATGGGGCTGAAACGTGGAGGCTAACCAAGAGAGTTCTACTTAAGTTGAGGACAACCCAGAGGGCTATGGAACGAAAAATGGTAGGGGTAACATTAAGAGATAGAAAGCGTGCAGAGTGGGTCAGAGAAATAACTCAAGTTACCGACATTCTAGTAGAAATTAAGAAGAAGAAATGGACATGGGCAGGACATGTAGTGCGAAGAGAGGATAACCGATGGTCGCTGAGGGTAACAAACTGGATTCCAAGGGAAGGAAAGCGTAGCAAGGGGCGGCAGAAAGTTAGGTGGGCGGATGAGATTAAGAAGTTCGCAGGGGTCAAGTGGATGCAGCTAGCACAGAACCGGGTTAAGTGGAGAAATATGGGAGAGGCTTTCGCCCTGCAGTGGGTATAATCTGGCTGATGATGATGATGATGGAATTTTGCTATCCTGTTACAAAATAGAAAGTATGAAGGTTTGTCTTATTTACTCAACACAGTTCATGGTCACCTTTGATGAAACGTTAATGAAAGTATGCTTTGTGCATTTGCTGCAGAATGAATGCTCTCAAATCTTTTCTGATCACTAAAAGGTTTTCTTTTGTTGCTATTTCACTCACAGAAAAAGGATGTGTGCTGCTTGTCTACACTTCCTTCCCTGGGTATGTGTCGTCTTGGGTTCATATTTAAAAAAAAGAAAATTGTTGCCTTTGAACTGATGTGTTCGTGAAGTAGTGTTCACTCTAGCTTTCTGATGTGAAATTTATCTGCACAGCAGAGTGGTTTCTTGGTTTCAGATGTCTTATTTTAATGGCAGGTGTGTATTAATTATTATGCTAACACTACTAATACATTTTCACATATAGTTAGTATACCTAGTAATACATTTATGTATATATATGTATTCATGCTTCTTACATCTTGAACAAATTTCAACTTTCTCACTTGTGACCTCATTTTGCTGCAACTGCATTCTTTTTTTTTTTCACTTGTGCTGATGCGCAGACTGAAAATTAGTGCTTGGGTCAATTTCGTGCTTAAAAGTAAGGGCATATTTTTGGAGAAAAGTTGTGAAAGTTCAAAGAAAACATGCAGTTCTGCACATTCAGCTGTACAGTGAACACAGTATATTCTGTTGTCTGAATATTATTTTTGAAAGCTTACTGAGGTTAACAGGGTGATCGTAATTTCGCAGAAAGGTGTGATATGGTGATGGCATGGTAGGTTGTTTAATAAGTTTGGTGTGCCTGAGGTCACACATTGAGCGTTATCAACTATTTGAGCGAGAGAAGAAGAATATAATGGCCTCTTGTGTGCTTTTAGCAGCATGCAGCAAATTCAAGAAGCACCGATTGTCAGAAATTCTTAAAACCCCACTTGAGGTCTGAAAGGTCCATTTCGTGCCAAACTTCAGCTGAGATATTCATTTTCAAAGCTACCAGTTTTGTAGCACTCGAGGGCACACATGATCCCTTTCAGTACCAAAGTATGTGGCTGTCACCAGTTTGAGTATTTTAACTGTGTTGTGTGGTGAAGAGTAATCGTAGAGCAGTGCCAGGGTGTGGTGTGGGTGAAATATCTAAGGAAAACTTTCTGCTTGTAAAGTCGAGCATTAATTTAAAGATTATATTAGAATTGTTTGAGCATTTCGTTTAGCATATATATGCTGCGGGATAGACTCATGACCATTTGATGCTTTCTTTGTTCCCCTTCATTTCAAATTCTAGGGATTTGAAACCCAAAACGGAGAGCCTTTGTGTAATTTCGTTTATTTGAACTGATGCATCCATTCTTGCATAAAACTTAGTGGAATGTTTTCGAAATTTCCAAGAACCATGACCTTTTCTTTATTTCTTTTTTCCTCTGTGGAGGAAGGAAAATCAAGAGTGAAGCTTTGTAATCAACTTTGTGAGTTTATAGAACTTGTTGTGTATTGCTGTGCCGGAACTCTATGAGGACGGCGTTGGGGGGAAATGTAGATACTGTGGCATGGGCAGCTTACACGTAGAGCATGGGTGCACATAAACTAAGGGTTGTTAGTGGTTTTTGTACGAAACAGCTATTATGTGCAATCACTCTATGTATTCTGAAGTGCAGAGCCAGCGATTCACGGTGGACTGCAGTTTGAATTTCTGAACATTATTGCAGGACTTCAGAGGAGTTTCAGCTGGTCCTTGCAGGAAGAAGGGGGAAGGCAACACTCCGGTGCTACGTGGCCAAACAAGAAAGAGTGCATTACCTTCGTGTCTGTGGTTACGATGTGTCCGAGTACGGTGAGTTGTTCTACCTTGCGTGCTGCATGCACACACAAATAGCATATATATGCGGACATACCCTAGACTTCGGCTGAGAGGAATTTTCTTAGTAGACAATGCGAAATCATTTGGTTGAGACAAGTTGGGAGAAACTTTTTTAACGATTATGAGCAATAGGCGATACTTGCTGAGTGTGCAGCATGCTCAAGACAAGTAAGAAGGGGAGAAAAAAAAAAGTCTTTCCATGAGAAAACTTTCCTGCACATGAGCAAGGGTGCAGGGAAGCCATCTTGGAAGTTGGGTACATTGTATGCTGGGCACTATTGCACCTGCCTGCACGTGTTGGTTACAGCGGATTTATTAGATGCAGGGTGCGGCACTTTGTGTAAATCTGGGTTTGATCGGTTTTTCAGGTGATGCAGCTTCGTCTGACATGGTTCAGCATTGGCACAGAGTGCGCACTGCTTGTAGCAGATAGGCACATGGTGCACCTGCTTGTACAGCTACCGTAAAAACTGATTGCAGTGAATACATGAAAAATCCTAGAACAGTTCGATATATCTGAAAATAGGGAGACCCTTTCCCAAGTTTCCAAAGATTAAATTAAGTTTAGTCTCTCTCTCCAAAGCTTTAGCTCCATTTTCAGTTTTAGCGTAGGAAATAGTATGCTAGAGCAAAAGGTATCATTTTTACCATCAACGTAACAGCCGATACGAGTGTGGGAGGGCTATTGTAAGGCTACAAGCGTTCATGCCGTCTTTCATGCTGCTGTTGAGAAGTGCGAGATATGAATATTACAGTGCACGGTAAAAGTGCAAAACTTAGTGCTAATGCCTGCCACACCACCACCAGTTGCTTGTATGGTGCGGTGAAGCCTGCTGCCTGTGGTTTGGGCAGGTAACACTTGACGCTGAGCAGTTCCCAATATCCGTTTCAGGGCAAACCACGTTTGATATATATAAAAAAAAATGACATCATCAAAAATATTCAGGAAGAGGTTGCTGTAGTCAGTAATTTTTAATATTTGTGTTCATTATGTTAAGGTTTTAAATGTAATAATGCCCGGGCTGCAAAGGACAAGTTACAAAGTAAAAAAAGAAAGAATAATGGTTTGAGTAGAACATTCATTTGGGCGAGTTGGTATAAATTCATGTTTGGAAAAAACAGCGCAAAAGAGACTAGTTGCCCTGTGTCTATCTTTCTTCTGGTCTCTAGTCTTTTTTTGCGCGGATTTTTTCAGCCATGAATAGTTTGAGTCTCTACTGCACGGCTAACCAGGTGAAAGGCGAACAGAAAAAAAACTGCAAGTAGGGTTTGCTGCCATAGGGAGAAAAGGAGATGGAAGAAACCAATGCGATTTTTCAAGTCAGATACGCTTAGGTTTGGCTTCAAAGTAAAGACATGGCTTTTGCACATAGTAGTTTACTCCATGGTTTCAGCTTTATTTATGCCATAGGGGAATCACTTCACGTATGAGCACCCTTTGCCTCTCGTCGTTGATCATTCTCATTCGGGTGTAGAAGACTTTTAGTGGTATGACATTGTCTCTACATCGAACTTTGGGGCCCACCACCATCACAACGTTTGAACGAACCTTCTGTCCTAGCAACTCGCTGTTGTCATTTGCCTCTACCAACTACCGAGTTATCTGTCTTCTTTTCCTTCTTTTTTCTTTTACCTTTTTTCTTCTTCTACTTCTTTTCTTCGTCTTCGTTTTTATTCTTTTTTTTCCACAGTGCCATACCAACGGCTTGAAAACCTACCACAGTGTAGCTTTCGCTACAAAAGATTGGATAGGGCATTGACAATGCAAAAGCACGAACACAGCCGCAGAGGCCACAAGAGCCTTTTCACATTGCGTCCTGCAGCGCCGGCATGGCTACCACTTCCACGCTTACGCAAGCACTCACACACAGGGATCCACTCGCAAAGCTCTTTCGTCGGCGCATAACACTCAGGTCACATACTGACAGATGCTGCTTTGAACCAGACTTCAGCAGTTGCTGTCGCAATGCTGACTGAATCGAGACTTACTCTAACAACGCATAGACAGCAACGTGTGACCCGACAAGACGTGTCTGGCTGTAGGGGACACGCCGCCTCGCGCAGACGAAGTGCCACAGCTAGCAGAGAACATAGCGAAGACACCCTCTTGAAGACCAAGCCAATGTGGATACTGCTACAGGCGAATCATGAAAGTGGGTCACCGCCAACGGGTCTTTCGATCAGTGGGGCTGGTAAAGGGGAAAAAAGGGGAAAAAAGGGGAAAAAAAAAAAAAAAAGGCTTATATCGCAGTTTGACTTACTGCTCACGCAGGAAAGATGAGAGTTTGTTTACTGAATGTTGTCATGAAGCATTGTAAGGTGGATATCACTTTACTGGAGGAGTGGCTTTACTGGCAGATGAAGTTATGGGATGTTAGGAAGATAGTGAGACCGGAAAGCGTGGCGTGATATGGTCCATAGGGTCACGAAGAGTCGGACACGACTGAACTGAACTGGCTTTACTGGTCGACGAATGGCGGGGCAAGTAACTGGCAAAATGAACAAAATGGCTTGATAAATGCACTGAGCAGCAACGCTAGGAGCACCATCCCTTCTATGCTCCTCCTCGACACCTGAAAGCAAAGCTTCGGTTATGGACTGCCGCCCAATGGTGTTTAAGATGACACGTAGCCCACTTGGCTCTCGTGTATCAGTTTTCGTTGGACTGAAAGCCCTGTGATGGGCGTCAACCATGCCAACTATGTCGCAAAGGCATGAAAATGTTACCAGGCTGTTAGCTGCTATAGTGCTTTTCACATCTGTCGTACATTTTTTTCTTTTTCACTGGGGCCTAAGAAGTATAGTTTTTAGCAGGGGTGTGCGAATACTTGAATTTCGAATACGAATCAAATATGTTTGTTATCTCTTTGTACTCGAAATACTGATATTAAGAATTTCCGAATATTAAAAAATTTTCGAATTCACCACAGCTTCCCTGCATTGCTCGCTTCACTGCAATTCTTTAGCGCATGGGCTGTGCAGTGAAGCATCCTTAAAATGTGACGGGGCCGTTTTGTGAAGACTGAAGAGGGACGTTCCCTTTGTGAAGAGAGCCTTCTGGACAGTGTGTGCAAAGTGAAGCACTTGATGAACCCTGGAAGAAACTTCGTTCTTACTTCGGTTTCATCTCAGATGCGGACAACTATTATACAGGTGTTTACCAGATTGAAATTACTGTGATACAAACGGTTTTCGGCAGTTTTCTCAGGCTCATTCAGTAATTTGAGGTTTCGGTTAATTCGGGCATTTTTTCTACTCCCTTCAAGGCCGAATTATTGAGAGTGTACTGTATTCAGCAGTGGTATGACAGCTGCACCAATTTTCATGCAGGTCCTTCCCTGTACAAAAAACTGGTATAGGGAATCCCCTGCAAAAAGTTCTCGTATACTGGATTTTTCAGTAGAGCACACACTTCTGTGCAATTCTATAGTCGGATACAGGTCAACAAAAAAGCGGCATCCAGCTATCAAAGGACCCCCCTCCAACCAATAGCTGCCGAGCTATATCATGACGTTACGGCCGACCGCCTTGCACCTACGAGTAGTGCTTAGAATGTGGTTTCTTCGATTGAGTCCGTGCTGGCAAATAGTTCATAAACGCTTCGTGAATTCCAGCAAAAATACATACTTTTACTCAATTCGATCGATAGTCGTTCGCTCATCAGAGTACAAAAAATTCTGATGGTGAATTTCAGAATCTCAGCACTGTCGAGTTTTCACGAAACCGCTTCTTTGTTCTGCACTTCGCTGCATCTCTTTTCCACCACGGAGCCCTACGATGTGACACTGCTGGCGGCGACACCGACGAAGGGACGCGACAACCAGGGGCGGCCATTTTGGTAAAAGTCCTCAAGACCGTGAGCTCGAAAGAACATGTTTTCCTGTTTTTTTTTTTTTTTTTTGTTTTTTTTTTTCCTTTTTATTTATTAATTATTTTTTTTTTATTTTTTTTTTTATTTTATTTTATTTTTTTTTTTTTTTTCTCATGTACGCATCGACGTTACATATTTGGACCAATGCCATTGGCTGGAGGGCGGGTGTCCTTTGAGGGCTGTTTGCCGCTTTTTTCTTGACCTGTATCTGGCTATGGTTTAATTTTATTTGCAAATACTGTTTGAATTCTGAAATAAATAAGACTAACAGTGCTTGCTGCTTTTTAATTTTCTTTTTTTTTACTAATCAGATATTTGATTCATATTCGAAAATTTCAATATTAGCACAGCCCTAGTTTTTAGCTATGCTAAAGAGTATGCTTTTTAGGCCACAGTCAGAAAAATGTGGGAACAATGAAAGCATTCAGTGCAAAACAACTGCAGCAGTGCATGCAGACCACATTTGTTGCCTTGTGTGGTCTGCTGTAAGCTGGCTTGCTTCCACGTGCATGCGTGAAACAAATATACAAGATGGTTGCTGCCAGTTGAGTTCAGATCTAGTTGTCAACTGCATTATGGATAGACACTTTGACGTCTTGTGTGGGGCTGCACTTTGCTTTCTGACCCCCGAGGGCGCAGCAGTTGTGTGACAGTGGCTCTCCATGACCATCAGGGCATTACCATGCAAGCTCATGCAGGCGGGCTTTTCCGTGTGCTAGCAGTCTCTTCCTTGAGGAAAGAGCAAGCTAAATAGTGTGACATGTGCGAGATACAGCTTTTGGAAATGCCGCAGTGTTTCGTTGCAGTTTAGATCAACCAGAAAATTGTAATTTCTGATCATTAAGGAGGTTTGCCAACTGCACCTTCATTATTTGAAATATTTGCGAATAGTTCATGTAGTGGATATGCAGTACAAATGGAATCAATTTCTTTATAAAATCTATTTGAAATGTCGAATGTTTGCACACCAACTACTCTTTACTAGTAAGCAACTTTGTTTATTGCTCTCATGTAATCGTTATTTAGATACCGCGCGCATGCGAATGTACACTTTTTGCGAACCTCCGACAAGGCAAATTCTCGTGGCTCTTCTAAGTTGTGTGCACGCACACACACGCTGGAAGTGAGGCTTTGTGTGCATCTTTATACGTGTAAAAGCTGGTTCATATGTACAGGTGCAGCCGTAGTATTGGAAGCACAGTTCAGCATTTTAATTTTTCTCATGTATACCATAGAAAATGCTACGTGATGGTGTCTTTGGTTCATATGCGAACACACCATCGACATGTGCTTGAGATGAAGCTTGAGACGAGTCTCATCGCCAAAGTGTGCTCTGTATTATTACGGCTGGCACAGTAGTACCTGCAGTCTTGCAGTGCTGTTTATTATATTTTGGCCCATCATAATGGTGGTTGCAGCTGTACCTCATTTGCACATTAGAGTGTACATATTTGCACGCGAGGCTATATTCATCCCGATTAAATTTTTTTGTATTGCTCGTTTTGGGTTTTGGATAATGTGCGAACCAAGGCACCCTTTCTGTGCGAGCACAATTATTGTAGTAAGCAGGACGCATTGCGTGCAATGCAGGTGAACTGTTGTTTATTTTTATTCATTTTTTAGAGAAACGTGATAGAAGAAAGAAACCAGAGGACACCCCCAAGATGGAACCCCTGGAGCCTGAAGAAGCAGCGGAGGATGCAGAAGAAACAACACAAGAAAATGCAGAGAATGAATTTAAAGTTGAAGGTGACTGTTAGAGGCAGGACAACATTTTGGAATCCACTACAGTCTTTTTTTTTTTTTTTTCCCTTAAAGGGTCATAAATCTGACTGAAATGTTTTTATTTAATGTTTTCAGTGATTAGCATTCAGTGCTCTCCAAGAACATTCAGAAGTGCATTAAAAGGTTCATCATATATGGGAGATCTTTTGCATATTACAAGATAAAAAATGCTACTTATTGTTGTGCAGTGCTGTTTTTAATGCTGCTTTATTAATGAAGAAATAGTAAGACAGCCAGAAGTAGCTTTTCAGTTATTTGAGCATTGTTTTGCTTTCCTTGCTATCGACATTTCCCATGTCAGCAAATTGACTGACTCCCCTTAGCTGAGGGGCTCTTAATGCATCAAACCCCAGCAACCATCATAATGTGCCAAGGGCCCCCACCTCATCACGATCTGTTGTCGCAGGCATCACAGTCTGGCAATGTTGTTTGAGCGTGGACTCCCCCCCCCCCCCCCCCCCCCTTTTTTTTTTGTCGTTTAATTCACTTTTATAAGTATTTGTTTGTTTTCTTGCTTTTGACAATTAGCATTATTTGCCCACCTCTCAGTCATGCTCAAACTTCTAACACCAAAACAAAAATGCAGAAAACCACTGCGTGGTTTTCATTGGGTATCTGCTGCTGCCTGGTCTGGTAGCACCTTGGCGTAGGATAATTGTTCTACCTCAGCAGGTACTGGCTTTTTGGCGCAGATTGGCTTGCTGGTGGCAAAACTTCGCACTGGCACTGCCGATACCGGCGTGGGAGCTCGCAAAACCGACAACAGTGGCCTACAGAACGCGGTTTGAGGACCCCTGCACCTTGTAAAAATGAGAGCATAGCAATCATCTCCACAGTGTTTTGTGGGAAAGTGTGCTTGGGTTAATGTATTGTCGGTCATATAAAGTCATTGGAGTATGCAGGTATATTACCAACTAAAATGCGTTGCTGCGGAACCTGATGAAATGTGCTTGTTGCCAAAATTTAAAGTTTGCACATGCTCACTCTTTTGAGCTTGCAGACATGTTTTGATGCTTGTCTTGATAAGCAAGCTGTGCAATCTTGTGGAAAGCAGTCGGGTACTTCTGCACAAACTGCTTTAATATAATACATTGCAGTCCTAAAAATTTACGCAACACCTAATTACATCACGTGTAGAGAATGTGATAGCATTGTGGTCTGAAATCCACTCGGCCTGCTTCTCCTTCTCCTCTGCAATTGCTCCATGCCACACACACTGAGCCTGTGAAGCCGCTGACACCGAGTGTTCAGCGACGCACCTCCGCGGTCACCCTGTCTCCTTGTGGGGATTTTCTGCAGCAGTAGACACACATAGTATTCATTGTAGCTCCGTTTAATCAATTGATGGATATAGAAACTGACTTTACTGCAGCTCATATTAAGACCTTACATGTCTCTCGTGCCAAGCAGACAAGACTCACTGGTCAAAATAAGCGACTGAGGCCAGTCACATCTGCCATTGGCGAGAAAGTTGGGTTGGCATAGAAAATGGATGGCTGTGGGGCAGTCAAAAAAGAAGTGTTCTACTTTTATGTAGGGGCGGTGACAATTAGGGCAGTCGTGTTCAAAGTGAAAATATAGAAAATGTTGGAAGGGTTTGATGAACATATTAAACTGTATGACGCACAATGTGTAAGCCTGCAAAGGGGTAAGCTTGGATACCTCAAGCTTACCACCTCGTGAGGTGCGTTGAGTGTTGAAGGTATGTGTAATGTTGCCTCAGTGCCTTGTTAAGGCTTACCTCGTCTGCCATGGGTGGAGAAGGATGCACATGGATAAGAATGCACTCACACCACAGCAGCCGAAAGTTCTGGGAAAGCAGGAGAGGTCATCATGCGTTGTTGGGGGGGATGACACAGGCAAATTGGTGGCTTTTACGGGATCAACGTACGTCCCACCATGGTGGTTTAGTGTTTAGGGCACCCGACTACTGAGCTGAAGAACCTGGGCTTGACCTGCAGATGGCTGCATCAGCCGCATTTTAGTGAAGGCAAAACATAAGGCGTCCATGTACTGTCTATCGTTACTGCTTGTTAAAGAACCCCAGGTGATCGAAATTATCGGGAGCCCTCTACTACAGCATCCCTCATAGCCCGAGTCGCTTTGGGATGTTAAGTCCCATAAACCGGTACCGAATCCATGCAGATCGGACAGGCCATAACGGAATTCCCCTAACTTTACAGATCCGCCAACATATTGGAAGCGGTCCCGGAACACATCATCAGCTTCTGCGCACTGCCCAGCGTCAAGAAGACCCCACCTTTTCAAGTTTCGACTGGATTCACACATCTACTGCCATCTGTTTTCGCCAGCTGGAACCCTTTCCTGGTTTATCGCCTTCATCAAGGGGGCGGCATTCCCGTCGTACGGCAATCACTTTGGCAGCTGTAGTGACCGCGTACGGATAGTTCATAACGTAATTCCCCTAACTTTACAGATCCACCAATGTATTGGAAGCGGTCCCGGAGCACATCATCGGCTTCTGCGTCAAGAAGACCCCACCTTTTCACGTTTTGACTGGATTCACACATCTGCTGCCATCTGTTTTTACCAGCTGGAACCCTTTCCTGGCTTATCGTCATCAAGGGGGGGGCATTCCCGGCGTACAGCAATCACTTTGGCAGCTGCAGCGACCGCGTACGGACAGGCCATAACAGAATTTCCCTAACTTTACAGGTCGATGATAATTTCATCTCTTCTGATAGAAATACTGAACTACACCATCGCTGTTGCTGCCAAGAGTGTGCTGCCTGTTGCCTGTTTTTTGCCTGACAGTGATAGCGATTACATTTCGGACTCATTCATGTTCAACTGTACTTTGAATTATGGAAAACACTGGTACTATCAGTGAGACGTCTTTCGCTGAAACTTTTGGTGAAAAACAGCCGAACATCATAAAAGAAGTTGTGAAAGTGTTATCCGACGTCCCTGCAAAGCTTGACATGTTTGCAACCGGCGGAGCGCACATCTAACACTCAAATTCATTCAGAACTTGAGGGTATACGAGAGGCAATGGGCTTGATGAATGAGAGTTTTGAGGAGTTCAAGAAGGACATCGATGAGTTTTGTCGTCAGGTAGCTGAAGTGAAGGCACAGAACTCTCAATGCCAAGGGGAAGTTGAGCATATGAAGAAAGAAATTGTGGAAGCTAAGAAAGAGATAATCGAGCTAAAGCAATACAGCTGTAGTCAGAACGTAGAGATTAAAGGCATACCGGTGGTAAAGGATGAGGATGTGCACGTCAGTGAGAAAAATAGCTACCTCTGTGGAAGTTGATGTTTCAGATGATGACATTGATGTTGCATATCGTGTCCGTTCAAAGGACAAGCATTGCACAAATGTTGTGTTGTGGTTTTCCACCTGTGCTATGCGGGATAAAGAAGAAAGAAATTGTGGAAGCTAAGAAAGAGATAATCGAGCTAAAGCAATACAGCTGTAGTCAGAACGTAGAGATTAAAGGCATACCGGTGGTAAAGGATGAGGATGTGCACGTCAGTGAGAAAAATAGCTACCTCTGTGGAAGTTGATGTTTCAGATGATGACATTGATGTTGCATATCGTGTCCGTTCAAAGGACAAGCATTGCACAAATGTTGTGTTGTGGTTTTCCACCTGTGCTATGCGGGATAAACTTTTCTCTGCGGCTAGAAAGACAAGAATCAACACTATGTTCTTGGCTTTGAGGATAGAAACCCGTTGTGTATCAATGAGCACCTCTGTATTGAAAACAAGATCCTGCTGAGTAAGGCACGTCAATTATGCAAAGAGAAAAAATGGAAGTTTGCTTTGGTTTCGCAGGGAAAGATCCTGGTGAGAAAAATGGAAACCTGAACTGTGTTAAGGATCATATGCGAGAGTGACCTGGCTGGTCTTATTTACTGCTTTTTTTTTTTTTTTTTGCACTTCTGTTTCATCATGGCTTTTAGTTTTGATCAAATAGAAAGAAGACGTGTTCTCAGTTTTTCACTGTAATATGCGTAGTATTAAAAAAATCCTCAACTTACTGACTGCTTATCGTTCCCAGCACAGTTTTCTGTTTGACGTGATTGCTGTTCGTGAAATCTGGCTTAAGGATAAAGAATCGCCCTTTCAAATTTTCCTCCCGACCAAGGGTATCACGCGTGTGAGGTGGTGGTGTTGCCTTCTTTGTAAAGGAGAACGTAGTTTATAATGTTCTTTCTACCCTTACTATCAGCGATTGTACAAAGGAGGCCCTTTTCATAAAACTTGAATGTGGTATAATTGTCGGCGTGGTCTACCACCCTCCTGGTTCTGTGATGTCAATTTTTCTTGAAAAACTTGAATCAGTGATAGCAGCCTTGGCATCTAAAAAAGGTAGCCATGTTATAATTGTGGGAGACTTTAATATAGATCTTTCTGGAGAAGCTAATAATTGCACCTTACTATTACAGTCGTATAATATATGCAATTAACAGAGCCCACACTTATAACCGGTAGTTCAAGTACATTAATTGACCATGCGCTTAGTAACATCACCTGTAACAGATGGGTTGGAAGTTATCTAGAGTCAATAGCTTATCACAAATCCAAGGAAAAATAAGTCCGAAAGCTAATGGCCGTGAACCGCAGAAAAAGATTGACTAGCGATTACTCCGTGAGCTCCTACAGCAAACTTCTTAGATACCCACAATAGTGACATAAACAATGAATACACAAACCTTTTCACCATTATTGAGGATGCAATTTTGCAGAGTGTCAAACGAAAGGCCTCAGTTAAATATAATGCACTTATATGCCCATAGATGACTAACGAAATCTTGGGCGTACTAAAGGAAAACGAAAAATGGCATAATAAATGGAAACATGTTAAAACTAATACTTAAAACTGATGGCCTTAGTTGCCTATGTGCCAAAAAACCCAACTCATCTCAACTCAACTTATTATTTAAATTAATTTAAGAGCTTAAGAAACCTGTCGGTATCTCTAGTTCGAGAAAGGAAGCGACAATACTATTCATCTCTTATTCATAACACTTATGGAAACACTAATAAAATCTGAAACATCGTAACAGGCGCATTGGGACTCCATTCAGACGAACATATACTGCCCGATTTTATTGATCAAGCAACATCAGATGAGTTAAATGAATATTTTGTAATTATTGGACCACAACTGGCGGCCCAACTACCACCAGTCACTGAATACACGCAGTCAATGAAATCGGTTATGAATACTTTTGTTATTGAGGATATTACAGCAGATGAAAGAATAGCACTAGTTAAAGAGTTAAGAACCAGTAAGGCAGTAGGGCTTGATCAAATTCCGGTAAAGCTGATTAAGGACAATATCGACATATTAGCAGACCCCCTCCTTCATCTGTTTAATCACTCTCTTGAATGCGAAATTAATCCTTGTGAACTAAAGTTTGTAGAAGTTGTTCCAATTTTTAAAGACAGAGATCGCTCCAGTCTATCAAGTTATAGGCCGATATCAATTATTAGTGTAATCAACACAGTTTTTGAAAAGATTCTCTGTGCATACATAAATAAATTCCTATCCAAATGCAACATTCTGAGCCTCCACCAACACGGTTTCCGATGTCATAAATCTACCTCCACCACTGTTCTTGCTCTTACACAAATGTTAAATACAGCTCTCCACCAGAATAAAATTGCTGTCGTGGTGTATCACGATATAAAAAAGGCTTTCGACACAGTTAACCACCAGATATTACTGAGCAAGATTGACAACTATGGGTTCAGGGGTAAAATACTGAACTTATTTCAAAGCTACCTCAGTAACCGTCAGCAGCATACAGTATTAAATAAATTTACCTCTACATCTCAAACTGTTTTAAGTGGCATGCTGCAGGGTTCAGTTTTTGGTCCTGCACTCTTCTCACTTTACATAAATGATTTCCCTGCAATCTTAAATTACAGTCAACTGTTATTGTACGCCGACACCGCTGTTGTGTTTACTGGAGAGAATTTGCATGAAATTCAAGATAAAATTTCTGCTTAGTTAGAAAATGTTTTTATGTGGTTCACATCTAATCAACTAACCTTAAATCTTAATTAAGACGAAGTACACAATTTTTGATTCCTGGAAAACCAGTTGAATGTTGTAGAACTGAGTATATCATTATGCGGAACAAAACGTCAGCAAGTTGTCTCCTACAAGTATTTAGGTGTATCTTTTGAATCACATGCATTGAAAAACACACATTACACATCTTTGTTCGAAGCTGGCATACAGATGTTTTATTTTACTTAAGGCTCGTGAATGTTTCGAATACCCCATGCTACGCATTCTTTACTTTTCCTTTTTTTTTAAAGTGACCTCAGTTACTGCATTGAGTCATGGGAAAACACCTTTAATACTTACCTGGAACCTGTATTCTATCTGTAAAAACGCGCATTAAGAATTAATTTCCTTTTCAGGGAGCTATCAATGGTAGCAAAATACCTGTACAAATCTCATGTTCTGCCACTAAAAGCACTGTACAAATTCAAAATTACTCAGATCATTCACAGAATCATACCAACTAATGATCCACTTCCCATCACTGTTTAAAATTCCGTTACTAAACACAACAGCTGCCACATACCAAAATTTTGATGTACCTCCATGTCAGAATCTGTATGGAAAAATGCTCGTAGAACTTAACAGTGCTCATATTTTGAATTCTTTGCCGCTAAACTTAAAACAAGCACCTAATTTTACTCCTGCTTTGAAGAGGTTTTTTCTTTTTTTTTTTTTTCAGAAATATTGTGAATAAGTGACTTTATATTGATTTTTTGGATAAACTATGGATGTTATGAGTTATTGTGTTATGGATTGAAGGAGCACTGAACAAGGGTAAAGGAGGTACGCCTCAGTTCGCAGGTCAAGCCAAGATTTTGACAAGTGGACTTGTCTTTGTCTGGCAAAGGGATCATCACTGGCGGGGGTTTAAATATGCTTTTGCTTCGAAGGAGAAAAGCTGGGGAGGGGGAAAGTGGGTGAGAAGAAAGAGGGTAAGGCGTGTGGAGGGAGAGGATGGGTGAGAAGAAAGTAGGTCATAGAGTGAAAAAAAAAAAAAAAAAAGAAAAAAAAACTTTTCTTCAGTATGTATTTCTCAGCCTGGAACCAGGGATCCTGTGGCCTGCAAAGGAAATAAAAGCAGCAGTACCAGGAAAAACTACTATGGGTGGATGATTAGTCGCCACTTAAGCAGGTTTGATTCAGATACACCTTCTTACAAAGCGACAGGCATTGCAAAGGTCCCTGATAAGGAATATATCCAAGGGAACAATTCTTAAACCTTTCTGCAAAGGAGGGGGGGGGGGGGGGGGGGGGGGGGGGACAAACTACAGAATAATAACCACTTTTTTTTTTCATGTCAGTTGCGGTTCACTGTGGTTATTATTCTGTATTTTGTCCTCTCTCTCTCTCTCTCCTCCCTTTGCAGAAAGGTTTAAGAATTGTTCCCCTTAGATATATTCCTTATCAGGGCCCTTTGCAAAACCTGTCCCTTTGTAAGAAGGTGTATCTGCACCAAACCTGCTTAAAAGTGGTGACTAATCATCCACCTGGCATTGTAGTTTTTCGTGGTACTGTGGCTTTTATTTCCTTTGCAGGCCACAGGATCCCCGATTCCAGGCTGAGAAATACATACTGAAGAAATTTCACTCAAGAAACTTCACTCTATGACCTTTCTTCTTGCCCATCCTTCTCCTCCACACTCCTTGACCTACTTTCTTCTCAACCACTTTCCCCCTCCCCAGCTTTTCTTCTTCGGAAAAGCAAAAGCATATTTAAACTCCTGCCAGTGATGATCGCTTTGCCCAGACTAAGACAAGTCTACTTGTGGAAACGTTGGCTTGACCTCAGAACTGAGGCGCACCCCCCTTTACCCTTGTTCAGTTCTCCTTCATAATGTGTCAACCATCTTCTTCCTCTCGTTCTGTGTTATGGATTGTATTTTTTGTTTCATTTGTTCTCGTGCTGCTTTTATTTTGTATCTTATGTTGATTATGAACCCGTTATTAGCCAATGGCTATGGGTCTATTAATGTTTGTTTATATTTTGCAAGATATGCAATAAATAATGAATGAATGAAGTCAACTGGCAATGTTCCTATGAGAGTGTCATCTGGGACCGAGGCCTCTTGGTCGAAAATCAAGCCTTGCAGGGAAGTGAAGCTGACTTACAGATTTCTGCAAATATGTAGTTGACGATCCATGCGACATCAAAGGATGTCAGGGAAAGAAAGATCCCTGTGCCATAACATTTCTTTGCAAATGCTTGTACAGGGAGGCATAGAGCTGCCTTATATAGTGTACTAAGGCCAGACTGTATACATTATATATTGCTTTTATTCCCACACAGTAAGGGAGAGAGTGTAGAATAGTGTTTGGAGTGCAGGTTGCAGTCAACTTGCTCTGTGCTCATTTACCTGTGCTAGCAAACCAGTGATCCAGATGGGCAACTTCGTGGCGTTTTGTATCACCTTGGAGCAGATGTGGTCTTGGAGAGGAAACAGTAGGACCTGGGCCCATATAAGTTTTATCCCCTGAAGCATCATTTGTTCAAAGGGCGCCCACAGACTGTCTGAAGCAGTAGAAGTGGTTGCGGCTACACTTGTGGCACACAGTTATGAAAAGTGCCATGGAATACTCATACCACTTGCATCGTTAGTTAAGAAAACTTGAGTCTCTGTGTTGTCAATTTTTTTTAACTAAAGCACAACTTACATGAAAAACAACTACATTTCCTAACGATGTTATCATTGTCTGGATGAAATACTTCTGAAAATGCTCTTTACTCACGAGAAAGAAAAAAAATTTGTTATTGCTGCTTTTGAGCACAGTTGCTATGAAACTGTTGTAATGTCCAAGCTGCTTTCATGCCACAAGCGACTGTCTAGAATTTGCGTATATGCGGGGTTGTTGGTGCCCCAAGCCTGTTACTTCCAGAGTCCAAAGCTCTTCAGCAAGTGGATTGAGTGCTTTTTGGCAACAGTTAATGCTTTACTATGTTATATTGACAACTGACCCAACAGCACTGTGTATTGCAGCTGAGTAAATCTTGCATCGACTTCTGTTGATTCAGTAAACTGATGACTTCTTGAGAGCAATTGCTTAAGCGACTGAAGTTGGACGTGATGTGTGTCACAGTGGACGTCGCATTTGAGGGCTTGAATTTTATTTAAGCCGCCTGTGGTTCCTTACTGTGCACTAAAACCTTAGTACATACTCCAGTGCCCGACACCACGTTAGGATGTGGCTGCACTATCACAGAAATTCCCATTTTTTTAGCTTTAAAAATTCCCTCTGGCTTTCAATAGACGCTGAAGGGGACCTTGCTCATCTTGGTTTCCAACCTTTCCTGTGAAGTTCAGGTGTCCGCCAATAAGCGAGGCAGATACTGCACCTTCCCTTTCCTACAAGCCAGTTCTTACCTCTAGCAGCTATACTTAAAGGCATGGGTATAGAGATGCTTTCATTGGTGACTGCTACACTGCTTTAGTTGTAATATAACACAATTTACGTAAAAAATTTAAGAGGCAGGTCAAAATAAGCAGTTGGTTTTCAGGTTTGATGCTTTTAGCTCAGCGCTTTAGAGAAAGCACGCACAGGAAATTGGCAACAAAACCATTTATTTACAACGTATTTTACATTTTTTACATATGAACAGAGAAACTTTGTAACAAATTAATTATTTACAATCAATCTGTTTAGAACAAAGGTAAATTACACCACCTCTGTTATAGAAGGCACTTTCCACAACAATAGAAGCACATTATAGGCGTCACTAGCTTGGCAGTTCAAGCAAACACTTCTCCCTCTGCTAGACAGCGGCAACCGCAGCCTGATGGGCACTGTGACTGAGTTCTGAACCAATCCAGCAGGTGCACAACATGACCTCCATGTCCGCAGGAAACGCAGAAGTGAAACTGGCCTGTACAACCATGCAATACAAAATAAGCCAAAAATATGTTTCTACAGAACTTTTCAAAAATGTAAGAGGATCCCCCTTTTCTAAAGCTATAATGTCAAAATGTGGTAAGCAATCTACTTAAATTAGAACGACTGTAAAGACGACAACGGGCTTGCGCTCAAGCCGTGTGGTCTTCGCCTAGTTTGCGTGCCTGGCTGGTCTCGCTGGCGGAGGGAGCCAGGACAAATGACGGCCGAGCCAAACTTGTACAGCTTGGTAGTTGGTGTCTTCAGGCATCACAAGAGGTGGTAACATGTGGCTGCGCAGTTCCAGGGTGAGAGGATGGATCTTACCTGGCACCGGCACCAAATGTAAGGTGGGGGTTTATTTCTACAAGACTTGTGAACTGAAGAAGGCATCGAACTAGGCGAAGACCACGCAGCTCGAGCGCAAGCCAGTCTTCTTTACACAACAAACAATGTATGTTCTCTTCACCCCCGCTCCTCCTAGTTCTTAACATATACCCTGTCGACAGGCATCATAGAGCAACTCACACAAATTTTTGCATAACACACTCAAGAATGTGCTTGAACATACAGTGAAACATACTGAGAGCAGCAAAACATGAAGCCCCACTTACTGGTCTGGCTCGAAAACATTCTCAGAGTATGTAACCTTCTAGTCAACGTAACACAATAAAATTGCCTTTTTGCACGGGCAGTACTACTAGTCAAACCCCACCCACGAAACACCAGCAAACACATACCTCGTACTGCCAGATGGCAGACAATGCAGTGCAAGGTAAGTTTTTTGCACTCGTCACACTGAACACTGCGAACGTCACTCTTGCAGTAATGGCATACTGTAACAAAGTCTGTAACGAGAGCACAGAAATTAGCAAGGCTCATCGCAGAGTTAACAACGCAGCACTCACCAACTGCTTTCACCTTAGGTGGACTTGTTGACAGGCACTTCAGGACACACGCTCTCTGTTCATACAACTTCCATTTGTAGAGTATCTCTGCATACTTCTTCTTAAATTCATCATAATGAGCAGATTTACTAGGGTCAAGCAACCTTTGAAAAGAAATTCATGTTAGTTTCAGTACGAAGTAAAATGAACGAATAATTATCCCTTTACTGCCTGGTGTTGCAAATCTGCAACATAGCTTTTCCATTCGTCATACTTGTCACTAAATAGTGGCTAGGTATAAAGTTCGATGTCGACACTTTCTCAGCAGCCAGTGCTTACCAGCTCAATTTTTGGCATCACTCAAAAGCTCTTGTAAAGAAAAAAGGTGCACATGAGCGACTTCCAGCAGTGTCCAACAATTTCTTATTTCTCATTTTCTGATAAGTTATGAGGGAAAATAGACTAGTTAGATAAAGAATTATTTACTGTCCTTAGGCCATAGAGTCAGCTCGAATTCTTCGATGCCGACTGTCACACAACTCGGAATAGCAGCATAAAATGGACCACATGCTAACTGTAGCTGAAGACACGACAATTTCTAAAATTTCAGCACAACTAAGAAAATTTTTATATTGCCTTATGAATGTAAGTGCATTAACTGTACTGGGATAATCTCTCTTGATTACTTCACAATGTGAGGATTAATAGGCTAACAAACATTACTTAGTAACCCTTTTCCAATTTAAGCATAAATCACAGATCCTGCCTTGGACTGTAATGTGCAGGTCTGTTGTGTTCAGAACATGTTTATAACCAACTTCAATATTGACAGTGCAGAAAGACGTGCTCTGCACAACAGTGACATTAGTGACAGGCCTATTTTTATGATAACGTTGCATCCAAACAATCTGGAAAAGTCGCATATGGCATCTCGCCAGCATCCATTTTAGCAGTTGTCTCATTAAAAACACGCCATGCAGAAAAGAAGTACGCAAACCATGGTTAACAGGATATTTTTTATATAAACTACTAACTGGAACAAGATTTATCGGGCTTTTTTATCCAATCCCATGATCCAGAAATATAGGTGAAGTAAAAAACATTCCACAATAAGTTGAAGAAAAGAAACATGCAAAAGATGACTATCCTATTATCAAATTCTTTTACAAGAACTGTCTCCAAATGAGTAACATTGTGTGGAAAAAAATTAGCAAAGCTTTAAATAGAACAAGTGAGACTTGTTGCACCAATACACTCCTAACAGATGGCTAGGCACAAGGGAAGCAGAACCAGACCAATTTAATGACTTTTTGAGTCACTTGAGGATGGAGCTTCCAACATTCAGACTGCAACGCATACCAACCACCTCAAGTATATTGTTTTTGCATCTCGCTTGTGCCTTAAATGCAATGGCTCTTTTTTGAAGCCTAAAAGACAGCTATGGGCAGGATGCAGGTGGACACTCAAAATCTGACTGGTTATGCAAGTGCTAGAGTATTCAATCACATCTTCAACATACCATTACCAGCAGGTTTCTTACAAACTACGTAATTAACATAATGTTCTTCTGCTGACAGAAGAAAGCTATTCTGGCTATAGAAAATGTTTCCTTTGCAGAACACACAGAGCCATACCTTTACAAAGGTGGCCTTATTTTTTGTAGTTGCTGAGTACATTTTGTGGTGTTTAGTCTGTTTAAGGTGTTGTGTTATGAATGTATTTAACATATGAATAATTTTTCAGCTGTAATATTTTTTCTCTTCATAAGAAAGCATTCCCGTTACTCATGCTACTTTGTCGATGTTGTCTTGGGGAGGGGCTCAGGCAAGCTATGTTTGTACACCTTCTTTTTCAGCATTATGAAATAAAATTCTAGTTGGTTGGTTAGTCAGTCAGTCGGGATTGGGTCTGTTGGGTTGTTTGGGAACTGGCCGCTTGTTTGATCAGTTAGTTTAATGGGTTGGTTGGTTGGTTGGTTGAACAGGCTTGATTTGTGCACCTAGAAATTCTCAAAGATATTCAATCCTTGCGAAGGCACTGTGTCTCTTCAAGTGAAGAAAGCACCAAGCAGTAGGTGATGCTAAACCCCACCGGCCACCATTGAATTTAAGATGACATTCAGGAATATGAAAGGTATGTTTCCAGAATAAGCATATATATTTATGTGCATTATATTTTCCCACAAAATACTGTGGATTACTTACTTGAACTCACGAAATGCAAAACTATACACCACAGAAAATTCAGGGTCCTCCTCATGAAATATGGTTAGAATTTTGAAATATTGAAGGAATCGCCATAAATGCCTGTGACGGGTACTACATTAAGGTGCGCATGCAATGTCAAGTAATGCCAATGCTTAATGTACTATGTGCACGTACAGGATCTGCAACCTTTCCAGAAACACTTTTCAGAGACATGGGATTTTCATGTAATTACACATCGCTTAAGAATGAATTTCAGAAGCATGCAATACTCACTTGCAGTTTGCTCTATGGTTGGTGCGTTCTACTTCTCGTGGATCGGGACTGCTGTCCATGAAGCGAATGTCGTCTATTGAGTCTGACCAGCTATTTGAACGGTTCCGCTTCAGTGATTCTAGAAAAAAAGTTTGTTTTATGTGGACACACAAATTAGGATTGTTGAATAAATACCTAGTCTCATAAACGTTAATAATCTCTGGTTCTGTAAGAAAATTTATTTCCCTCAACACTGAAGAAGAACACTAAAGTAGTAAAAAAACCATTTGAAACAGTACCTACGTACAGCCCACTAAAGACTGTGTCTGAAGGTCCAGTGACTGTGTGGTATGGAGAGCCACCAACCTATTGAAAGAAAATGGCAGTTAGTGTTCTGAAAGAAAAACTGTATTTTCCGAAGTTATCACAGGCTGTATTTCAGCACTCTATCAAACAGTGGAAAACATACAAAACCTTGCCACGCCATACAGAATACCTCATTAAACAACACGAGGTGCTTTTGTTAAAGTTCAAGCCAAGCCAGTAATTTTGGAGGATGAAATGATTACAAGAGGAATTCAGATGTGCGGGCACTCAATATTTTGAGCTTGCAAATACAATTCTTCAGTCTTGCAGTGTTTTCCGTTGCAACTAAAACATGAAAAATTATTGTTCTGGTGCAAAAGTACCTACTCATAGAATAGACCTTTCCAGTAATTCCGCAGTGCCACCAAGCGGCCTCGCAAAGCCCCCTGGGAAAGCAGAGCGCCGTCGCGCTCACGTTTCTCAGGCAAACTTTTCTCTGCTATCTCGGCGTCCTTGCTGCGCTGCTGCTTCCCGCTGTTTTCTTTTAATTACACTGTGCCCACCATTCCCTTGCATCGTGTTGTACAGTTAGGGGTTGCGTTCTAAATCCACGGGTCATCAGCCGACACGAAAAAGTCCGGCGTTCGCCCACTGCAGTTCCTCGTGGCGGCGTGCGCATGCGCAGTGCGGAAACAACCCTTCTGCTCTCCGCGCCGACGCGCGCATCTGGAGCCCAGCGGCACCCCATGGGCACCCCAAGAGCAGCTTGTTGCCATGGTTACGGCGCATCCGCTGTAGCGGTGTGTGCTACGTACAGTGACCTTGGCTTTACATGGCGTAGTGAAGCTTTCGCTGCAAAAATCACGAACAAATTGGATAAAAACAAGCAGTTAACCATCAAAGCAATCCGGGGCTTGCTGCATTTTGCAAGGAAGCACCAACAACGTGCACAAGAAGACGCACGATGGCAGAAAGCAGCGGCTCAGCACGCCAATACGTTTGCCAGCAGCCGACGTAAATGGCGATCGCTCCGTTCTCCCATCATGCTTTGCGCGGATCCGCCAGGGGATGGTGCAGTGCTGCGATTTGTGAAAAGGTCTATTGTCAGAGCTGAGGAATGATATTGCTTGTGCCTCGCTCCTGACTGGCCCGCCAAATTGTGACATTGCAGTCCACGTGTCCTGGCACAGGTAATTCAAACAGTGCTTTCACATGGTATCTTCCTAACCAGGTTAAACCCAAGATAGCTTTAGTGCAAAAGCACTGCCTCACATGTTCAAACTCAAACAAGAATGTTGCGTCTTTCATTGCCCGGCTGGGACAAAAAAAAAAAAAAAAAAAAAAAAAAAAAAAAAAAAAGATCTGAGTGGATTCGAAGCCGAAAAAAAAAATTTGTCTTTGGCAGCAAGTATGAAACGTCATGCCCATCGTCACAGCTTGGCATGCAGACTGCAACATACTCTTGTGCTGCACATAGCACACTGTTGTCTCCATCAACTTCCACCTGTGCGCAAAAGCTTTCCCATGCCCTGCTCGGTTTAAGCACTTTAAAACCCTACTATTTTTAAACGTAGCATAAAACTGCCAGCAAGCCGTCTTGCCTGTTTAAGTGCCCATTTCTCAACATTTAGGTCAAGAGACATGTGCATCCAATGATGATGATGAGTGAAAAAACAATGGAGCAACAGCTCATGCACATAAGCTCAAGATATAAGGATACTGCAAAACTAAATGGACTGTTAAACTGTTAAATGCTTTTATGGCATCATAATAGTGACTTGCCTAGATTACATCAGAAATGCACAATTTCACTAATCAGAGGGGAATTAAGAATGTGGAAAAGCAAAAAATGAAGAAACAAGCACACTTGCTTGTTCAGTTTCAGTAATTACATAATGTAATTTTTGTGTGCGTACTCATTCACATCTGCTTTTCAAAGCTTATTTTTTTTTGCTCACAAAAGATCATTATCCTAGTCGTAAACGAATGTGTTGGCAACATCTGAGAATCTTTCGACGTGGTGTTTATCAAGGTGTGCTTAACTCTGGTTTAAACAGTGCTCAGTAGGAGTATATTTTCCGCTGCTGGACAAGGCTACTGAGGAATGCATGTGCCTAGTGGTATGTGTTGGCATGCGAGGTACAACATTCCAACGCAACTCAGGCTATGAGGGTCACCACAGTGTAGGGCTCCTGATTAATTTCAACCCCCTGAGGATTTTTAACTTGCACCGATATTGCACAGCACATGACTGTCTTTTCTACTACTCGTAACCTCCTCCTGTTCACAACCAGGCTCAATTAGTTACATTGCACATTTATGATTCGCATGACAGTAACCACACGCCTTGCCTCTCCTCTTCACAATGCCAAGCACAAGCCCAGGAGGAAGGGCAGAGGAATTCACGTTTCCTCTTTTCATAACCTCATCCACCATGCAGTGGTAACTGCAACAAAGCAAGGAGTGGCAGTGGACTGTGCTTGATAGTTTTCATGCATTTCTTTTTCTCATAACCACTGCATCCTCCTCTGCAATGTTAAGGTGGGATGAGACTCTAAAAACGGCTTTCGAAAACTGGCTTTAGTATAGTCGTAATAAAAACTACAGCATAAAGTTTACTACAAATTTTCTAAATGAACACAACTTGCATGAAAGCTCAAAACTAGATAGAAAATTTGCCAAGTATTTTTGCATTTGTTTCTTTCATTAAGCACCTTTTTCTCAAAATAATTAGATGTAGAGTTCAAATCTTTGCTTGGAAGTAAAAACAGATATGTTATATGACCATAATTAGGATTATTTTTGTCAAGCAAGAAATGGATTTATTATGTTTTCTTTCCCTCCTCGGAACAATAAAATTGCAACCTACAAACGTTGCTTTCTTTTTTTTTTATAGAAGCGCAAATTGACTTCGGTTATTTATGCTAGTCATGCTCATGTAAAAGGCACTGATCGACATGTCTGGAAAATTTTGTTTTCTTGTGCCTTATAGGCTCTGAGAAAAATGTACACAAACCTTCAATACTGCTGCCCACAGTTATAGCCACTGAAAGCCTCAACCTTTCCCCTCAACGTGTTCATGGTGTTTTGTTTTGTTCTTGTGTCCTTGTCTTTTGTTGTGCTACAGTGTTTGAAGCTATGAACCAATAAGTCCAAAAAGACACACTATTGAACATGAACATGAAAAAAGGTGAAAAAGTATTTCTGACCAGCATTATTTTTTCTAAAGCTAAAGAAGTGCTTTGTTGGGTGGGTGCAAAATCTGAAAATTGATTTACGAAGTGCAAAAATGCAAACTAAGCCTCTGAGCACTCCCACCTTTCCTCTTGACACCACCACGAAAAATAATAAAGCATTTTTAAGATCGTGAATGTCTAGCAGAACACATTTTCTGAAAGGTAAAGAAATGTGCTATCAGGCAGTTGTAAAATGTAACATATTTTTCTGACAAAAGAAAAGTCTCGAAGTTTCACCCCGCCTTATTTATATGCACAAGCAAGCTCAAGTGCTACAGTGCATTCATTTCCTGTCCTTTTAACACCTCAAATTCAGATAATGCCAATGTCAACAGACTTGCCACTCTAACTGAAGTCCCTAAAACTGACTGCCACTAGTAAAAGAAAAATTCTACAAGGTAAAGAGGCAGCCGTGCGACACTACTTATTCTGGGTGTTATATAAGCATTTTCAAAAATTCCTAAAAATAGTTAGTTTAAAACAAACAAAAAATAAAATTAGCAGGAACCAACACTCGAGTGTGGTGGACACAACTTACTACAACACTCTTCTATTTATGCAATTCACTAAAACTCGCTGATTACATTTTAATTTATTGCAATTGGGTTGTTAGTGCCAATGGGAAGTTTGAAGCCATGAAATGAAAAACTCAGTTTATAATGCCCTGCAGCACAATGAAATGGGACACTTTTTCAGCACAAAAGCAAAAACTGAGCATACGAGATGTGACATTTGCTCATGATGTGTTGCAGCCAGGGTGTCGAACTGGAACCGAACCGAAAACCAGAACCAAATTCGAATTTTTGCCTGGAACTGGAACCGAACCCAAATTTTTTCTGCTATTTTGGGCCATTTTCGAACTGAACCCGAACCGGAACAAATTGGAGGAACCGTTCCGAACCGATTCGCGTTACGGTTCCGACCAACTTTTGCTGGCAACAAATTTTTCTTTTATCGCTGCATGTAAAAAGCTCTTCTCGCTTATTTCCTAAGCACCACTGCACACACCACAACCATGTTGGAAATCTTTTCTTGCAAGAAGATAACAACAAGGGAAAAAAATATATTGCCACATGCATAGCACCAATCTCTGGCGCCGGGCTATCATTTCATCCTAAACACGGGTGGCTGCTGCACTGCTCAATTGCACCGCTCATGGAGAAAGTTGCCCCATTCTAGAGCCTTCCTAGGCAGTGATGAAATAATAGCATATAATTCGTGAGTTAAATTACATATTTAGATAAACAAATATAAATAAAGTAAAATTAAAAAACGAACATATCACGCAAATCATGTTATTTTCCTATCGTTTGATGACACCGCAATGAGTCACATGGCACGTGCATAGCAGCCATATGCAATGCTAACACCAGCAGATGAACACCAGCAGACACAATTTGGTTGACCGAGACTTCAGAATGATAAGCCGCCGCCGATGGTGGGAAGGTCGCCTTGGGATGCAATTTACCGGTTTGTTCTTGAGTTGTATCTGAACTTGACACAGAGATGATTGCATAAATTGATTTCCCCTTTTGTTTTCTCTTCCTTTTGTCCCTAGCGATGTCTGCTTGTTTTGTTTCTCTTGGAAAGTTAAACTATGCCAGGAATGAAGCTCCGATCTTGAAATGTGAAGATTGGATGGGGGAAGAAACTGAGTGGAATTACTGGTAGGAGTATTAATTCACAAGCTCTATTTGGTGCGCTATCTCTTTGGGCCGTACAACTAAGATGTCAAAAAAAGACAGTTTTATCGCTTCATCCACCATCATCGATGCGAATGACTCGGACAGTCTAGAAAGGTGGCACTGAAAGCTGAAAACCAGTGGGTAACCTTGTGTACGTGTTGTGCGATGACTAAGGAGGTCAGGGCAAAACCTTGAAAAGCAGGGAGAAGGAAGAAGTCAAGCGGACCGAAGGAACCTGTGACTAGACCCCAAGGAAAAAGAAAACCGGAGGGAATGGCAGTAATTGTGCAATCGGTGAACTACAGTGTGAGAAATTGAAAAGTTGGTTGGTTTGGTTTGTAGAGTTTAACGTCCCAAAGCAACTCAGGCAATGAGGGACGCCACAGTGGAGGACTCCGGAAATTTCGACCACCTGGAGTTCTTTAACGTGCACTGACATCGCACGGCACACGGGTGCCTTGGTTTTCGCTTCCATCGAAAAGCTGCTGCCGAGGCGGGGATTTGATCCCGCGTCTTTGGGAACAGTAGTCGAGCGCCGTAACCACTGCGCCACCCCGGCGGGGTAGAAATTGAAAGAAAGAAAAGACTGTGAGGCAGCGGGAAGGCAAATATGAGCTTTGCTTTAAAGACTGGCACGGCATACAAAACGTAGTAACCGCTTTGGCGCCAGTAGAAAAAGCTACTGTTGAAATACAAAGGGAACAACTGACAGTAGGTGATTTCTACGGTACCTGGTTGAAATGTCTCATAGAGTTGTCCAAACCTGACACCTTGATAGCGATAAACATAGCAGTCGCCATGAAAAGGCACGAGAAGATTTTGTTGAGGAGTGATCTTTCTGTGCAGCCATTTTTTTTAGACCCTTGATATTAAATTGCATTGACCAGCGAGGAAAGATGCCGAGCAAAACAGCATTTAGTCACCAAATGTAAGCGGCTTCGTAAGATCACCAGCGGTGGTCAAGTACAGCTGCAGGCGGCAGCAGAATCTCCCCATAAGAGCTTACAAGCTGAAAATGAGCTTGAAGTATTTCTTATGAAAAGAGAAGAAGACTGCCAGCAAGGATTCTGAGACAGCGGTAGTTCTCTTAAAACTGAAGAGGTACAGACCCTCCTCGATGCATTTGAGAAGGTGCCCAGTATAAGCAATGACTCAAGTGTTTTGAATTCGGGAGGAGGAGAAGTTGCGGCGCCCAGAAATGTATTCAATAGCTACAGCATTGCTTGCTTTGACATCTACGCAAGTCAGCGTTGAGAGAGCATTTTCTGGACTAAAGCATATCCTCTCTTGTCACCGAACCCGAATGACTTCAACAACCCCCGACAATGGCATCTTTCTTCGGTCTTTCTATGCTGGCAAAAAAAAAAGGTTGGCAACATTTACTGAGCATATAATAAATATTTGGGAGTAGCCATGATGACATGTCATGCTTGTTGTAAATTATGCGACTAAACACACCAGTCTAGCCTAAAAGTGGTTCTATAAGAAGGTATATAGTGCGCGTATGCAGGCAACCGTGATGCGCAACAAGACTGGTCGCATAGCTTCGCGGCCACAGGAGCGAGAAGATTCGTTTTTCCGGCAAATACGATGACTCCACTATGTGGCAGAGAGGACTTCTGTCAGCGCCTTTCAGGCCGCAACACGTGGCTGCCTTTGTGCTTCACCTCCATAGACACGTGAAATGCAAAGATCCGCGTGCTGTGCGATATGCAGTCACACATGTGGTATATATATAGTTAGTCTTGGGGCGTGTGCTTGATTTGACCTTGATCTGATCTCAAAGTCTTTTAGTGGAAGATGAACGAAACATTGTTGTACATGTAGTAGTAGATTTGGCCCTAAAATAAATTCATGTGAAGTTTTGTGAAAAGTGCAGCAGGAAACATTATTTTCTTTTAACTTTCTTTGGGCATGTGACAGCTTTAGTTGGTTATATGCCAATGAAGATAATCATTATTTTCCCCATCTTGCTCTAATTGTTGGTCACACATGGTAAACATTTTGCTGAGGTTTGTACAATCAAGTGGAGCCCGAAATATCTGACGACAAAATCGATATGCTGACTACTGTATGAATTTTGAGCTTTTATTATATACTGGAACAGGAAAGAAAAGTCAGTATTAGAAAATTGGAGTGAGAAAATATGCACAATTTTTTTTCTGAACCTGTATGAACCCCTATGAACCGGTTCGGGTAGGGTCGAACCGGTTTGAACTGAAACGAAATGTGTCTCTGGAGCCGGAACCGAACCTGAAAGGCGTGAACCCGAACTCAAAATAATTCTGGTTCAACACCCTGGCTGCAGCGACTATAGCACAAAATTTGAGCTGCCTTCTCTACTGTGGCGTGTCCTACACATTATTTTGCTTCGTTGCTCTCAAAATATAACTGAGTGCCATAGCCACTGCAACACGCCATCACCAAACGTGGCATCTGCACTAAGCTTCCTTCAGACTCTGATGTACTCAGTTTTGGTTTCATGCAGAAAAATAAGTGCCGAAATTCCTTGCATTGAAGAACTTTAAGGAATAAGTTTTTAATTCTTTCAAAAACTGATATGGCGTCATTTGTTCGTGGCTTCGAACTCACCATTGGCGTTAACCCTTGAAATGGGTTAATTGAAATGTAAATTAGTTTTTAGCTGATTAGCAATGTGTAGCAATAAATTGCATCTGCTGTGACTGAGACTTTGTCTCCTAAAATATTTTTCTTCTATCTCAAACTCATTATTTTCAAGAATTTTGAAAGTGTTCACTGGAACACCTGGTAGTTTGCTTCATGCGTAAAACTTTTTCATGCGACCAAAAAAGTCCAAGTCTCTTGAATGATGGAAAGGGGGCACATATATGGGCAGGCTTTTATAGTATCCAATCTTCAAGGTGACGTCTACTAGTACCTCCTTAATGCATTTACAGCAAAGTCATATATTGCAGCCAGTAATCTACCTAGGCCCTGCCGCAATCGTTAGAGCACACTCCAGCTGCGCGGTCTACTTTTAGTAGACAATGTGCACTTTTCACAGAGAATGCACTTTAGGTAGATAAATCACAGATGAAAGGCATCCTTTAGAAGGTTTTCATATGGCATTATGCCACCTTTCAGCTTTTGTGCAGAAAGGGAAGAAGGGAAGTGCAGAGGAAAAAGGCACAAGCTGCAGAGGAGGACCCCATAGCAAATTGCAATGAAAGCATAGCAGGTTTGAAATTAGGGCACATACCTTCTGCCACCAGCTTCCAGTAAGTTGCTGAAGAGAAGAATGTAAAAAGATAAAGTAACATTGCTCAAAGAACAGGCAAATGGTAATGAGAGAAGGCTGCAGACCAACTAAAACTCACAGAAGCACTAGCATCAAGCACAAGCAAGCCCCTCAGAAAGTAAAAAAAGAAAAACCCTTTCACTGACAACCACATGCTTGGTATGTGTAGCTTAGCAAATGGAATGCATGATGCTCAACTCAACCTCAATCTTTATGAAAGTAGTACTACAACAGCTTCTTAAACAAGGTAGCTAAGAGTAGTTTCTGAAACTGTGGCACACAGTTGCCAGTAATAGCAGCACATCTGTTCTACCTACACAATTAGCTTACGCTTGCATATTGCAGGCACAACACATATGTTGCAGCTCAAAGTCCAACATTTAAAGCTTCTATATTTCATTATAAAAGTGAGCATTGAATGCATTACGACCAAAAAGTCATTCTTGATGCTATCAGGCTTTTACCATGAAATTTAGATTTGGAAGCCTCATTTTTAACACGAGGTCCTTCAGTACACGTCTTCATATCTGTTAAAAGCAGAAAATATGAGGAGATTGGACTGTATACGTTACTACAGTTGCGCATTGTCAGTATGATGTCAGCAATTTAACTCCACAGCTTTTTCTTCATACAATCTCTCTTGCAAGGCTTCCACCTAGTTACGATGAAACTTTCATCCACGACTTCGAGTTTCAAAAAGATGCAGGTAGGATACTGTGCATTTCCGGTCCTCCATTGTGGGAAACCTCCAGTTAAACAATCAAACAGTAATACCTTGGGGAAGCATGTTTGTTCTTTTAATTGTAAACAAACACACCTATATTCAAAACAATAACTCTGCTGAGCCTAAATTCCATCAAACCCATGGCAACAGATGTCATGGCCTAAAAGACCTGGAGGGCATCTTAAAACAACGGGCAGACTGCCTACACTAACTACTGTTGCAGGCAACTTGAACAATGCGAACTCGCATGTGCCTTGAGGCTTAATTTCAAGTCTGCACATATGATGAATTATACTGATTATAGTGAGTAATGGCTCTTTACAGATTTAGTAGCTTGCTGTCAGAGAAAGCTACCAAGCAGCCAGAACACAGCAGCACATTGCGAAATGCTCAGGCTGTGAATGTGCACTGTTAGTGTGTTTGCACTTAACAAAAGTGTGTACAAAGATGCCTTCACAGAGAAGTGACTAAAGGCAAACGTACGACATGCATAAAACTCGTGCAAGTATGGGAGCGTGCAGAAGTGAGTATTCCCTTTTCTGGCTTAACATGCATGTCAGACTTAAACATGCAGAAAATAAAAAAAGAGAAGGTAAACAAGAGTAAATCTAGGGAAGAAAAAGCAAATAAACACATCTTGTAACAATTATAGAGAGGTAGGCTTATGCAAAAGCACTGTGCCCACCTGGTTTAAACACCAAAGAAAGGAAGTGTAAATAGCAAAATTTGTCAGAAAGCATACAAGGCTGTTAGCCACAATCTAATGCAAATGTGGCAGGGACTGTTAAACAGTGTCTAGTTTAAGTATTTTGCACCTTCTTTTCATACTTGAGACCAACAATGCACAGATTCACAATTGCTCCACACAAGACAAAGAAACCTTTGTGCTTGAATGGTTTCTCAAATGGCAAACACTGCAGTAGGTTCTTGGGCCAACTTCGCAGTCTGCTTGATTATTGACAACATGAAACAGTTCACTTGAAATGCAACAGAAACACTCAAACATACCTCTAACTACACTGCAGCCTGTGACTATACATACAGTAATAAAAATTTCAACAGAGGTTATATCCAAGGTTGCATTGCTCAGACATATAGTAGTGAACAAAAAGATATATTTCAGTTTTTTGAATGCAAGTTTTTCTAATGCACTAAAGCTTCTAGCAAGCTTGATAGGAAGACCTTGTGGAACTTTTTGCACAATAGCAACTAATATTTATCATCATATTAAGCCACAAATTGTTCCCACAATAAACTTATTAAGAAATAACTATCTGCACTATGAGTAAGTAATGGCAATATAGTCAAACCCACTTATAACAATATTGAAGTGCCAAAGAAATATAATTGTTACAACCAATAATTGTTATAACTAGTTTATGCCAAAAACAAAAAATTACAAATTTCAGAGCACTTAATGACAAGAAAATAGGTTACAAGGCTTATTTCTTTGCAGAAAAAAAAAAAAAAAAAAGTCTTTATCACTTAGATCTGACTGGTGCACGGCACATTTTGTTCACCTCTCCCTGCAGGATGGCTAACTACTACACATACCCGTAGCGAAAATGAAGTCCCAGAGGAACTCTATAGGTGGGTTGCAGAAACCTAGAAGTCAGCTTCTCTGCAGAGCAAAACCCCTTCACTATGGCAGCCAAACCTGTTTTGGGAGCAGAAGTTGGGTGCAGCGCAGAATACTTCTATGTCCAGCATGATGTCATGCACAAACCTGTTGAGCTGAATTCCTTCACTATTGAGAGCCTGGGGGAGGTAGGGGCGGGGAGGCGTTATGAATGGCACTTACAAACGGAGGGGTTCTTAATCCCGTAATTGCGACAACAAGAAGAGGGGTGCAGGAAATGGAGGTCTCCTGCACTGCACCTAATTTCTGCCCCCAAAACAGGTTTGGCCGCCATGGTGAAGGAGTTTTTGCTCTGCAGAGAAGCTGGCTTTTAGGTTTCTGCAACCCACCTATCATTTGTAAGGAGTCTTTCACATAGGTTCCTGTTCATCTTTTCTGTCGGCACAAGTAACAGCCGAGATGATCACCTTGTCGCTAAAATCTTTCATACTGCATAGTCAACATGCAAAAATTTCTTTAAGTCTCGACACGCCACAGTCATCACTACATTGACAAGAGCTTCGCGAACTTTTGCATCACTGGCGTTCCAAATGAAGCCTGCTTTCCAGAAACAATTCTTGATGGCAAGTCTGATGAGCTTGCAGGGCCAAGGGGACCGTCACGGTGGAAAGGAAGAAGAAAACCGAGCTTGCGATTCATGCGAGCCTCAGTGACCGATAGAGTTACGCGTGGTGCAAGTGGCCTATGCAGCGATGCATTTGCAAGGCGTGCCAGTGCATTTTCTACACAGCCACACCCTCACAAATGTTAATAAGACTACTCCAGCAAACGAGACTCCAGAAAGCCTGAAATCTTTTCTCCTCCCCTGCGACATAGTGGCATGTAAGTGTTGGCGCACATGGCATCTATGTATTTGATCGCCCCATCTCAAACACACACTTTCGCATTGTGAGCGTGGGTTGGCTGGTGTGGGTATAGCGTTTTCGTGTTTGTCTCCTTTAAGGATGGCTCTCAGAGGTTGGATACAATTGTCATAACCAATATGCGCTATGACAGCACTGTCATAAGCAGTTTACCACAGAAATCATAAAAAAGAAAAAATGACTGTGTCATGGAAGTCCATTATTATATCCAATATGTTGTTCTAACCAGTATTGTTACAAGTGGGGCTTCTGCTTTGTTGCAAGTGGGTTTAACTGTATGTTCACTTTTTTTTTTTCTTTTTACAAAATGAGGCACCAAGATCACAAGTGCCTTTTCACAATAACCTAATGCTACAAGTACTTCCCATAGAAGGCTTTACGTCAACCATCATTTGACACCGCATGAAATTCGAGATGATGTCAATAAACATATAGTCTGTTTCCCCACTCTTGTGGCAGTTGGTCAGATTTCTTCCCAGCACTTCTGGCTTTTTGTCCCTTAAATGATGTGCGAAGCTTGACCAAGATTTTAGTTTAAATAACCTCAGCAGACAATATTCATGAGCACACAATCAGCCTCATGCTGTTTATTTCTCGCCTCTATATAACGTGGGAAGCTGATAACAAGGTCCATACAAGGATTGCTTAGGGTGATGCATGCAACTAATTCTGTCGCTCTCACACGGCAAGAACTCTGAAGCCTCTATATAACGTGGGAAGCTGATAACAAGGTCCATACAAGGATTGCTTAGGGTGATGCATGCAACTAATTCTGTCGCTCTCACACGGCAAGAACTCTGAATTATCTTATGAATTACGTTTTTCCCAAAGCGCAAATGTTCTTGCAGATGTGCAGGTTTTGAGCTGGGACTTCAGCTCAGAGCATTAGACAAGTCATTTACAGTTCATGGAGGCTCTGTAGAGCCTCATACCAGGGCAAAATACATGAAAATGCCAATAACAGGCCATCGTGAGTTTTCTGGGCTCGCACAAACAATATATTCTGCAGCAACTTGGTTGGTCAATTTCCATGTCCCAATGAAGGTTGAAATACCAAACTTCCTGTGAATCTATTTCTCCTCAAAACTTGCAGAACCGTGGACAGGACTTCCTCTGAGATACACTGAAAACTGATAGCGTTTCCTCTCGAAGTTATGACTGCAAATAACTACCATTTGGAGCCTTCTGGAAATTGCATTTATGGCGAACTCTGCCCATTGCTTATAAAAATGTGCAGTAATGTATGTAACTGCATAATACACCACTTGAGAATGACAGCAAGCTAATAATAATTTTGAACAGACTAAAATAAAATGCAGTAAGAAAAGCCCATGACATGATAAAAATGAAAGCATTATTACATCAAAATCTACTCAGAAACAGAAAAGAGGTATTTTATTTTCAGGATTTTTGACTTTCTGTAACAAAACTGAAATATCATATCATTTTGTTCACCACTCTATTAATAGACTGCCAGAAAAGTAGAATTGTCTGCAAGTATGACAGGACAAAGTTAAGAGTTAAATTTTCTAATCCATGCTTGTTAACGACAATATGCCATTTAGCACCGGAGGTCCAAAACATGTCATTTTGGCATTTATGTTTTAGCTCCAATAAGCATACACACTCAAGACGCTTATTATTGTCACCTGCTGCAGTGGCTCAGTGGTTGGGGCATTCGACTGCTGATCCCAAGAAAGCAGATACAAACCCGGCCGCAGTGGGAACTTTTCGATTGAGGGAAAAAGCAGGACATCTATGTGCTGTGCTATGTCAGTGCACATTGGAGCCCACCAGGCGGCCTAAATTTCCAGAGTTCTCTGCTATGGCGTCCCTCACAGCCTAAGTCACTCTGGAATGTTAAACCCCTAAAACGCAAATCCAACTTACTGCTTATTCCTCCACATTCCAAGCACAGCAAATCAGATGCTAACAGCAAGAAATCAAACCCACAGCAGTGGAAGGAGCACAGCCTCAGAAACAAACTTAAATTTTTAACTTTTCAAACTCAAGTTACCGGTATAGCATGTCGTATGCGAGGTTTAAAGGTCCTGGAGCGGCTCCGGCTGTCGGGATGCCATAGTGGAGGTGCTGCAGAATATACCACCTGGGGAGCTTTAATGTGCACCGACATCATAAACCACACGGGTGCTTTTTGCACTTTCCCTCCATCAAAATGCGGCTGATGGAGACAAGCTATTGTTGTTTTTCCAGCCAATACACAGGACATTACAGCTCAGAACGCAGCCAAGATCCAAGAATACAGGCAAGGTAGGCACAATGGTCAACACTTAGCCAATGACAACAGTATATTGGTTGTTGCAGGTTTTTTTTAGCAGACCACTAACAGTGCTTTAGTAGCATCTGCCAATGCTACTAAAGAAGAAGGGGGCGCGGCAGGGGGAACCCATTTAATGCAAGGGAGAAACAAATGTAAAATTTAAATTAAAAAAAAATCACCTTCAGAATGAAATATTGGTGGTGTATGCATGCCAGCATTTATGAACAACTCCGAATATATTTGGGCACAAGCTGCGCTGAGAATTCACTCTCAAGAGTTCTACAGGAGAGCATAATGATGCTACGAATATAGCTTCACAAAGCGGGAGTACTATGCACACGTCTGTTCAAACCTCTGGTTTTAAACTCATTTATGCACGGTTGGAAAAACTTGTGTTGCACAAGATGGCAAAAAAGTGGCACAAAAAACAAACTAGTGATATTATCTGCATAAAATATGCCATACAGAATGGTGCTGCTCAGATGCCCACACTACTGAATTTTTTTTTTACTCTTTAGTTGATATTCAGTACAATTCAGTATTTATTTTATCGCATTTTTTAGTAACGCTATGCCAAAAATTTTGATGAACTTTTACAGCATTAATCAATGCAAAAAATATCGATGAATCTAAAAACCTTGCAGCATGATGGCTTTGGTCAAATGTGATGTGCCTAGCAGTAACGCCAACAGCAACAGTGCTTAAAGGTGCCACCGCTTTTCCTTTCTCTCTCTCCTTAAAAATCTAACCGCTTCCCACGAAGATGCTTGCAATGAACTACGTAAGCCACAAACAAAAAAATAAACCTCATACCACATTCCACTGGTGTAAGCGTTGTAGTGAGCTCAGTGTCCTCACCATCAGCACATGAAATCCGAGAGAAAAAAAATATCCCTACAGGGCACGCAATGCAAGAGGAGAGAGGTGATAAAAAATTGTTAATTTAGCTCTTTTTGTTATAGTTGTTCAGAAGCTTTACTTAGCACAGCCCACTGCTGCCGTGATGGATAAAAGCTCTAGCAGTTAACTGCAAAGCACACATAGATTTGGCATGATCTCTTTGCCCTTTAGCATTTTGTGCTGTTTTTCAGAAGTTTGGGTAATAACTTTGCCATAAGAGAGTCACCAAGTGTTGAGGTATTAACTAAATATTCATACCTCCATATGAGCCACCAAAGTTAACCTCATCACTGTACATTCCTGCTATTGGTATCTCCTTTCATTAATTTTTTTTTTCTTCCTACTTACATCAGATGCACATATGCATGCTACTAATGTGTCATTCTTCAGGCCATGGTAACAATGCAATTCATAACCAGCAAAACATGCATCTTTTAACTGATCTGAAATTAGGTATATGAAATTATATTGGTTTGGTTTCTAAAACAACAGCTCTACTAAACGCAAAAGCAAAGTTTCTTGTGCTGGGCATTTGACCTATGGACATATCAAGGTCAAACTTTCAAGTCAAACCATAGTAACATCAGTGTTGACCCATGACCTCAATCCATTCGTCAATGGGATGTGTGACGCAACCATACCACATGCAGTCACAAAGTTGCGAGGAGCTACCAACTCGGGCTGTCAATTGAGATGGGAGGACTGGGTAGGAATCAACCTTCCAGGCCTCTTGGATGACAAGTAAGGCACACTATTTCTAGACCACGCAGGTACATTCGTACAGCTTAGTTAAAGCGGGGCTTTGTATCTATGTCGGGTGGCAATTATGTGCACCCAAGCATCTGATGTCACCAACGAATGGAAAACCTGTAGCATAACCACGAAGAGCTATCACTGAACCATTGGTAATGTTTTTTGGTTCACAGGGTTGAACATCTCATCTCAGCATCACTGGGATGCTGCAGCGGAGAACTCCAGAAATTTTGACCACCTGGAGTTCATTAATGCGCACTGACATCACACAGTAGTACATGGATGCCTTGTGTTTCTGACACGTGGCCACTGTGGGCAGGATTGAACCTGCATCCTCGGTATCAGCTGTCGAGTGCTCTAACCACTGAGCCAGAGAGATGGGCTGAAAGCATAATGATTAATGTACACTTTGTAACAGTGCAGCATAAATTATTTAGGCCTGCTGCACATATAACTCACTACATCCATTACACATTAAGCGCCCCATTCTGCAGAAACTTCGGTGTTGGCATTGCAAGCGAAAAAAAAAAAGATCACAAGCATACTGATGGCAGGTGATAGTTGGCAAGTGACATGGCCGAACACTGGTCGGCAGGTTATGTGAAGTCACAAGAACACATGACATGGCCGATATGGCAGGAGATTGGGAATCAAACTGGAGTCAGACACAGATACTTTTAGGCTGCCATGCAGACACGTTCATGCAGCTTTAAAGCAGGGCGGTCTTTCACATAATGGCTAGCTTGCAACTCATCAATGAGGCCACAACACCGCATTTAAACAAACACAGCTGAGTGTCACTCTCTATTAAGCAGCAGAAGTTAACTCTGTTGCAATGCACGTTATGTAACATCCAACACAACTTACACTATTGCAGGCCTGATCAAAGGCAAACTTCTTGCCACAGTTTCCATTTGCATTTTCACCACTGAAGATACAGCACAGCATGGCCACAGTTTGTATGTCATAACGCTTCAGGTAGTGGCTGATGCTGCAAAAATGGCATAGTACAATAAACAAAGCACATTAAAGAAAAAAATGAGCACTAGGGGCAGAAGTAATAACCTTAAAATACATAGTACTAAGTGTTTTGTCACTTTGCCTTTCCAACTCCCGTACACTAAAGGTGAAGTACCAGTGGCGCCGCAGGTGGCAAAACATAGCTTCCATTCACTAACATCCTCCTCTCCTTGATGCTCATCCCTACCTGTGCAAAAAGTGGCACCTGCAAGTACTCAAGGTGATGCCAGTACACAATCAGAATGCAAGTAGTACATGGATAAACATGTCCATGAACACACAATATGTCACAGCTATCAGCAAGCAGCATAACTCATCCCTTTCTCCTTGAAACTTCTCATGCCAGCAGCCAATATGTGCCTCCAAGTGCTCTGAGATGATGTCTTCAAACTTTACATCCTTGTTAATTTGTTGCACTTTATGCCATCCTTTAAGGAAGCACCCCCCTTCATGGATCACTGCCTTGTCGTGGCGGAGGGGCTTGCGAAACTCGATGAAGTCGTGAGCTCTGCTGTGTAGGGCCACCCAAGATAGACAGGTCACGGCAGAGAGTTCTGACAAAATGTGATTCACTGGAGAAGGTAATGGCAACCCACTCCAGTATTTCCTGCCAAGAAAACCCTATGGCCAGTCACAATACCATTAAAGATATGGCGCCGGAAGATGAGCCCCCCAGGTTGGAAGGCATCCCACATGTTACTGGGGATGAACAAAGGGCGATTCCTAGTAGCTCCAGGACGAATGAAGCGGCTGGGCTAAAGCCAAAAGGACGCTCAGTTGTGGATGTGTTGGGAAGCGACCGGAAAGTCCGATGTTGCAAGAAGATATATCAAATAGCAACATGGAATGTAAGATCTATGACGCAAGGTAAACTGGATGTCGTCAAGCGAGAAATGGACAGATTGAACATTGATATCTTGGGTATCAGCGAGCTCAAGTGGACCGGAATGGGAGAATTTAACTCCGGCGACCGTTATGTCTTTTTTTGTGGGCACGAATCCAAGAGAAGGAATGGGGTCGCTCTCATAGTAAACAGAAGAATGGGTACAACAGTAAAGGGTACAACCCCAAAAACGACCGAATGATTTCACTTCGGATCCAAGGTCAGCCTTTCAACATAACAGTTATCCAAGTCTATGCACCGACCACTGCTGCTGAAGAAGCTGGCGTTGAGAGATTTTATGCGGACCTACAATGCCTTTTAGACCGCACCCCATCATCAGACGTCGTTTTTCTCATAGGAGACTGGAATGCTAAGGTCGGGAGTGAAGAAATATCCGGAATTATAGGCAAGTTCGGTCTTGGTGAGCCAAATGTAGCTGGGCAGAGGCTAGTAGAGTTTTGTCAAGAAAACAACCTGACCATAGCGAATACTCATTTTCAACAGCCCAAGAGGCGCCTGTACACATGGACTTCACCGGACGGTCTGTACAGGAATCAGATCGATTATATTCTTTGCCGGCAGAGATGGAGAAGCGCTATACAAGCAGTAAAAACAAGGCCTGGGGCCGATTGTGGCACCGATCATCAGCTTCTTGTTGCCAAAATTAAGCTTCGATTGAGGAAAACGCAGAAAACTAGAAGGACTTTCAGGTATGATCTGGATCAAATTCCATTAGAATATGCTGTGGAAGTGAGGAATCGATTTCAAGAATTAGATCTGGAAGACAGAGAGCCCGAAGAGATGTGGACTGATGTTCGTGATATGATACAAGAAGTTGCTACTAAGGTAGTTCCAAAGCAAAAGAAATGCAAGAAAGCAAACTGGTTATCTGAAGAGGCTTTGCAAATAGCTGAGGAAAGGAGGATGGCAAAAGTTATGGGGGAAAGAGAAAGATACAAGGTTCTCAATGTAGATTTTCAGAAAATAGCAAGGAGAGATAAGAATGCCTTCCTGAACATACAGTGCCAAGCAGTTGAGGACAACAGCCAATTAAGGAACACTGGAGCTCTGTATAAGACAATCAAAGATATCAAAGGAAGCTTCTGTGCTAAGCTGGGCGTGATAAAGGACAAACAAGGCAAGGACCTCACTGAAGCCTCAGAGATAAAGAGGTGGCAGGAATACACAGAAGAACTGTACAAGAAGGACCCGAATGTGCAAACCCAACATAAGACGGTTGTGATTACTGATCTCGAGCCGGGCATCCTGAAGAGTGAAGTTGAATGGGCCTTAGCCAGCCTTGCTAAGAACAAAGCTAGCGGAATTGATGGCATTGCAGCTGAGTTGCTTCAAAACCTCAACCATGACGCTGTTAACATTCTGCATACATTATGTCAGAAGATTTGGACAACCCTGCAGTGGCCACAGGATTGGAGGAGGTCAGTTTATATCCCCATTCCAAAGAAAGGCAGTGCCAAAGATTGTTCCAACTACCGCACGATCGTGCTTATTTCACATGCTAGCAAGGTGATGTTGAAAATCCTCCAAGGTAGGCTGCAGCAGTATGTGGATCGGGAGCTTCCGGACGTGCAAGCTTGGTTTCGCAAGGGCAGAGGAACTAGAGACCAAATTGCTAACCTTCGCTGGATCATGGAAAAAGAAAGAGAGTTCCAGAAACCCATCTACTTCTGCTTTATTGATTATGCGAAAGCGTTTGACTGCGTAGATCACAGCAGATTGTGGCAAGCTCTCCAAGAGATGGGAGTTCCAATTCACCTCATTTGTCTCCTCAGGAACCTGTATGAAGGGCAAGAGGCCACAGTCAGAACTGGGCATGGTCTTACTGATTGGTTTCCGATCGAGAAAGGAGTGAGGCAAGGCTGCATACTGTCGCCCTGCCTATTTAACCTATATGCAGAGTGCATCATGAGGAAGGCCAGTCTGGACGAGTCTTCAGCTGGAGTGAAGATTGCTGTAAAACGTATCAACAATCTTAGATATGCGGATGATACCACTTTAATGGCAGAAAGTGAAGTGGAACTCAAGAGACTTCTGATCCGCGTACAAGAAGAGAGTGAGAAGTTTGGGCTTAAACTGAACATTAAAAAGACAAAAATCATGGCGTCTTGCCCTATCAAGTCCTGGAGCATCAATGGACAAGAAGTGGAAGCTGTGACAGATTTTCTGTTCTTGGGCTCCAAGTTTACCTCGGAAGGAGACTGCAGCCATGAAATTAGGAGACGCCTGCTTCTGGGAAAGAGAGCAATGGTTAGCCTTGACCGCCTAGTAAAGAGCAGAGACATTAGTCTGCCAACCAAGATCCGTATAACTCGTGCTATGGTCTTTCCAGTTGTGATGTATGGATGCGAGAGTTGGACTGTGAAAAAGGCTGACCGCCGCAGAATTGACGCGTTTGAATTGTGGTGCTGGCGAAGACTCTTGAGAGTTCCTTGGACTGCCAGAAGATCAAATCAGTCGATATTGTCGACCATAAACCCTGACTGCTCATTGGAGGGTAAAATTTTAAAGTTAAAGCTCAGCTACTTTGGTCATCTGATGAGAAGAGAGGAGTCGCTGGAGAAAGATTTGATGTTGGGAAAGGTTGAGGGTCGCCGGAGAAGGGGTAGGCAGCGAACGCGTTGGTTAGATGGCATCCTCGAGGCACTGCAGATGAAGTTATGTGATGTTAGGAAGATAGTGAGAGACCGGAAAGCGTGGCGTGACATGGTCCATAGGGTCACGAAGAGTCGGACACGACTGAACGACTAAACTGAACTGAAGGAAGCACCAATTTACACAAGCGTCTGTTCTTAATAAAAGTTACAGCCGAAGACAACCACTAGCAAATACCTTAGGAACATTATAAACTTATTTGCTACATTCAAGCTTTGTTCTAAGACTTTCCAAAAAATTGTGAAATTCAGCAGTCTCTCAGACAACTGAATGAGGCTCTCTTCTTCAAGCAAGTATAACACACTTGGCACTCATTTACATCAACTTCTATGCTAACAAATTTGTCTGCTATATTTAGACATCAGCAGCAAAGACAACAGTTTTTCGCGTCATAATCATCACGGCCTGTTGCACAAAGCAACCAACATGGCCATGTAAAACAACGCTTTGAGCAAATCATTTGGTTGAATCGGTTTATGGGGTTTAACATCACAAAGAGACTTAAGATAAGAGAGGTGCCATAGTGGAGGAGCTCCAGAAATTTCAACCACCTGGGATTCTTTAACATGCACTAACATCGCACAGCACATGGGCGCCTTGCCTTTTGCTTTCATTAAAAAGTGGCCGCCAGGGCCGGAGTTCAATACCGCATCTTTGTCCACAGCAGTTGAGCGCCCTAACCACTGCACCACCATGGCGAGGCGCAATCATTCAGTGCGGTAGAACACTACCGTATGGTTCTCATCTTGTTAGTAATGCAGCACCAAGCACAATCATGCCTCTTTAACACGAGTTCCACTAACATTGTCTCCTTATTAGTGATGTTAGCACCAAACACAACCATTCCTCAAAAATATAAGTTCCACTAACATGGGCCTGTGCCACCGTCATGCAGCACGACAAGTACTTTCAATGAAGAGCACCGCAGGTACGGGCAAGAGTAACTAGTGGCATACGTAGCAAGGACAGTTTGACGGCGGAAGGCAGGAGCTAGGCTTAATCAATGCTGAATAGCATAATTTTTTTTAAGTTTATGAATAACTTGTTCAGGTGGTTAAATATTCTAAAGTGCTCGAGCTATGAGGGCCGTATTAGTAGAGAGCTTCAGATAATTTCTATTACCTAGGTTCTTTACAGTGCGTTGACATCACGCAGTACATGGGTGCCTTGCGTTTCACCTTCAATCAAACGCAATGAAACGCAATGTGTTCCTAGAGTCCTTACATACAGTGGAGGAAGCAGCTTAACCCACGAACTGCCCAGAGTGGGCAATGACAGTGAACCGCGGCTACACTATTGCAGGCAATGTTTGGCAACAAGGTGGAGCGTTACAGTTTGCAGAGGCTTGCAAGCAAAGCAGGAGTGCCTCGAAATGCACAATTATGGTACTTAATCCAATAGCACACCACCATCCAATAGCACACCACCTCACCACGCCCATGGATTGTTAATTTTCTCTTTGGGCTGAGTGTAATGTGTGTAAATCCTACTTGATATCTAACTAATGCCAGCGTGCATGTCAACAATACCGACCTTTTTCGGTTAAAACCATATTTTCAAAATTAAATTCAATGCACATTTTTTTAGTTCCTGTTTTTTTTTTTTTTTTTTTTTTTTTTTTTTTTCTGTTTGAACTAAGTCCAACCTATCTCCCTATATGATGCGTGCACTACTGCACCGACAGTGCTGGCTATCTCTGATTGCACAAGCAACGCACGTTTATCATGGCAGCCCAAACTAAAGGCAATGAACATGACTGTGCCTGCAAATTATGACTGGTTAATGGCTAATGAGCCTTTCCATGCCCAGGAAACATGCCATAATGGTGAGCTCCAAATGAGTCTTCACGAACTAAGGTTTATTTGTAGTTTATTTTTATTTTTTTTCAACATGCACTGAAACTTTAACACGTAAGTGTTTTTCTATTTTCGCTTCATTGAAATGCAACCATCTTGAGCCACATAAAACATATTCTCAACACCAGAATGCCGCAGCCACCAAGGCAGCAGAGAAATTTTTGAATTTTATGACTGCCTGTGGCTACTTCCAGTTAACAGATGCAGTGTCTGACATAAGGAAGTATAATACAGAGAAAATTGAGCATGCTCTAAAGCAGGGGTTCTCAAACTGGGTTCCGCGGGCTGTCTTCTTGTGTTCCGCGAGAATCCTCAGAGCTCCAGGCAAGCACTGCTCTCAAAGAGAAATTTAATGGTGAAGGCTTGGTGACATTTTGGATGGGGACTGTTCCACTGTTTCCATGCCTCTTTGAAAGGGCAGTGGACATTTCGCTTCCCTTTGCAACTACATATGCATGTGAACAGGCATTTTCAGCCCTTGCCTATCTGAAGAACAAGCACAGGAGCCGTCTTGACCCAGCAGCTGATATGAGACTGGCTCTGAGTGCTACTGAGCCACGCTTTGACTTGCTCTTAAAAGGGAAGCAGTACCACCCATCACATTAGTATTTGTATTAATCTGTGCAATAAACATTTAACCTTTGCAACTCTCTTTGCAAAAATGCACTCGACAACATTGCTCGTAAGTGAAGGCAGGGGGTGGGGTTCCCTGCAACTTACTGAAGGCTTTTGGGGTTCCTCCAAGCAAAAATGTTTGAGAACCCCTGCTCTAAAGAATGGCGGCAGCCTTAAAGTGGTGAGGAGGAAATTAAGCATAGGCAAAAATCAGGTGTATGTACTAAAGGACAAGGCGGGCAATGTCATCACAAATATGGACATTATAGTCAAAGTAGCTGAGGAGTTCTATACTGATCTATACAGTAGCTGAAGTAGTCAGGACAATAATAAGATTGGCAGTAGTGAAGAGCAGTCAGACGTTCCGCCAATGACGAAGGATGAGGTTAAGAAAGCTTTAGAAACTATGAAAAGGGGGAAAGCAGCTGGGGAAGATAAGGTAACTGCAGATTTGTTAAAGGACGGGGGAGATATCATGCTAAGAAAAATGGCCACTCTGTAGACGCAATGCCTGGTGTTATCGACGGTACCGGAATCATGGAAGAACGTTGGCATTATCTTAATTCATACGAAAGGGGATGCTAAGGACTTGAAAAATTACAGACCAATCAGCTTACTATCCGTTACAGACAAGGTACTTACTAAGGTAATCGCTAACAGAATCAGGACAACCTTAGACTTCAATCAAGCAAAAGATCAAGCAGGTTTTAGGAAAGAGTACTCAACTATCGATCATATTCCATACCACCAACCAGGTGATATAAAAATGCTCGGAATATAACCAGCCCTCACAGACAGCATTCATTGATTACGAAAAAGCACTTGACTCAGTAGAAACAGAAACATTGGCAGTCATGCAGGAATTGCGAAATCGGGGTGTAGACGAGCCGTATGTGAAAGTACGAAGATATATATAGTGGCTGCACAGCAACCATTGTTCTGCATAAAGGAAGTAACAAATTCTCATAAAGAAAGCGGTTTGGCAAGGAGACACAATCTCCCCAGTATTGTTCACAGCTTGCTTAAAGGAAGTATTCAGAGACTTGGAATGGGAGCAGTTAGGGATAAGGATGGATGGAGAATACCTCAGTAATCTGCGAATCGCTGATGACATTGTCTTGCTAAGTAACTCAGGGAATGAATTGCAAAGAATGATTGATGACTAAGACAGGAAAAGCAGAGAGGTGGGCCTAAAAATCAACATGCAGAAGACTAAGATAATGTTCGACAGCCTGGGGAAGGAAAAGCAGTTTGCAATACGTACAGAAGCACTGGAAGTTGTAGATGAATATGCCTACTTAGGACAGCAGTAACTGCAGATTCAGATCATGAAAGAGAAATAACTAGGAGAATAAGATTGGGACGGAGTGCATTTGGCAAATACAGATTATGAGTAGCGGCTTACCGGTATCGCTCAAGAGGAAAGTATATAACAGTTGCATCTCACCTGTACTCACCTATGGGGCTGAAACGTGAAGGCTAATGAAAAGGGTTCTACTTAAGTTGAGGACAACGCAGAGGGCTATGGAGCGCAAAATGGTAGGTGTAACGTTAAGAGGAAGGAAGCGTGCAGAGTGTATCAGAGAAATAACTCGAGTTAATAGCATTCTAGTGGAAATCAAGAAGAATCGGGTATGGGCAGGGCATGACAACTGATGATCGCTAAGGGTAACAAATTGGATTCTAAGGTAAGGAAAGCATACTAGGGGGCGACATAGTTTGGTAAGCGGATGAGATTAAGACGTTAGCAGGGGTCAAGTCTGGCTGATGATGATGATGATGATAGATATTTCCAGTCACTATATCTCCATGTAGATTGGTTTTTAGACTTACGATGGCCCCTTAAGCAATGAGCCAGCTAGTTAAAATCAATGTGACGCTCTGCACAGCTGCACAGAAGTGAGGTAAATACTCTCAGTTCTTGTGCTGTATTGACTTGCTTATCGTAATAACACAGCAGTGGGTGTTAACAACGGTCTTCATTTTCTTGCTTTTAGGCATGTGGCTGCAAAGAATGGAAGTAGGCACTGAAAAGCTACTGTCATTAACTGAACAACAAAATGAGTGCTGTACTCATGTTCTGTGGCAGGAACCAAGTATAATCATTGTAAGAAAAGAACATTAATGATTTGGTAACATACTACTTATGTTAGTTCTCTCACTGCTATAAAGCAGGTATCCCCAAATTGGGTGACATAAATCCATGCATGCCTCAACCCCTGCATATCTAAACCTCTCCCCAACATCCCCCCCTCCCCTCCCCCAAATGCAGTTTTCTTTTTACTCATTTTATTTGGGAACCAATTTGACTATAGTTGCTAATATCAAACTGCTTCACTATACAGCCAGTCATTATAAACTGAATTTGGGCATTTTTTGAGGGCTGTACATGTGCATGTTCACATGCTTTCTTTTTGGTAGCATGTTAGGCAGGAAGGGATAGAAGCCACCACACATGCAGTTTCTTGGTACCTTCTTAAAGCCAGATGGGTTCCAAAAAGCTAACAAGATAGAGAAGCCCAACTATAAAGTATAAAAGACCCTTTATGATAACACCAACTTCTCTGCATGGCTGTATGATGAGAGCACAGGTAATGTTGAAACATGTGCAAATTCCACACACTTTGCAGAGTTTAAACATGTCAATGCAGTACCTATTAATATTGTTACATCTAACTGCACTAATTCTGGTGTGCTATCACACTCAATGTGAGCTTCAACGTGCGAGGTGTGGTTAGAGCTCGCTTCCCAAGGCAACGTGATCCCAGCAACGGTCAATGCAATGAACGGAGTGCCCTGAATGTGCAAGCTAGGGTGCTGTGATGGCCCCTGCTTTGCTTTAAGGTGAAAACTTCAGTTGGTAATCTGCACACGTGTTGCAGCTCATAGTGAGTGCGATAGCATAGTCACCTTTTGTAGCTGGTCAGCAGCAATGTGGCAAAAGTGACTGCACGGCAAAGAAAAATATAGTGCTTGTGCTGCCAAATGACAGCAGAACCAAGAAGTGCAGCAAGGAGCAAACATAAGTAATGAATCACAAACACTGATTCCAGCATTTGTCGACCAAAGGAGCGCTGCGCCCATGGAACTGTAGCATCAGGACCTTGCTTGTCTTGTGACAGCTGTGGGCTTGCAATAAGTGCTGCCAGGGACCACACCTGCCAATGTGAATATGTGCATCAGGGTGTTAGAGACTGGCTTACAGCTATTATAGACATTTTAAAAATAAAGCGAAATTCTCCAAAAAGAAGATTGAAACACCTGAGCCAAGTCCTCCCGGCCCACATTAGCAGCACATGTTGCGTTGTGGTTGCAAGCAGCAACAGGATCCCCATAGTCCAACCTACGAATATTTCAAGACAAAAGGAACCACTGTACATGGTTACTAGAACTAAATCTTATTAATTTGCCAGTTCCCTTAGTTGTACTTGACAGGGTGCTGGCTATCTAAGAGGCAAGTAGTGCAACTTAAGTGGCTGGTTATGCTGTCCACAAAAACTAGTGGTTCATGCAAGTTGTCAGCTTGACCTCGCAAAGGGATATTAAAATCTTCGCACATTAGACTTTGGGCCTATATTCTACCTCTGATGCCAGAGGAACAATTTCCTTCAGTCCACATTCATTCACTTGAGCAGTGCAAGCAACTGTTACAGTGTGTTAAACTTGTTTAAATACCATATTTGTTTATTTTTTCACTCTTCACAGATTTCTATTTTAAAAACTCTGATATATATATCTAGGTACGGTCTGTACACATGGGCTGCACAGCAAGGCAGACATTATGTACATTACCGAGCTTAATAATGAAAACATTAATTTACTAAAATTAACATCAACTTTTCTATTCCTGACTTTATATTATTATATAAGTAGTATTATAAACAGTATATATGAACAGTATTATATTGCAAAACGAAAGACTGCCAATATCGAAAGCGAGTCCCCTGTTTAAATTTTCTCAACTGGCAATGGTTCGAAATATTAAACATTAAAAATACGCACCTAAAAGCTCACCGAATTGGCTTTCATACAGTGCACAGTTATAAAATGGGTGCTTATTATAAGATGCGCTGTTTTAAGTTTACTGTATCAGTGCAGCCAAAACCTTTAAACTGTGCACTGCATGAAAGCCAACTCGGTGAGCTTGGTGTTAATGTCAAATATTTCAGCAATACCCTTAATTTCAACAACAAACTGTCAAAACTGTACAAGCTTAAGCTTTTAAAAAAAAGAGTATGTTATCATTTTGCAATGCCATACAAGCAGTCACATGTAGGTAAGCACTCTCTTTCGGTCGTAACTGACAAAAAAGTGACACCAGTTTGAAATTAAATTCAGGTCCCAAAGTACCAACCGCTGCTGCACTCTATTACCAATAAAGCAGTTTTCTGGAGCAAAAAGTTCAACAAGAGGGCCGTAAGCTTGGTCTCTGTGCCATTATCTCTTTTTTCCCTCCATTCCCCAATCCTGTAACAAGGCAACACACACACACACACACACACACACACACACACACACACACACACACACACACACACACACACACACACACACACACGCACACACGCACACACGCACGCACGCACACACGCACGCACGCACGCACGCACACGCGCGCGCACACAAAAAAAGTTTTTGTTTGTTTGCTTATGGGGTTTAACGGTTATGAGGGATACAGTAGTGGAGGTCTTCATATAATTTAGACAACCTGGGGTTTGCCTCCTTCGAAATGTGGCCACCAAAGCTGAAATTGAAACCGGGTCTCCTGGCTCAATAGTCGAGTGCCCTAGCCACTCAGTGACCGCAGCGATTTAGAGAAAAAAAATTTAATGTTAGGGGACACTTAAGCTCCGCCTTTAAGGGCATGATGTGATAGCGTTAATGGTTCTTGCCCGAGCATCCTTTTGCGGATTGTTATTTGCATACCTGCACTCTGCTACTGACTTCATCACTGACAACTTATTCTGTGCCTCTATTATATTGCACATATTCATTACCATGCATTTAGTATAGTACCCAATTATGTGAGAAAGCCCCGCCGGGGTGGCGCAGTGATTACGGTGCTTGACTACTGTTCCCAAGGATGCGGGATCGAATTCCGGCCTCCCCAGGTGGTCGAAATTTCCGGAGTCCTCCGATACGGCGTCTCTCATAGCCTGAGTCGCTTTGGGACGTTAAACCCTACAGATCAAACCAAACCAATTATGTGAGAAACCACGTGGCACAGATACCTAAATAACCCCGCTTTAATCAAGCCGTACAGACATACCAATAACTCCACCATTTTTTTTTTCTTTCTGATGCTCTACTTAGCACAGCACAGGTACGCCACATTTTTTCGCCTAAATATGATTTCAGCTCAAGATCATGCGACAGAATCGTTTAGAGTACAACAGCACTACCATTTCCATCACCGGGCTTATAAACATTACCCTTTCATGTGGTCATGAAGTTATTTGAACTACTGTCGGATATCATGCTTGCACACTTCAGTTGCTCCTTGCAAGTGCCGCAGACTGTTGTCCACAAACTAGTGTGTGCCTGTACACAGATGTGCTGTAAAAGCACATTTAAAACTCCAAATATGCAATGTTTGGCAATCAAATCAACCGGGCTCTTTGTTCTCAACCCCCCCCCCCCCCTTTACGAGCTGGAAAAATGGCAGATTTCGAGGTTTTCTCCGAAAAATCAAATCATCTTCTTTCTGCCCTCGTATGATTAAAATTAGACCTTATATATTGCAATGTGGCATGCTTCACAAGCTGCTCGTCGCATCACACGCTTAATCCCAAAACCAGCCTCATATTTCACCAAAGCACAAAACTTTGTACTTGCTCAAATAGATGCAAAAAAAAAAAAAAATTCAAATGGTTTTAGCTGGTTCTAACTGGTTTCAGTTGGTTTCAGCTGGTCCTAGCTGGTACTCAACTGGCATTAACTGGTTCCAGATGCCTGCCAATCAGTAGACAATGGGCCCAATTGGTGGTCAAGTGAAATCAACGGGTTCTAGCTGGCTTTCAGTTGGGAGTCAGCTCATACCAGCTGGTAAACCAACTGATCTCTGTCACTGCTGTTGAGATCAGTTGTGGGTTTTATTAAGCTGAGCATGAGCAGTGAAAGCTGTGACAAAAGCAATAAATTATTAGTTAGAGATCGCGACTGCTCATAACCGACAGCTGCCTCAGTAATTTGTCACTGCCAAGAGTGGAGACACAAAATTCTCAGGCGCGTCAACCAACATACCAAGAAACTCTCCCAGCAAAAGGCTTGAAAACTCTTACTGAAACATAAATAGGTACCTTTATTCACTTGCTTAAAGGTGAAACGAAAAAAAAAAAAAAAATGCACGAATACATGCCCCATTCAAAAGTAGGATTCCTGTGAAATGTCTAAACTTATATTTTCTTCGTTGTGTAAACATGTAATGATTCCTTAAGCTTCGCCTTATAGCCGCGATAGCAGTTGGAAAGAAAAGTGCATGTAAGCCAAAGAGGATCCGCATGGGTATGTTGCTGGGCGAGTTGGTTATTCATTGCCAGAGAAAGAACGCTATAACAGACGACGGACCAGGAAGAGGAGGACATGTGTGTGTGTCCTCCTCTTCCTGGTCCGTCGTCTGCTATAGCGTTCTTTCTCCGCATGGGGAGCCAGCAAATATGAGCCATTAACGCTGTCCCATAATACACTTAAGGTGTCCACCCTATTTTTTTCCCCACTGCCATGTACGGCAGCAGCGACTTTTCAGTGGAATGAGCTGCATATGCTATCTCGTAAAATGTAAATTATTCTGTAAATTGAAAGCAGAAAGGTGTGTGATAGTACATGCAAAAGTGCTTTCTTCTGTTTTAAGAGTGAAAATTATGTGCAAAATGCAAATTATACTGTCTTTGTAAACGTGGACAGTCTGTATAAATGTAAACGTATATGTATTATTGTTTATTTGAGTGAGCTAAACTTAAATTTTGTGCCAGTTCAGTAAAGAGGTCATTTTCTACAGCCACTACAATTTCGAAAAGATTTATCTCCGCGCATTATGACAGTATTTGAAGTAATAAATATTATTTGCTGTAGTTTTAAGTAGGCATATAGAACATAATATTGCACCTTCTGTAGAAACACTACCTCAGGCGAGCTTCAATTTGTCTCACTGGATGATTTCACAAAACTATTACCTATATGACTAGGTAGCATATTTACAGTAAGAATTCGCAAACAGCTTATGAACAAGACCCATCTCCATTTCGTCTGTGTTCCTATGCAGCCAAATGTCCTTCGCTACCCAATTAGCCAAGAAAATAACCACTCGAGCAATTTATTTTTCACGAATGCACATTCCAATTTTTAAGGGAGGATGAAGTGTCCCCCTCCCACCCCCCACCATTTCAGAATAGTTCAGTCTAGATACCAGTCTGCCCGTGTGCTCTGCAGGAAAATATATGCTCAGGCGATGTTCATAAAATGTCCGCAGATTCTTCGAGTACATATCGCATGTGGTTTCTGTAGGAAATTCTAAAATGCGGCCAGGTCTCAGACATGACAACAGGGTCGGGGTATGGAGGGGGGGTTATAGGGGCCCTCTTAATTTGTTTTTTAACCTGGCCCACCACTGTTAATCTGGCCTTGGCCATGTGCCTAAATTCCAGCAATAAGCTTAAACATTTTCAATGTGAGCACAACTGGTATGGAACTAAAAATTCAAGGCTTACATGTAGTTCTGAGCCAGAGATTGGTTGATTGGCATGATTCCCGACATGTTGTAGACGAGTACGGCAGCACTTGGCATGGGGTGTTGCTGTGATGATGCCTGACGCCCTGTTCTCCTCTGTGTTCTGCCTCTTCCCTTCTGCAAAAGAAAAAAAAAAAAGAAAGAAAGAAAAAAAAAGAAAGAAGACAGTCTCTTCACCTTCTAGCTCAAGCTTTCTACTCTTCAGACTATCTTATACAAAAAGAACTCAGTATTTTTCCATTTCAATCTGAATTGCTGCAATTCTGCACGAGACAATGACGCGTTTACGGAACATCAGCTATAAAAGTAAAAGCAAGGAATACCGCAAAAATACGGACATAAAATTTCATCTCGCATTAATTTTATTCTCTCTGGTACACTTGCATCTACAAGTGCAGTTCACTGTGATCACTTAAGAGGTGTAAATGCACAAGTTTAGTCAATTAGCTGTGGCTCTAGAGTAGCAGTCAGGCCAATGTTGCTAATTCTAGGAGTTCATAATTTTTATTTGGCAACAATCAATACACCTACAACTACTAAGGAGACAAAGCACCATAAAATTTAATGTGTTGTGGATAAAATGGTCACCAAGAACATGAAGGAACTGGAAGCCAAACTTTATCATTGCTACACTGCATCATGCAGTTGTTTGCATTACAAGAAGCACATTTAAACATAGCTGCTTTGTGCTAAATTATGTCCTACTTTCTTGAAAGCATAGTGACTATAATTGCTTTACAAAAGATATGACTGGACAGTAATCAGGAATCGGAGCACCGCTATGAGCAATATAAAGCAGATCAAGTGAGCAACGAGAGCGCTGAAAGCAGGACTAGCTCTGCGTGCCTGCAGGAGCTAGATCAAATGCTGGCACTGGGCACTTTAGTAGCAGCAGACATGTGGCCCGTATCAAGCAGGAACCAGTGGCCTAATTGAGAGCACCTCAAAGTCGTACAATCACAAAAGAGAAGTTTACCCGTTCTTTGTAATAGAAGGAGGAAATGGAGACATCTTGTGGCTGTGCAGTCGCTGTACCTGGGCTGTGCGGCGCGTACAGACTGACCAAGGACGAAGTCGAGGGAGGCCGACTTGCTTTGTGCTGTGAAGCCAGGTACGCACCCAATGCACTCAACGAACGTGGTGTAACCTCTGTGGGGGCATTCATCTTCTGAAGGTGGGATGGCCGTGTGAAGCACACAAGGTAATCTGACAAAACAAGAGGCCTTCTAAATTCAATACACTGCAACAGAAGACTCAAACAAAAGATAAATGAAAATCAGGTGTTCTTAGGGGCACACACAAAGAGGGCACCATTGTGCAGAACAGGGGCACAGAATAAGGTTGCAATACTAACTTGACTTGTGCCACAACAAAATGACCTGCTGCAGTATTTATCTCAACATGTCAACTGCACAACCTTTGTGCTGCACAGATTCGCTGCCAGACTGTCCACACTGAGTGGCAATACTGAACCAACAGCTCTTCAGACCTCAGTGGCCAAATAAATATTTTCCTCTACAAAGACAACAGATGCACACCAGACTCATAGGAGGCTCTGATGCACTACCCAGACCTAGAGGTCCAAAGAAGCATCATCAATCAAGCTTTGGCTGCCTCAGAGTCCCAGGAAACTACAGCGGACACCTATGAGAGAAAGAGGGGGAAGAGGACAAAGTCCTGCAACCCTCTGGTTGACTGACTCTGAAATAAACTTTTACACCTGCCCATCTATACAAATATAAAGAAGAGGATGGGACAGCAAACATAGTAAGTGGTTTGGTTTGTTTGTGGTGCTTAAAGCCCCAAAGCAACTCAGGCTATGAGAGACACCGTAGTAGAGGGTTGCGGAAATTTTGGCCACCTGGGATTCTTTAACGTGCACTGACATCACACAGCATACGGGCTTGCTTTTTGCCTCCACCGAAAAGCAGCCGCCGCGGCCAGGATTCGGTCCCACATCCTTGGGAACAGTAGTCGAGTGCCCTAACCACTGCGCCACCATGGCGGGGTAAATATAGTAAGTGGTTTTGCACGAAAGGATCAAGCCGACAAAAAAAGGCGGCTGTGATTTCCAACCTGCATGCTATTTCACATAACCTCAAAAAAATACAAGATTGGGAGTGTACAAGGTATTTCCAGCACCCAGCAGGGCAGCCTCATTAGCCACAGTTGGCAGTCCTTACTTTTATTTGAAACTTTATCTACCTCTTGGATGACAATGAGCAAATGGTTTGCACAATTTTTGTGCTGTTGAAGAGCCCTGTAAAAGGAGTGGGGCTAAGTCATGCTTGCCACAGAATAGCTTTTTGTCCCTGCTCCCTGTATATTTTTCTGCATTAGAAAAGCTAAAATAAAGACTGAATTGAACTGACAACTGTGCCTGTCCAATTAAACACAGAAATACAATACAATTTGTGAAGTACAAAAAAGTTATGTATGTGTTCCCCTCCTACATGTACAAACGGTTTTCCAGCCAAACTGACTGTTCCATAAACGAGATGAAGGGAACATGCTTACAGCCTTATTATGAAATCTGCAAGGCCTAGCTCAGCACTGGAATTTAGTGCCACTGCATGCCTCTACATGAACAATGCTCTGCCACATTCTGCAACATGAATTTGTACACAAGAGAGGTACAAGTGGCATCGGTTATCCAGGAAGGCGAAAAATGCATGGGCAAGGTGTCAACCACATTGTCAGAAAAAAAAAAAAGTGCAGTTGGTGGCAAACAGTTAATAATACTAGTACAATCCAAGCAGTACACGTTCTAGCCTATAAGAAAAAGAGAAGCATTAGAATCTAAATAAAGGTTTAATGTTCAATGTTACGTCGCAGAATGGGATACTACAAGTAAGTGCAAGAACATCAACAATTATAGCATTTATTTCTTGCCTTTTCCAAATATATATATTTTTTTACTGACTCTGCAAATGCTTTAACGTATTTTTATTGAGAGAGCGTTAAAGGCCCTGTTCTCCAGAAAATCCAGCGCCGGCATTGTGAGTGAAAAATCACGAGCATGCCTCTGGCAGGTGGTAACTGGCAGGTGGTAACTGGCAGGTGGCAACTGGAAGGTGGAATAGCCAGGCACTGATTGGTCAGCAGGTTGTAAACACCACATGACAGGGCTGAGTTGCAGCACCTAACCCGGGCAGCTTTTTTTTGAGGTGGGAGGGCGAGATCAAAATCTAACCTTCCAGGGACCTCTGCTCCCGAGTCCAACACACTAGCCCTTGATCACGATGGCAAGTTCACAAGACTTGATTAAAGTGTTTCTTTATAATTTATGTTGGGTGGTCTTCCACAAATTGTGGCAGGTTATGACTGTACGCTAATGAGCATGTGCAAGATAACAAAGGCACAAATGAAGGTATTCTAGTGATTAAGGGGGACACGACTCTTAAAGCTACTTTTCCAATTTTTGACCAAATTTGATAAAACCTGGTATTCTGATTCAGTTTCTTGCACTGATTTCAAATATGTAACTATTTTTCCAATTGCTCAATTAGTTCAAGAGATAATGAGATTAATTGTTCATAATTTGCAGAAACAATTAAAAAATAACCGCACCATAAAAAGCTAACAGGGATGCATTGCTAGATACTAGAAAGCATAACGAATACAATGTTACGAGCACTTTTTTGATATAACAAATATTAGCGATGTCTAAAGCAGTTCAAAGTTCACTGTTCCAAATGTGGGTCCCCTCCTGTTTGATTTAGAGCAAAATTGAAAACTGAACTGCTATAACTTCGCTAATACTTGTTATAGCAAAAAAGTACTCCTAACATTTTATTCATTATGCTTTTTAGTGTCCATGTGAAATTTTTATAATGCAGTTATTTTTTCATTGTTTCTGCAAATTATGAACAATTAATTAATTCCATTTATCTTTTGAACTAATTGGCCAATCGGAAAAAAGTTACATATTTGAAATCAGAGCAAGAAACTGAATCAGAATACCAGGTTTTATTGAATTTGGACAAAAAATTGGGAAAAATAGTTTTAAGAGCCATGTCCAGTGCACATACGCAAAACAGCATCCACAAGAGGAGCTGCAGATGGGAGAAAATTAATGCTGTTGCATCATACCTATATTAAAGGCAGAACTTTATAGTCCTCCACACTTTCTACCCGACTTTTGCTTCAAATCTAATAAGAGTTTGCTTCCTTTCTGGTCCTTTGAGAGAGTATGCTTCCTTTTCAGGTGCGAAAACCACTTTTGCTTGCCTATATGGTCGTGTTGATCTGCACCGACTTCGGTCAGCTTGCCGTAGTGCTTTTGCTGCCTTGATTTCTCATCCCAGCTCTCTGTTTGCGTTAGAAATGCTGACCTTGGTATGTCCAATAAAGTATGGTACGGTAAAATATGAAACGGTATGCGAAGTTTTAACATCCTGAAACTCATGCATGCAGGCTATAAAGGACGTAGTGGAAATCTCCAGATGAGTTTTCACCACCTGGGTATCTTTTAATGTGAACTTTATATTGCACAAAACACAGGCTTTTTTTGTTTTTTTTTCTTTTGCATTATCCCCTAAAAATGATTGCTGCAGCAGGGGTTTGTTCACATGACCTCTGGTATATAGTCAAACATGGATATTGCCACGAACCATTCAAATCTGGTGTCACTAGCAGGTGAATTTGAATGAGGCTGTAAAATAGCTCAATATACAAAAGATGACAAAAAATAAGCTTACCTGTGACCTACAAGCAAACATACATTGCACCCATGCTAGTGACACAAGTCGTCATCCCATATCTCAATAAAGGCTACCACGATGTCTGCACATGGCCTGGCATGTTATCGTGATTGGCGGCACATATGCCGGCTGTTCACAAATGTATAAAAGCTCGCGTTGATACTCTGTACATTGATTTGGTGTTAGTTTGAGGCTGCCAGTAGGCACCTCTTAATAAAGCCTCCTGCTCCATGCCTCAGTGTCTGTATAAAACACCTGCCTGCCGGCACACTGCTCACTAGGCGTTGATAGGCCCAATATGCTTCGCATCAAAGCCACACAGGGTGTTTCTATTCACGTGTTTCACAGACTGGCGCGCCGCCACATGGCGAAAAGTGTCCCTATATGTGTAATGATCACCTGTAGCGGCGGCTAGCGGTGACGGCTTTTGGCGTTCTTTCTCTGGTTATGTGCAGTGCTTGTGCAACATTTTTCAATTTACCAGCCAGATTATCGTCAGAGTTACTTCGTAGTTGAGAGGAACCTTGATGCAGACAAAAAAAAAAAAGTATTTTGCTTCATAGGGAGACAATCTATCAAGCAAGTCATTAGCGAGACGTCAAGTTTGGTTGAGTGCGAAGTTTCTAGATGTATAAGCAAACTTTGCTCTGAAATATGTTCTGCTGAAAATGATAAACATTCCACTGCTCTTTCTTTTTACAAATCATAGAAGTCACTGCCCAGTGTGAGATATATTATTTGGTAGGGAACATCTCACCTTCACACACCGCATCATTTTCACTAGAGCTTTCCCAGGTAGCACCGAACATTAAAATAATGTTATAAATTTGTTATCTAAGTTGCCTGAATGTTGCTTAACATTCTGTAACATAAAAATAACATTAGTAGAACACATTTTGCTAATATTGACTTTTGAATGTTATGATAATGTTATTCAATGTTTATGTTGCATTGTAAACATTATTTTAATGTAATGTTACAAACAAATGTTGTTCTAATATTGTCTCCTAAACAAAGTAATATTTGGATCATAGCTATAAAACAACATAGCATATATATTTCAAACACTGTGTCCCAGCACTTTTACCTTTTTTCTTCCAGTAACCATGTTTTTTCAATAACACATCTTTGCAACTAGATGGGTTGGTTTGGTTTGTGGGGTTTAACGTCCCAAAGCGACTCAGGCTATGAGAGACGCCGTAGTGGAGGACTCTGGAAATTTCGACCACCTGGGGTTTTTTAACGTGCACTGACATCGCACAGCACACGGGCACCGTGCTTTTCGCCTCCATCGAAAAGCGGCCGCCGGGGCCGGGATTCGATCCCGCATCCTTGGGAACAGTAGTCGAGCGCCGTAACCACTGCGCCACCCCGGCCTTTTGCAACTAGAGCTTTGAGATGATGCCCACCATAAAATGCAAGCACAGCCCCAATATTTTGCAAGAACATATTGCTTATTATCCATTCGCCACTATCACTCATGGAACATCCGTCGGCGATGGATATAAAAGGTTGACTCTATGCTATTTGTTCAGAGGTGAGTGTAGGAATGGTGTTGTATTATTGAGTTGTGTTGTATTGTGGTCTTTGTAAAGCGTGGAAGTTGTGTACCATCACGAGCAGTAGCTTACATGCTCGTGCAAGGTTGCTCTACTTTCTCACGAATGTTACATTTTTGTTGCATAAATATTAGATTTATGTTGTTTAAATGTTAATGGGAACATTATATCAATATTTATATGTAACACTGCTAAAACATTAGAAGGAAAGGACATTAACAACATCAAAATAATGTTTGACTGAAACAAAAATGTAACATTGCTCTAATGTTTCGGTGGTACCTGGGTTGTTCGGACAATATTATGTCTTGTGCTTTTATTAGGAGGTTCTAGCTCGGCGAGATGATGATTGCGCAAGTTCACTTTTCTTTCCCAAATATTATTTGTGATCAGCAATTAATAAAGTCGTTTACATGGGGATCGAACATCCACGGTGTTCGCGGCGCTAACAGTGTACACCTGCGAATTCTTAATTAGTTTGAGCATTGGCGAAAACAACGAGTGGGTGTGTTTAAAAGTTATGTACTGCATTTTCTATTTCGCTACCTCAGCTTGCGTTCATACAGTCGGTAGCTGGAAGTGCGAGTAAATGATAAATGTTGTTTTAAGGAAAAATTGATTTCCGAGGTTGACCTTGGACCATAGTCAGTGCCGCGCGGATTCCGGCCTGAGTTTCGTTGTGGTAATCGCATGACAAGCAGCAGATTGAACCTTATATGCCAAAGGTGCGGTGAACCTCACAGTGGAGGAAGGGGGCCAGTGAATTTCGATCATCAGATGACGCTCACTAACATCGCACACTATACGCTTGTATGCTCGCCGCTATTGCCTCCTCTTAAATGCGCAATCGCCGTGGCTGAAAAAAAAAAAAAAAAAAGCTGCCCCATCCTGCGCCGCACATATTTACAATATCAGATTAGCATTGCAGGTAATTGCAATATTCATTAAATAAATCAGCAAGGGGGGAGCAAGGTCTTTCTACTGCTCGAATAGCATTACCTACGCTGCAATATTTTCTGTATCCGGCTTTTGCACTAAATTTACTTCCTTCAAGCACTTTGTCGAGTAGCAGATATGGGGAACGATCTCCCATCGTCCCCTTTAAAGTCGGCTTTCCCTCGCGGTAGTGACTCTAGCTATCGCGAAATGGTGTCAGCATTGGTGGTTACCATTAACTATCGAGAGATGGCACCAGCGTCACGGTAGCTGGAGAATCACAGGAGCCTTCTCCCCCCCCCCACACTCACGCACGCCAGAAAGAGAGTTCTCTTCAGCATCGAGAACTGGATGCGAGCGGACGTTTCCTTGCGGCACTCCGCAGTCGCCGGCGAGGTGAAGCCTCGCGGGACTTATCTCGCTTGCCCGTCTTGTCCGGCCTCAAAGTTTATCCCCTGCTCTAGCGTGGGTGAACGTTCACACCTGTAGCCTTGTTGGTGAGTCAGGCGACCTGTATTCATTAGCATGTTTTATTGCTAGCTGGCGTTGTTGTTATTGCAGCAATAAATGCCTGTTTGTTGTCAGCACGTGTTGTTCCTTTGTTCTCAAGAGCAAGGCCCGCTGTGGTCAGCGTGCGCTTGGCAGCGCACGCGACCATTGGGTGGGGTCCGTGGTTTTGACTGTCAGCCGTGACTAAGCGGGGAAAACGCATTTATCCCCCTATTAAAACCCCACACGGGGCACATTGTTATTGTCAGCGTCTTCAATGTGCCCCTGCAAACATAAAAGAATGAACGCACGGGCATTTCATACCAAGCCAGAAAACCTTTCAGAAATGGATGTGTGGGAGCTGTGAGGCAGCCATGATTATAGTGCCTAGAATATACTTGCTAGTGTGCCGTGCGGAGGGGTCTCTCAATGGGAGGAGGTGGCCGCGCCGGCGATGCCTTCCAACTTTGGCCGCCAGGGGCACTGCTCATCGTAAAGGCACCGTCGACGCCGCCGGCCGCCGGCGCGCCCTTGATTTGCCGCAGTTGCGCTGGCCGAGCCATCAGTGGTTCGAGCGCTTTGGGAGCGTCTACGCTGTTCTTTTGTTTTAGTCGTTCTGTTCCTTGCATTCATTTGAGAGAATTAAATTTGCAACGACTAATGATGCTAAAAATAAAGCATCAGGGCAGGGAAAAGACATATGTTTCATGTCGCTCCTTCGGAGTGGCTACCGCTCGAATCAGGACTAGGTTTCTATGTTCGGTGTGCCATCGGACCCTGCGCAGCTTGCATAGTGGAAGCGGCTGATTAAAAGACAGGACCGCAAGTTGACTTCAACGTGTGTTGTCTGCGAAAAATATTTTGAGGAGAGCTACATCGAGAGAATGTTCAAAGTGACGGTGAACGGCATCGTCAACGAGCTCGCTAGAGATAGACCACGCCTTAAGCCCGAAACCGCGCCAACGCTATTCGACTATTATTCGAACCATCTTCTGCCTAAGAAGACATCGAAAAGGAAGTTGAGGAACCTCTGTGACCAACCGGCCTCTAAACGACAAAAGCGCAGTGCCAGTAATGCCAGTGGTGCAGACGACAGCCACGTACCATCAAGGATGTTTGACAATGCTTCCAAGGAGCCGGCAGCAGAAAAGCCGAGCGAGAACTCATGCCCGCAGCAGCAGACGTGCAGCTTTGAACCTCAGGATCCGTTTGACTCAATTTACATCCCTGCAACTTGGACCAAATTAACCGAAGCACCTGCTAGCTCTGTAGCCTACGCGCATTATCGAGCCGGAAAAAAAAAAAAAGAACTTTGCCACTTTGTACATAGAAAAAATTATAACTTTTGGAAGCTTGAAGCCTGAATGCAGTTCTGTGAATGCTACAGTGTCTATTCTTGGAAAAGAAAAAAAAACAACCACGTACAATACAACAGTATCTAAAGCTGAAGAGCTATAGGCAGAGTGCACTGGAGGGTACGTTTTTGTTCCGGATGTGGCCTGCAACCAGCTGATTCAGGAAGCATATCATTCATGGGAATGTATTTTGCAGAAAACGTGTCGCTTGACCGTCAACTCTGAAAGGGTTAGCTGCGCTTAATGCAAATACCAGCGGAAGCTTACACAAGATGCGCAGAAAGAAGGAAACATGCAACCAGCCAAAGATATGCTGTAACATTTCTCGTGCTTTGAGAAGAGCTAAGAGAAAACTGGCATGGAGCGCAGAAGCAAGTGGCTCTATTGAAAGCGCAAAATGAGGTGCTAATAAGTGAGTCTGCGGTTGAAGCTTTTTTTTTTAATCCCGCGCGTGACCTAGACAATTGTGACCGTACAACAACCACTCGGCTGCTCAAACCGCGAAGCCGAAACTGGTGAAGAAAGTAAAATTAATTATAAATTACTTAGCGGTGGTAAGCGAAAAACCACGTGGAGAATTATACAGGAATATCTAGCGCATCATTAGCAAGTGAAAAAAAAAAAAATACCACAAAAAATTGGTATCATACTACTTTAAAATTATTGCGGTGTCATATGAGAGGCCTTCCTCCAAAACCTTTAGCGGCACATTTCTATATTTTTACTTGTTTATTGTTGCTGCGCCTTTTTGCTCAAATTTTACTGTATTGTAGACTTTGTAAAAAAAAAAAAAAATCAATGATACAATCACACACTTTTGTTTCTTGCCTTTCCTTCCGTTACAAAAGAAAGCACACCGCATAATAATCATTTATGTATGAAGCAACAATTAAGTCACTTCCTAATAAGACACATGAATAAAGAGTAAGAACAAAAACTGAAGTCAGATTCAGACTGCTTGTGTTTATTGTCGCATGCGATCTTTGAAAACATGCGCGTGTGCCATATGTTATGAAAAAGCAAGATCACCCTTCTTTTCTGTAGCATATATGTGACGCTATGAAACGTCACTAACTTGATATATATCACCTTAGCAATAAGCATGACTGAAGTGCAGAAACGTCGACGTAACCTATCCGAAAGCATGAGGCCCATATTGACGTTCGTAGCACTTGACTGCGGCATCGCGATATACCATAGACCATAAACAAAGACCGAAGAGTAAATAAAATTCAAAGTTCGATTAATGAACAGTGTAAAATATTAAGGGTATTTTCTGATACCTGTTTCACACGGACAATAACAGTCATCGTCGATCTGTTCCGGGTTAGATCGCGATTGAGAATATATAGTTGCCATAATTCGGGACAACCACCTGGGATATGAGCTGACGGAGCGCTCACTCAGAAGGAAGATGCATACGATATTGTACATCCGCGATCGCGATGCATGGATCGCAATCGAGTGGCTTCAGATCAAATAAAATCGTCATAGGAATATTTCATAGCAATATATTGAACCCGGCCCGGACTCGATCGTTTAATCAAAACAAAGTATTGCAACCAACGTGTCAACTTTAGGTGCTTGTTTCAAATTTTTTGTCTTGCTGGATATCAGAAAGTCAATATGTGTTCTGCTTAACACCTTATCCGGTTCAGCTGAATAAATAAAACAGTAAGATATAGCAGACATATATATGGACCCGGCAGTATTTGTTAAACGCTTCCTCGAGCGCTATTTCAGCGTATGATTTTCTTCGCACAGTATTAGGACGGTACGATTGTCTTCCACCAAGACTGTTTTTAGACAAAAAGTGCGCTCAAACTGTCAAGAGACAGGTTTCGCAATGAAAAGCGCGGCGCACTATCCGGACCTATATGCCGCCTATGCTGCCAAGGCCGCGAACGCGGAGCGATAGCACCTTAGCTATTGGCAGCGCCGCCCCGCAGTGGCGGCGGGAAGGCATCACCGCGGCGGCCACGCGAGCGCGCGCCCTCGGCACACTAGCCAGTATATTCTAGGCACTATACCGCGATCATACAGTTGCCCGCCATATTGCACGTCTGGTGGCGCCCTCTATAGGCCATGAAACACGCGAATACAACCAGTCACTGGCTATCATAAGATGTCTAATCTTGTTAACAGTACACTATAAATAGGCTAATTGGTATGTTAAAGTTGAGGTACAGATGTTTGTCGCAATGCCTTTGGTGAAAAAGCATGGCAGTTGAAGCCGTCATTAGGATTCATTTAGATACAAGAGACACAGTTTGACAGCACTAGTGCGGCTAACAGTTGCCCAAGCTGCGCAGCTGACCCAACTCCACACACAAAAAGTGACTGAAGTGCATTGTCAAGAGAAGCACCACTTAAAGGGGTACAGCGCATAGTTTGATATACAGACAGACTGGTAAAATTGTAGTTCAGTATATTGCATGACTTTCCTGCACACATAATTTAAGGGGAAAATATGTACATAAAATATAGCCAGAAATTTGAAATATTCAGGCTCAAATATATACTGTGCTTGGATTATGGCTAATAAAGCAGTTAGTAGCCTGCATCTGTGTGCCCTCCATGTGTCTTTCTCACCATAGTCATCTGGTTGTGCTGTGCTATATAAATAATACATCACCATCATCATCATCATCAGCTGGATTATACCCACTGCAGGGTGAAGGCCTCTCCCATACTCCAACTAACCCAGTCCTCTGCTAGCTGCATCCACTTGACCCCAGAGAAATTCTTAACCTCGTCTGCCCACAAAGCTGGCGTCAAAATGGCGGCTGACCGCATGTTTTCTTTGATTTATGGGTAGAAGGATGGACGACTTTCTAAAAAATAACAAAAATCTCAACTTTTTCTTCTGTATTGAACCCTCCCCTCAAACTGACGTCAATTTTTCACTAATAAAAGTGGGCTCATTACACGAGTAAATACAGTATTTCCGCCTAGCGCTTTTGCTGAAGACTGGCCAGTGACGACATGGCATGACGCGTCCTGAAACTTCTGCACAGTGAAACCCGTATGCACACAAGAGCTGACGCGAACGCCCCTATCATCATTCTGTTTCGCTCGCAGATTCCAAACTGCAAGCAAAATTGACACGTAAAAGGGCAAATATAAAATGCGGTCTGTCTCGGCTAAAGTTTTAGTTCTCGTGCAACTGTCAAGGTGGCTCCTGGTACTTGCCTGCAGCGTGCGAGGACTTCGTTAAATCGAAAGTGCGGCATAAAATTATATTGTTCAATCGCAAAAAAAATACATGGTTTTCAATAGGGCAGAGATTGGGAAATTAAAATAAAATGTATTAAAAAAGGTTCGTTACATTGAGGTTCAACTGTAATTATGTTGCATCAACTTGCACCATGGGTCATGTTCCTACTTCAAATGTGGATTCTGCCACTATAAAAAAATCACATAGCCACTCCTTATCCTCGCCACTCACCTCTTCCTGGGCTAGAGCAAAATATCTGTTCTCAAACCAGAGTCTAAACTTCTGCCCATTTTTCCTTCCTGCTAACCAGTCGAGCCACTCATGCTTTTTTTTTTTTTTTTTTTCAAATCCAAGATAATTCTGAACCTCATGGCCCTGCAGCACCTGCAGCAGACTTTTCCCACCATGCTTTGATTCTGTGCAATATATTAAGAGGCATGCATAATATTATGCACTTCATTTTCTTCTCTTCAGGCTCCATCAGGTCCACTTCTTGAGTTTACGAAAGAAGGTATACGTGACTGAAAACAAGTTCTTACAAATTCTGTTGTTAGTTGTCTCCCAGCTATTTCTGAAGTCTATACCATCTTACTCTTTTATGCATTTTTTTTTCACCCAATTTCAAGCAATTAGTACAAAGTAGTACCACTATTTCATCTAGCATCTTCAGCTTTTCAACCTGTCATCAGGCGTAAATGATAGCACACCTGCCTGCACTATATAAAAACTTGTTTCTTACTTCTGGTATAGTACTTTGACCAAAAATTGAAAAGTTTTACTGTTTCAATTCAATGATCGCAGGCACAAGCAGAACCAAAATTACCACTTTACTGTGAACTTCCAAGCAAGCATCCCTATACATGCAAGAGTCCCCCTAATTGCATTGACAATTTCACATTTCTGCGCCGTTCTGGCAAAGCCCCCCCCCCCCTCCCTCTTTCTCCTTCCTCCCTTATCACGCAACTGTTGCAGCTCTATTAGAGGTATGATTAGATTAGAAGTGATTAAAGGTACGCGCCGTGGCAGTTTTGACTGGCGGAGACGTGGTGGTAGTTTCTAGTGCACACGCTGCACAATGAACTTTCAAGAATATCACAAACAAAAAGGGCACATTTTCGGGGTTGACTTGCCTTGATGCGCACATGCCCAAAGGCTGACAGAAGGCGTCTGATGACCACCGTGAGTGAGACATCCGATGCTCGCGCACTAAAGAGCACAAGGTTGTAGTCTAGGCAGGAGTTGCAACCAAAATGAAATAAGACAATCGCTAACATATTTAAATGGCGCACCGAGAGAAAACAGCGGCGGCACGTTGTTTAGTTTGTGTAAGCCGTGGCAGCGTAGCGAGAACACTTGATGGCAGTGCATCGACGTCTCGGCTATATCTCGGCACACACCTTCAAGCCCAATGAGAGAGGATATTAAATCAATAAGCACTGCACTCTATTTTTTATTCTAGAGGCAAAATTTGTTGTCACTATCTTGTTTTTTGGCGCCATTCCGGGATAGCCCCTCCATTCACTTTTCCAGTAATTTTGACCTGCAGAGAGGGGGCGCACTTGCTCGGCATTTTACAGTAGTTGAAAAAAAGGCTGGTGGTTATTCAGGTTATCAGAAACTACCTACCGGCTCCACAAAATCTTGCACCTGAAGTCCTTGGGAACGGCACACTAGAATCTTGGAAGGAACCATAGACAGCATAAGGGTGCTTGAGGCGCTCTGCAAGATAACCACTGTCTGAATCCTCAACCTCAGCAGACTCCTAGAAGACAGTAATAAAAACATAGCATAGTTAAAATCACAAATCACGCGAGTGGCTGACCCAGAATAGAAAATGTGAGCTACTTACAACACAGCTTTCAAGCGTTGCTACTAGCTGTCGTAAGCAGGGTTCTAAGCAATTGCGATTTCTTTTGACATGCTGTTCAGAAGTCGTTCTCAAAACCTAGAATGAAAGAAAGCATATTAAGTATATCTTTTTTTTCCAAGTCCAAGGCGCAAGTCATATAATGACACAAAAAGAGCTTTGTGGCTATAGTAAGACTCGGATGCATAATCAAGCAATATGATAACTGCTTTTTCATTTTGTGCATCATAGTTTCTAAACAGTCCGTGTGCAAAGAGCTCTCTTCTTTTTTACTTCTTACCAAGGAATTCCAAACTCTTACCAACTCTGTTAAGATGAACATTTCACAAGCTACTGCTTTCTTTTCAGTTTTGCACACAAAACCCAGAAAAAAAAGGTAACCCCAAGCAGCATGCAGAATTCTTGAAAATATTCTCTCTCAAAGTTTAAGAACATCCTTTAGTCTACTGCTCTGCTCACGTACAGCAGAGTCAACAGCCAATCTTGGGTATATCAAATTATTGCTTACATCGAACTCTCAGTATATCCCATAGAAAATGCCATGCAAAAGTATAGCAGCGTTATTTGCATGTGTCAAACTCCCTTTGAATAGAACATTCAATACATTGTATTGTGCGCCATACCAACACATGGGGTGCTTCCCCTAGAGGCACCCCAATCTTTGCATGTGGAGCCAGGTTGGCTGCTAGGCACCTGCTGGCAGTACCAACGCTGAAAATGCGGTGAAGTGAACATCGGGTCCGATTATAAGTGATCTTCAGTCTGGCGCACTGGCTTTCAATGCGACACCGTGTCACGCAGGGAAGCCCGAATTCTGCGCACTGTTGATTACTGTGCAGCGAAGCCAACCTTGCTAATCAAAGTCATGCAGCAGTTTTTGCATGGCTTGCTGATGGCAAAGCACAAATTTACTACACCCTGATTTTAATCGAGTTACCATTGTGCTTTTAGTATACCAGTATAGGCTAAATTCCAATCACACTTCTTGAGCGTCAGTGCTGTCAGCGTCATGCCACAGTGGGCATCAAAAGCAGTGCGCATCTACATGGCTGTAATGGTGCTGAGTACCATGCACCGGGGCGGTCTTTCTCTGCTCTCACGTAACTATATGTCAGCTCATGCTATATTGGAGCGTGCATCGAGAGGCAGATCCTCGTGCTCCACCACCGCTCCGTGCTGTGACGTAGGGCCACGTGACAGCGAGAGACAGCCATACAGCAATGAGAGACATACGTGGGTGAGCAGCTTCCGGCAGCGAGTGCGTGCACGCATGCTTCTCAGGTCGGTGCTGCTGGAGGTGCACTACAAATATACTGCTGGGCAAAACGTCATTGCAGAAAGTGCACCACTACCATGGGTACACCATATTCGCTCGTCTGGGTTCAAGAGGAGTTAATCTGTTGGCATGCTTTATATATTGAATTATTGATACATCCAACTATTTCACGATCTCCTTCCAGTTCGATATTCAGTAGAACCCCGCTGTTGCGAGAACGCTGGTGCTGCGTTTTCCCAGCTGCTACATTGCTGCGGTTGAGCCCTGGTATCACTTCCATGTATTAGAAACTTCGCTGTTATGCCATAACTTGGGAACGTTCTCACATGATATGTTGTGAATGAGCACCAAAAGCCGGCTCAAGTGGCAAGTGCTGACGACTTTTAAGGCAGCTTTGCCTGGCTTGGCCTGGACTGTTTTGACGTTTAGCTGCATGGAGTGGGCCTTCGCGCGCTGCATAATGTAGACGGCATTTGGGTAGGCTTCACCATCATTATTAGCAGTTTCTCCTTTTTCGTGCGCTCTGCTCATCTTTGTTCTTTTATACTAGCGATGTCGTGCGCTTCCTACTTTCATGGTTGACTCAAACGGGATTGCATGCAGCATGCGAGCGCAACAAGTAATCCCGTTCACGCGAACTGCAAATGCGGTTACTTTTATGTGGACAATGCCATTTGACCTCTGCGGTTCTGACTGTTGATGAAATAGTGGCTGAGAGCGTTAATGCGCACAGCAATGGAAACAGAGGATAGCAAACTGCTGCCGGAACCAACCTTTACGTCGACTGTAGCAGCAATAGCCCTGCAAGTTCTAGAGAAGCGCACTGTGCTCACGGGAGCGAGAAAATACCCTCGAAAGAGGGCCTTTAAGGATACGTTGAATAAATTAAAAAAAAAAAAAAATGCAGCAGACAATGGCACACGATTTCACATGATTTCGTCAAGCGACTGCACAGCAATTAACATGTGTTCTGTTTACCACTACACTCAGTTTACATATTATCATATTTCCTGGCTCACACGTTTTTATTTTTTCCGGTCTCATGAAAAACGTTATCAGCGGGGTTCCATTGTATCCACGACTGACTTTATATCATCACACATGCTCGTAAATTTGGTTGCTTCTGTCCAGCTAAAATTCTGATAAGCTCCAAAGATTTACAAGGTCAGGTCATGTTCACTTTAAAAAGAGTCTACCACATCAGTCAATTTGAATGCTCCATAGCTGAACAAAGAAGAGTACTGCAAGAAAAGTGACATTCTTAATTCATTACATTTAGTGTCTGTCACCAAGAATTCACATAAAGATCAAACCTTAGCAAGTCTGTTTTCCACGCTGCTGTCCACTGTAGTCCCCTTGAGAAATTGGAATGTCGGGCTGGCATTGTAAGGATAAAGTTGTGGAAACTGAAGCCTTAGCCTCAGAACGTGCATTCCCACGGTTATTGCAACACAGCAGACTCGTTTCTCAGCATCCAGCTGAAAACAAAACGAACATGTGCATTTAAGAGCAGCCCTGAGAATGAAGTTTCCATATATCAATTATATAACTGAAGGTGTTCTCCACAAATATTAGCCTGGAGAATGTGGTTCTGACACATAATCAAACACACTTGAAATGAAGAAATCAAAAAAAAAAAAAAAAAAAAAAAAAAAGGAACATTTTTCAAAAACAACAAAAAAAGCATCACAGTAGGTGAACAAATGTATTAGTAGTTAAAACCACAGCATAACTTATCTTGCAGAACTAAAATAAAAACTAACATAATTTTTAGAGAATCAGAGCTGGCACAATCTTTTCAGCACAGCCACTGGATAAAAATGCAAATAATGCAAGTTTTCACAAGAAACTAATGTGTGACTAGAAACGTTTTTATTCCAAATAATCATTTACACACCCATTCACAAATTTTGGGACCAAAAGATTGTTGTATTGCATTTCATAAAAGCCTAAAAATGCAGTTGAAATGAACATTTTACCTAAAACAATGAAGGATGCTAGTGCATCCAACTGAGAGCTGACCTCACAAAATTTTTTTTATTAACCAGCTGAGCTGATGTGTAGCTGGTACAGTGGGAGGGAGTAAACTAGAGACCAATGACAGAGGCCTTTGTCCTTACTATACATGTAGCTGAGCTGATGATGATAGTAATGACTATAGTCTGCCTGTTCATCTGCTGATCTTAAGTGACATGGCCTAAGTCTAAAATATGACTGTCTAATCAATGCTGTCACAGACATTCCTGGCAGGAAACACTTCTAGCATTGCCACTGCAGTGCCTGGAGCAGCATAAACGGCCACTGCGTGTCACGGCAGGATGGCATGAATTGAAACTACGCTGCTGGGCTATATTTCTGCAAAGGTGGACTTCCAATTGTTGTCGCACCCGAGATAGCGTGAAGACCTTAGGTGCGCTGGCAGCACTCTTCTATGTAATTCAGGTTCGGGGAGGTGTATATGAATGATCGCTGGCTTTGCGGGTCGAACCTCTTTGTGAGTACCCTCCTAGTTAATTGCTGCGAACATGCCCATGTCAGAATTAACGAGCGTTCGATGCCACAAAATTATGTGGCCGTCGGCTGGGCTGCCCTCCTAGTTTGGATTACCCCCATTTCAGAATTAATAGGGGCCGAATGAACAATATTTCACAGAATTCAGGTATCCAGGCTTAACTTATTTACCAGGCGAAAGCAATTTCCAAGCAATGAGCCATGTTTACTAATGGCTTATTCACCATTTCAGAAAAAAATGCACAGCGGAAATTTCTATGCCTCCTACTCCCCTAAACAAAATTATGTTGCAACTTGTACCTCTTGGATGATGACTTTAGGGATGTTGATGTTGAGGAGTGAGAACTCTCTCTCGAGGTCAGGTGGCGGGTGCTGAGGCAAGGGAGTGTCTCCTTTGCTTGAGAATGTGCCTGTGAACTTCGGAAACTCTGAAGAAATGGGCGTCGTAGGCACTTCAGCCACCATTGAAGCTGTCAGGGAAACTGTGTCATCCTCAGACACATCTTGGCCACACTGTTCCCAGTCAACCAAAAGAAACCAAGATTACCTAGCATGACATGACAGCTTAGCTCTCACCAAAAGGCTTAAAATACTTGAGCACACAAGCTATTGTGGACACTACAGCAAAAGTAATATTTGTGACAATAAAGGTTTGGCCTTGTTCAGTCGAAAGCAGAACAGAATGCATTGCAGCAGCTTTTAGAATAGTGTGAATATGAAGTTTTTCTGGCTGCAAAGTTACTATGAATATCAAATTCTTAACAAAATCAATTACTTTTAGCATAAATACCATTACCTTAAATTACAAATCAAACTCTTTTCTTAGAGAACAGAATGCATTGCAGCAGCTTTTAGAATAGTGTGAATATGAAGTTTTTCTGGCTGCAAAGTTACTATGAATATCAAATTCTTAACAAAATCAATTACTTTTAGCATAAATACCATTACCTTAAATTACAAATCAAACTCTTTTCTTAGCACTGCGCAGACATAAAAAGCAGGTTTACGGTACAGAAAATGTTATACTCAAGCTTTTACAGAACTCCAAGTTTGAGGTCTAATATATGAGTGTAAGACATGTGAGCTTACTGAAAATTATGTGACATGTAGACAAGCAGACATTCTTCTGCTCAACAAAATTTCATCAGACACTACTAAAGATATGTTTTTGCTAGGCACAGAGTGGATGGTACTGACAAATATTTATTAGCGGTGTGACATTAGAAGCCAGCTGCAATAAGTAGGGGTGCAACAGCTCAAATAGGAATTGTAGCAATTTTCACAGCAGCAAAATCTTAGCTTTGGAGCAGTATAATCCATATTCAGAGCACATCAGAGGGAAAAAAAACTGCTCTTTGCAGCATGAATTCAAATTTTGTAGTCGTTAAACAGGAAAGAAACCTTACTTTCGGCACACAAAAATGAAAATATGAGAATATCAGACCATATGAATGTGATCCAAAGGAAATCTAGCAAGGGCCACTTATCACCAGCGCTGTGTGCACCTATTTTTGTAAATAAGCATTTTGTACTGCAAGGTATGCTATCACAATAAAAAAAAATATATATATATAATGTAAGCCATAAAATTGAGGAGGCTGATTTTTCGAACTTCGAGGGCCGAATAAAAGTAGAAAAAGCTAGAGAATATGCTTTTCTTTTTTTTTTTTGCATCTAGCGCGGTTTGACAATCTTAATCACAGGATCTTATCTTAATTGCTCGCAAGACTCATACGACAATGTCTTACTGTCTGCAAAATCCACAGCTTGCCCCAAAAGAGCTTAATTTGAAGCCGTAACTGCGATCAGCTTGTGTCCAAAAGCAAAAACAAAACGTTGATTAAAAAGCTAACACAGAAAAAAAGACAAAAGAAAAACACTGACCGAAAGGCGAAAAGATAAATGCCGAAAGCAGGTAAGAAAGCAAGTTGTAAGCAAAGGAAACTGATGAACGAGCGTGCCTTCGGCCCGTAAATTATGCTTCCTATCTGGCGATGATTGAGTGGTTTTGACACAATATTTTGATTAAGGGGAGGTGGGCAATTACTCAGGATATCAGGTTATTTATTTCGTGCACAGAGCAGACTATAGCATTTCGATGTTGCAGCATTGATAAATGCTATTTCTGGCAGTCTTGGGCTCCACTGTGGCATTATAGAATTCAATAGCTAAGGCTGATGCGCGTTTCCCGACCTGCCGACACCTGAAATACATTTCACATGTATCACCTCCAGTTATATTGGCACAAGCATAAAAGCCATAACTGACGCACCTCCTACATTAGCTGACAATGGGAAAGTGAGTCTATTAACGAGACAGCATAAAAGTAACCTTGCTGTACATGAATGGCCTAACATATAGGAAACTTCCATGAGCCGCACAAAAAACTAGAGATACATCCAATGAAAGCATGCGGTGCTTAAAACACAGTTTTGAAGTATTGCTCTAAAATCACAAGTACCACAAAGGCCTTTTTCGTAGTGTGAAGCAGTAGCAGTGGTGCCTCGTCACAAATAACCCCTTTGCATTATGAGGATGCTTCACAGCACGGACAGTGACTCGTGCGGTGAAGCATCCTCAAACCACAACCGTTAAGAGAACTATAAAGTGGAGGAAGCACGTGAATCAAGACAGAAAAATGTGAGTAGGTGTTAAAACGGCGTGACACCATCTCAAAATAAAACTAAAAGGCCAGTAACGCATGCTGCAGTGTCTGAAACATATCATGGCAGCAGACAGTTGTCCCTGAGTATGGCAAACTTTTGCGGATAGTCAGGGCATTTTGGAGCAGCATGGCGCAAATATAACAAATTTCACGCTTATGGCGCAGAAATATGTAGCCGTATCAAAATGGTGCAACTGACACAGCTGCTGAGCCTCTGAATAAGAAGTGTGCAGTACAGTGCTTTGCAGCTGGAACCCAACAAGACATACTGCAAAACATACTGCATACTGCAGCTCCAGTTACACTGTTCTTTCCATGGTATTTCATAGTACTGAAAAATGAAATGTAGGCTACTTCAAGCTATTCACCATACTTCTATCATACTTCAAGAAGAATTGGTTGAATTGGTGCAGCAATTCCTCTGGAAGCAGTTTATTGATAGCAACACATCCAGCCAGTTTGATATAAAAACTTCACCATCTCAAATGACAAACAAACTGGTGGTTAACACCAGTGGCATCCAATGCATGTTCTCAAAACAATGGAACACAGCTTCACTTTCAGAAACTTTATGGAAAATGCTCCAGATGACACTGCTTGTGCTGGCAAGGTAGGCGTGACTTTTGCTGCCCCTGTTGATCAAGTTTTACTTGTGCAGTGAAGCAAACAAATACAACAAGAAAACGAGGCTAAGCTGCACGGTGCCTCCAGCAGTACACACAATTAAACGTGACTTCGCCCTACAGGATGCAGCCTTGCAGGCTCCACCCCTAATTCCTTGCAGCTTTAGTTTTTACAATCAGTATTTTTCTTATGCCTTAAAAGAGCAATCTTAAAAGAGACAATCTCTTCCAGTAGACAACAATGCTCAGTGTGAATGCAGTTGCAGTGGAAACATCGCAATAATACATGCTCACAGACGTGTCATGGTACATGCATAGAACACTGCCCGATAACATGCCAAAGATGTAGCTAGCCCTAATAGCCTAAATAAAGCCACTATTGGCTGCCGGCTGGTGACTTTGTCAATTATATGTTGCATTATTCAATCCGATCTAGTGTGTCTTCTTTCTGCAGTATCTTTTCTGGATGCGTCGTTGCAAGAAAAATAGAAGACCCGCTATTTTATGCTAACGTCATGTTCACACAGTTAGCAACAGATGTGCTTTCCATAATACAGTGGAACATGATGGTCTTGAAGTAAATAATCATATTTCAAAAGCTTTGCACCAATATATGGGTACACCTGGTGGTAACTAAGGTAATGCACCAGACAAGTATCAGAAATAGACTTTTCGTGTGTAAGTGCCCGCAGTGGAACACAATTTTGACACAATGTAAAGGTGAATAAAGTTTGGAAGATACAAAACAAAATCTGCAGCCCAAAGGAGCTTAATTTAGTTGGCATAAGCAAATTGCATTTTCAATCATTCCTGCAACATAGCAATACACTGAAATGCATATGCTTTAAAAATCAAGCTTGCATTATTAGTTCTGACATCACAATTAACACTACAAGCTTAGGCACTACCATAATCCCAAACATAGCCTTTACTGAAAATGAGAACAGAACTGAACTTTGGCCCTTCAATGACTAAAAATGACAATGTGGTGCTCCTTTCAGACCAGAGAACATAGCACAGACATCTAAATTTTTCATTTTATGTCAGGCAAGGTACATAAGACACATAAAAATAACTGCAATGTGGTGCTCTTAAAGAGACAGAACACTGGAATTTAGGTCTCCAATTTTTTTAGGCGCAACAGGAAGAATGATGTCTGAAATGTTCGATTCCATAATGGTTTTGGTAGAAACGCTGTAGAAAAATTTTGCCGAGCATTTTTCGATCAGTGCATGTGCCCGTTTTTATATGGTCTGATGCTGGAAACCGTGAGCAGCGACCACGATGACGACTGGTGGTTGACAAGAAGGACGTAACGAAAACAAATATAAATTTCACTCGCCAGGCAGTAATTCGACTTTTTTTTTTTGCATAGAGTAACCTCCTTTTCAGTTTCACACTGAAGGCTGTTACGTCACAATAATGTACGCCTCGTCGACAAAAGTTTTACTGGTTACTATCATCGCTTCATTCACAGAATTCCAAACACTGTGGTGCCATCTAGTGGCAAAACCTGAAAACATACCTTTCACGGCACGAAAGGAGGGGTGGTTTTTATTTAAGGAAACAGTGGAGAGAGCGCGCAAAATATAATGAATTATGACAAGCACTTCTAGAAGAAAAAAGAACAATGTGCACTTGCGAAAATCAGCAATATTTTGCTGATATGAAGTCACGTGGGGTAATACACCGAATAGTGTTTTTCCGCTAGATAGCGCCTCAGTTGTTTATATGTGATTTTCAATGGCAAATGAAAATTGTAAAGCCTCTTTTCTTTAATATTGTAGTGCTCGATCTGTACTATATGAGGCAAGGTCTTTTCATCTCCACCATAATCTCATGACATATTTTGGACAGTGTTCTGTCCCTTTAATATATGCATTTCAAACAATCATGCAAGCCAATGAGCATAGACATACCTGAAAAGACAATAAGGCTAAACAACAGACACCATCAGTAGCCTTACTTAGGCAAATAATACTGCATGTGAATGCAACATTTCTTGAACAAAGAAAAAAAAAAAAGTATAGTTTGGGGGTAATACATACCACTTGATGCTTTGCATCCACATTCCATAGATGCAGACTTTGATCCTTTGACCATGTCACGAGCTGGTAGTCACGAGACTCTGGAAAAAATGCTGGTATTGCAACATGAAACTGTTCATTCTGCTCTGCTATAAATTGAAAAAAAAAAAAGACATTAAGTCTAGAGCCTGAGAGTTGTTAAAACCACTACTCAATGCCAGCAGTTCAGGCAGAACGAAATTTATTGGACAGTTAAGCTCCATCTTTAAGGGTGATGCTATAGCATTAATGGCTCGCGTCACCATCATTACCATTACTGATGTAACCATATAACCCTGCCTTGCACTAGCAGTGGCCACCTTATCCTAGCAAATTTCCTAACCTCATCTTTCCATCTGGTTTTCTGCCACCTTCTGCAACAGTTACCTTCCCTTGAAATCCACTTCATACCCTAGAGCCATCAATTTTCTAATCTGCATTATATGCCATTCCCATGTCCATTTCTTGTTCTTGCGCGCCGTGGTGGTGCAGTGGTTAGGGCGCTCACCACTGTGCCTAAAGATGTAGGATCGAATCCTGGCCTTGGTGGTCACGTGTCAGTGCATGTAAAAGAACCCCAGGTGGTCGAAATTTCCGGAGCCCTTCACTACGGCGGCCCTCATAGCCTGAGTCGCTTTGGGACGCTAAATCCTAAACCAAACCAATTACTTGTTCTTGATTTCAGCCAAGATATCAGTAACTTTCAGTTGCTAACTCACTCTGTTCTCTTCCTATCCTTTTCTTTTTATTGTTACCCCTTCTTGCCATCAATCTTGAGCTAAATATTCAAATATACAATCCAAACATCAGCAAAATGTGATAAACAGTGGGGTATCAAAAGCCAGTTCATTTAAATTTATCAGAGAAAGAAGCATTCCAAGCAACCATCTTTGTAGAGTACATAAATGGACATGCACTAGCAGTTCAAGACCATGATGTAGCCAATGCAATAAGTAGTCATTGAGAAATTGTAGAAGGATTTGTTTTGTTGTCCTTATTTGGTTTGGTTTAGAGGCCTTAACCTCCCAAAGCAACTTAAAATATGAAAGATGCTGTAGTGGAGGGTGCCAAAAATTTCAATCACCTGGTGTTCTTTAGCGTGCACTGACTTTGCACAATACATAGGTACCTTGCTTTTCACCTCCATCAAAAGAAGCTGTCTCAGCCAGGACTGAACCCCTGTCCTTGGGATCAGCTGTTGAGTACTCTAATCAATAAGCCACCATGGTGGGGCGTTAAGACACACTGAGGTTTTATACTTAATTTCATATATGATACCTCGTCAAAAGATGGCATGTCAATGTCTAATGCTGCCATGAATTTATTACGTGAATTATCTATTTGTGCCACTATGAAGAGGCTGTACCAGAGTCTATTTTGACTGTGAAAAAGATATTAAGGTGGCACTTTGGGCTTGTTGGTAACACATGCCAACAAAAACAGCGCAGGGACAGAACAGCACTAGTGTGTGCCCTTGCTTTTCCCTGTTCTGTCCCTGCGCTACTTTTGTTGACATGTGGAAAAGGATGTGGCCTTTTTGTAAGGATACAATGCCTATAAAAACAGTCCAGATTTTTTTTTGATTGTTCAAAAAGGTCCTGTAACTCAAAGCTTTCATAAGATGCAACAGGCACTTAACACGTCCAGCGTGTCATGGGTCACTGGTGAAAAGTGTCGCATAGGCGATTCGTACTGTCACAAATGTGCACGGTCCATTTGTGCAGTGCAAAAGAAAAACCGAGGTGGAGGAAGAACTTCCACTGTATCAGGCTCCATCAAGCATGACAAATCTCTTCAGCTGGAGAATTGCTGTGACCCAGTGGCGACCCATCACACACCACGAGAAAGACAAGGTACAGCCAGCGCTGCGTAAGTCACTATAGTGCTTCACACGTCATGCCCAAATGCGGCAGCAAAAATATTAGGCCGTGCAAATACCTGATTTTGAAATGCATAATTAGCTGTATAGAAAATTTTCAATGCAGCTGACTGCCAGTACTGCAATTCTAAATGCAAGGATCAAGATTATTCATTGTATGGCTGAAGTAAAAACAGTACCAATAATTCAGAGAGGAGAGGAGATAGATGATTCAGCTTTCACGGAACCCCACAATGCTGCCCAGACAAGCCCATCCTCAAAAAAGCTGATGAACCTACAAGAAAAGGCCAGAAAGGGTGCACGAGCCAGCAACACCTCCCAAAAAAGGCTTGGTTTGGTTTATGGAGTTTAACGTCCCAAAGCAACTCAGGCTATGAGAGACGCCATAGGGGAGGGCTCCACAAATTTCGACCACCTGGAGTTTTTTAGTGTGCACTGACATCGCCTTCATCAAAAAGCGGCTTCCGCGGCCGAGATCTCCCAAAAAAGGTCAAAGCCATGGTATCAAAAGTCTGAGACTAGGCGTGAAAAGCATTTATACGACAATAAAGGTGGAATACCTTGCATGCTCAGGAAGCATTGTTTCAGTGAACCTTGCAATTTCAGCAGTGTGAGTTGCTTATACTGAATTGAGTTAGGAGGATTTTTGCATTAAGACTTGCAAATTAAACACTGGATATGAAACATCATTCGGCTTTATAGCCACGCATTCACAGCCCCTTCAACTCTACTAGCTAGTAACAATTTTGAAGTCTTCCTCAAACTCGGTAAGATAGGTGAGAAAAGTAAACCACAGGTGAGCCACACTCAGATGCAGCCATGGAATAACTCAGAAAGCTGGCCCACACACGGCTTGCATGCAAGGTCACTGTTCCTCATGGGTAGCTCATTAATAGCTCACACTGCGCCATAGAAAACTTAAGGGTGGCCCACCAGTGGGACGTGACATACTGGAATTGGGGCTTGAAAAATTACTGCCACAGTGAATGTGCAAAGTACTGTACAGCACACGTAAAAGAAAACAGCTGTTCAGTATACATGGATCAGCCTATTTTGTACAGCCTGCCTTTATGAACATACAAGTCAAGAAGACAGCAGAGTAAAACATCAAATAGTATGTCAGAAAACTGCAATAAGGAAGGACGTGACATTGAAATCACTAAAAATGGCATGACAAAATGAATTTTTTTTTTTTAATCATTGTATCTACTTGTAGCATCATTTTCTATTCTGCCCCAATGTTTCGTTCGTGAAATCCATCGTGAAGCACTTTAAGAAGATTGTTTCGTGAACCTCAGTGGCTCTGCACATCGAGGAAGCACGTGACTACTTTGAGTCTTTCTTCATTTCAGATTTCCGACTGCTAGGTGCTCACCTTGTGGAGCAGATTTTTTGCTTTAGTTCATAGTTTAGTTGATTTTGTGGGAAATTATCTTCTCAGTCTAGACGTGTAAACCGACACTGCACTGCAGAAATTCAGAACCAAAAATTTGTGCTTTGCAAAAAACAAATATACTAAAAATGCCATTATTTGCTTGCAGCATGCCTGTAAGAATGCAATGAATGTTGAACCAGCCTTCTGCTACATTTTGTTAACCACATCTTCCACAACATTCAAGGAAAAAAGTACTGTTTTCGAGATATATAACAGTGAAAGTTTGTGACAGAAATCATAAAATTATTTCTAATATGTGTAAAAACTTTTGAGTAAATGCACCATGAAATAAAAAAATTTTCGCTGAAAGCCACATCTCTCCTTCAGAACAAGTGGCAGCAGGAGCATCTACTAGCACTACACTTCTGTGCAACACTGTTTTAAAATTGTTAAGATAATCACCAACCTTGTCGTGGCCGCCTCCAGCCAAATTCAAGCACCACGTCGGAGTGTGCAAGAAATGTTCGGATTGGCATGCTTGTACGAAGGCTGCTCCAAATCACCAAGTTCTTGTCTCCTTTCCGAAGCTTGGGAACCAAGGCTGTCACAAGACCATCTCCAAAAGGCTGCAATGAAATGTGCTCATGTTGTTGTAGATTGCACTGTGCAGCTCAGAGTATTCACAGAGCATGCAAAACAAAAGAGCAAATATTGAACATAAAACAACCCTTACCAAGTACCTTGCTCTCCAGACTGGTGCACCAGCTTGAAGCATGAATTCAACCCTCTTGGGGTTGGTCACGTCCCAAAACTATAACAAGGTGGAGAGCAATCAATCAGTAAAGAGGGTTTAAATTCATAACCAGCTTTCGGTACTACCTGGCAGCACAGGATATATGGCCTCACTCTTTAAACAGGTACTCTCTCATTTTAGCACTATCTTTCCTTTCTCTTTTCATTCTATGAACGGTCCTAAAGCAATGTGGGCAGACTATGGAGGGACGCCATACTGGAAGGCTCCAGATTAATTTCAACCATTTGGGATTCTTGAAGAGCACTGATAGTGCACAATACCTGGGTGCCTTGCATTGAAAAGCTAATTAAAAAGACACAGAACAGAGCACTGCAAAAACTGCCAGAAACAACAATTTACAGTCATAGTAACTGCTACCCAGTAAACAATGAAAATGCACCATCGTTCTTGAAACGGTACTACGTTTAGACAACCAAACAAAATGATATGTGCTGTTAGCAGATACAGTCAAACCTTGTTATAACGAACACGGATACAGCAAATTATCGAATATAACGAAGTAAAAGCAAAGTTTGGTTGGCTATGCTTTATTTCTATGAGAGTTCTATCTGTATAACGAAACGAAAAATTGAAAATTTGACATGTATGGTTAAACGAAGCAGATTTCGTATTCACATGACTCAAACTTAGCAAAGAAGGCAAAAAAATTTTTAAGACAATAAATTTAGATTTTATCAATCGCCCTCACCTAAAATGTGTTTGAATCACCTGCGCTTTCGCACGCCATGCCATCTAGGGGCCCCGAATGAATCTAGCATCAATGGCTACCTGGCATGTAACCGGCACATGATCGAACCACTGCCCGTGCGTCCCTGCCACCACATTTGCCGACCCGCGCTTATACACCGTGTGCAATCTTTGCTCACTTTCCTCGAGGTCATGGCGGCGCCGAAACGCAAAGCAGTTTCTCTCGAAACAAAAATAAAGATATTCAGGCGGTCGACAGCGGGCGCAAGAAGAGAGATTTCTGTAGACTTCGGCGTTGCGCCTAGCACTCTGTCAACCATCCTGAGCGCAAGGCTCAGGATAGTTGACAGAGTGCGTTCTTCAGGCACTCTGCAGGCGCCATGAAGAACGACAGGAAGCATGTAAGGCATTGTCACCACCAGGATGTTGAAGACGCCTTGTTCGCGTGGTTGAAGGACATTATAGTGCGCAACCTGCCTGTGTCTGGTGCCGTGCTTCAAATGAAGGCAAGAAGACTTGCTTGCATCTTAGACCACGATGACTTCTATGTAAGCAGTGGCTGGCTGCAGCAGTTTAAAGCCCACCACCAGATTGTTTGCCCCGCCTTGTCTGGCAAAGAAGCAGCTGTTGACATAGAGAACTGCGAGAAGTGGGCAGAAAGCTTCCGCATGCAACTGGAAGGCTATGAGGAGCGCCATGTCTGCAAAACGTGAGACTGCGCTGTTTTTTTAAGCTGCTCCCAGAAAAGTCACTCATAGCGAAGAACGAACTGTGTCGAAAAGGCAAGAAAAGCAAAGAGCGTGTCACCATCGTTTGTGTCAACATGAATGGGTCAGACAAAAGGCAGCTAACTGTTATTGGCAAATCTGCTCGCCCCAGGTGCCTATGCAACGCCAAGAATGTCCAAGCGGACTATCACTCGAATAAGAAGGCGTGGATAACGTCATCACTCTTTGAAGCATGGCTGAAGGCCTTCGACAAAGACATGGCAGAACAGCGCAAGAAAGTGCTCCTTATATTGGACAACTGCTCTGCCCATAAGGTGTCTGTACCACTTGAAGCAGTCTGCCTAGTTTTCTTGCTGCCAAACTCGACCACTGTGCTGCAGCCATTAGACAAGGGCATCATTCGCTCACTGAAATGCTGCTACCGAAAGCGATTGGTTACGCAGCTCGCATTTGACATGGACATATCAACGTCCAAAAACTTGAAAACGCTGGACATGCTGCATGGTGCATGGAATGAAGTGGTACAGTCGACGATAAGAAACTGCTTTGTCGATGTTGAGCTAGCCCCATCCACCAGCGAGACCGAGCCCGGCGACGCCAACGATTCTGAACATGAAATGGACAATTTCGATGAGACGACATGGCGTCAACTGGCGGTTCCAAACGTTACGTTTGAGGACTTCATCGCTATGATGACAACTTGGCTGTGGCGCCCGAATCGACCGACCAAGAAATTGTCGATCAGCTGCTTCCTATAGATGATTCTACGAGCAGTGATGAAAGTAAAGAAGGCGAAGAGCAAGCTCTCAGCAGCACCGAGGCCACCGACATGACCAGGAAATTGAGGAGGTACCTTGTGAAGCTACCTGCGGCCACATCAGCTGACATTGAGAAAGTGCTGCACAGTATTGATTTCGTTGAGAAATTTATTCTATCAAATAGTGTAAGTGCGGCCAAATGAAGATTACATCGTTTTTTTAAATAAATCAATTCCTGTGCGTGGCCAAAATCCCGATTTGTGATCATTTTTGCTTTGCAGTGCAAAATGAAAGGTGAGGTTTTGCATGCTTATACCACTCTTTAAAATAAAAAATCGTGCATTTTTTTCAACTCTGTGCTTTCCATTTTAGGGTAGCCTTTACTTGGGTTTATAAACAGACTTGTTTTGCAGGAATTTGTGTACATACTTATACAACAAATATCGGATATAACGAACGAATTTCTGCGCAAAATGAGACTTTGTTATAACGAGGTTTGGCTGTCTTCGCATCGAAAAATTGAGCATGTAGGTTGTCTACAGCCTTTGCCGAACAAATAAACCATTTGAAACAGTTAGCACCAAGGAAATTCAACACTAAAACATTTGTCACTGTGAGAGATATCTCTCCATTTCTCTCCATATCTCTCCAGCGACATATCTGGCCATTTTGAAAGTGGAATATAAAAGTCCAACTTAGTAACAAAATAAACAAACCTCATTCTGTTATATAATTCTTCTAACAATATTTGAGTTGCTCTGCTAATATTACTTCTGAATGACTGCAAGGGTCATATTCATCATGCAAACCTGTAATTATCAAGGGAGTAATTACGTAATTACTACCAGCATACATCTAAGTCCAATTTGGCTACAAAAGATGAATATGCAGTTTATTGAAAAATCTTCGGCCTTCACAGTGCCAAAAAAAGAAAATACTCGTGATGGCCAGGTCATCCTTAGCAAACATGACATCCCATGTTCTGAGGCATTCACTCTGTCAACTCAGCTGACCAGGTTATGTAACAGCTAGCAGGGCAAGGCCAAATAAACTAATAACTTGGCATGCAAATTGTAGCAGAAAAATTTGCCCTAGTCTGGATAATGTTTTTTTTTTAATTGTGAGGGTTTTGAGAAAAATGTGCAGCTTACATTAGCAGCCATTAGGCTGTGCCCAAACTACCACAGAAAATTCGAACTCCCCCGTTCAGTCCCTGGGAAGGAAGAAATTTTTGTCTAACTGCAAAAATTTTGAGGAAGTTAGTAGTTTTCCTTTCTGGCCATATGACTATATACACACATAAGGTTTTGTACACATGGTTACACTCAAGCAGACCCTAATGAGTAATCATTCCTTGACTGCAATCCACTTCACCCTCAGAATTCTACCTAAATGCTCTAGACAAGCCCTGAAATATATTTAATAGCTGACGAAAATGAACACACCAGAAGGCATCATAACGACTCATAAATCCAACCTTAACTGTCCCGTCTTGACTCGAGGTCGCTAGCTGGTTCTCACTGACAGGGCTCCAATCCAGTCCATAAATTTTACAGGAGTGAGCAGCAATGTATTGGACTGGGCTACCACTTTTCTGAAAAACAAAACAGGCATCATAAATTAATATAGACTGAGACTTGAAAGACAGTAATTAAGCCCTTTAACTAAACTGACGGCACAAGAGGCCATGCCCGTGTAGCTGAGAAAGGTTAAAAAAGAAACAAGCAAACAGAATGGAAATATTCAAGCAGCTAAACATACCCGTGTGTCCCATATTCTCACATCACCATCATGAGACGTGGCCAACACATGCTGCGTAATTTTGTTCCACTTCACTTGGCTGGCGCCAGCTAAAGGTAAGTAAATATCATGCATATAACCACAATTGTTTAGCTTATCAAATACAGCAGAAGAAAAAAATGAACATAATTTAAATTACTGCAATTAGGAACGAACTGATAACTCACTGACAGCCGAGAGTGACAAATAAGGCTTCCGTAGGTCCCTGTAAACACATTAAGGGGTTCATAAACCTGTAGACAATCAAGGAAAAAAGAAAAATGAAATCGAAATTCTGCCCAACCTGCTATCCCAGATATGGACATAAGTGTCATACGATGAGGATGCCAAAAGGCTCTCGTCGAATGGTGACCAGTTGATATCACTGCAAAAAGTAAACAGTGATTATGAATTGAAAGGAGCTTTGACATGGTGACTGGGCATACAGTTTTTTTTTTGTCTGCAGACTGTGGAATTGGGCAATACTTAACAGCCCACGAAACTACTGAAATCATGTACTCGAAATTTCATTACACACCAGAAACGTATGTTTTATGCGGAAGGTATCAGGTCGCAATAAAAATTTTCAACATGAAAGGCTGCAGAAAGGCATTTTCTGTGATTGGTTGGGTGTGCAGTTTACGCAAAACTTATTCATACCGTGCACATGAGCCCGGTCCTCTACACTTCCTATGAGACCAAACTTCACTTAAGAGCTAAGCAAAACTATGCAAAAAATTATGCAAGAGGCACTGCCTTTCCTTCTACTTTGAGCTCTCTCAGTGAGACCTTGCACCTTGTGTTACCTTTGTGGATGACCTTGGCTCATTGTTGCCTACTCGTGAGATACTCTTTAAATAAAAAAATACACTATTACAAAGAGCTACTCTGGCTCCTCGTTACACAGTCTTTACCTTTTTAAGTAGCTGTGCGACTGCAGAGAGCGTGAGCACAACAGAGAAAATCAGTTGAAAGGCCCCATGAATCAAACAGAAAATGGGGAAGAAAATGCTCCCTTGTACGCCTGATCTGCCTACTGCACTGGTGCACCCGTGTGCTCAAGCAACATGTTCAGAAAGTTGCTCTGGCAAAGCTCAGTACAACAAGCAGAATTCTACTATGTAAATAACAGGTCCTATACCACAGGACAAGTGAAATCATCAAGGGAATACAATTGAGATATGCACTTTCCACCTGCTTCAATACAAATGACATAATGCTTTACATCAGCCAAATGCTATATTTCTTTTCAAATCAATGCTGGCGCACCTTAAAGAATCTGTTTTGAAGTTCAGTAACTGTGCACCAAAAGTTGAAGGGGTCACAAAAGTATGCAAGGACAAAGTGTGCGTTACATATTTTGCCTGCTCACATAGTTGTTTATGCATGTGTTGCACAAGCATCAGTAACTGAAAATCCAGCAAGAAAGTATTCATTAGAGGCCTCTAACAAATGCTTACCTAATAGCTCTTGTATGGGCTTTTGAGATGGTGTGCTTTGACAGAAGCTCACCATTGCCCCAAGTGAGAAGTTCCACATTTTGATTGCACTGCAAAGTTAGGGTCAGAGTTTCTTTATTCAGAGTGGCAAAAAAAAAAAAAAAAAGTGTTCAAGGCTTTCAGCAACAATAATAAATAAATAATGTCTCAGCTTTCACTGCCTTGTCAGGACCCTAAGACAGAACAGAGTATAGCATAACTTGCCAACAAAAGTAATGACTTCAATAATTCCAATTAACTACTTGCTAACATACTTAACAATGGCACAGAAATGTACCGACCAGGCTACCACTAATGGTTTCTAAGACGATTAGAAGCAGAGAAGCAGATCACACTGTTCGGAGAAGAATTTTTTAAGATAAGTACTATGTACCACTAATTAGCTGGTGCTGTCAGCTTGTTGGCATGTTATCAGGGTCTGCGTGTGTTCATAAAGGCTTGTAAGCACTGGAGTTGGCAAATGTTTTGCATGCATTAAAGCACTGAGCAGAAATTGAAAATCAGGATTCGTTTGCCTACTACAACCATTCACAACTTCATTAAACAATCTTACAATGCTTGCTAAGCATTTAAATTTCATACGCTGGTTTCATTTATTGGCAAACAATAGAAGACTCAGCTCTGGCGATGTTTACTGCACATTGCACTAAGAACACAGGACAAAGAAAGTTTTGGGTTAGTCGTCATAACTGGCACACGCAAACTTTTGACAACATGAAAAAGTGAAAAATTTGACAATCTGCAACACTATAATGAACTAACACTGTGGTATTGCCCAGTCTAGCTTGGCTCAGCAAGCAAATATTAACCAAGATTTAAGGGGTATGGCAGGGTAAATGGGTATTGTTGGTTTCTGCTTTATATTAAAAAACTACTGCATATTTGTGCTTGACATTTTTTCTGTCCATTATTAACACTTTTTCATTAAAGCCATGCAGTTTGTTTATAGTAGTTAATGTCCCTTGTGGTACTCGAGTGCCAAATATTCAGCTAGGCATGTCAGCTATGCTAGGGAATTAAATGCACCTTTTCTCAGCAACAAAAATGTGACACTTTGTATGCTAACTCCACACGTTAACAGCCTGAAACTGAATTCATGATTCTAAAATCTTGTCAAAAGCTTCACTCTGCGCACACTTTTGGGAAGGCCAGTTTAAGGTCCCTCTTCAAAAAAACAGCCCTGTTGTGTTATGAGGATACTTCACTGCACAGTCTTCTGTCAAGCATTGCGGTGAAGCATGCAGTGTGGTGAAACTGTGGTGAATTACAAAATTTTCGGGGTATTCGGTAATTTTCACATATTCGGAAAACTCTAGACACCAGATTTTTTAACATTTGCCAACTCCTAATTTTTAAACTTCCAGCAATGGTTCAATAAGCATCAGGAGAAGAACAACTTATTCTCTTTTGCTTTCTTGGCATCTTTACAAAACCTTTTTTAAGTTTAAGGAGCAGCAAAGTCTGTCTTCTCCAGATGCTCCTTTTCATGGTGGTTGAGGAAAAATGAGCAAAATAAACCTGGTGTGAATGCTCGTTTGTGACTACTATAGTAAGTCGTAGCACCACAAGTAGCATATTTACGATGTCTACATCAAGAAATGTTCCAGGGCAGTAATAGCAGTTCAGTTGTTTCACTGATTCATTGCTGTTCTTACACCCTTTCATGAAAACCCTGGCCTCAAAGGCCAGGCAACCATAAACCTTGAAACACTTGTGTCGTTACTTTTAAGCGATACCTTATACAGCTCGTTCGGTCAAAAAGCCGACAGCGTAGTAGTAGTAGCAGTAGTCGGCACCGTGTGCCAGAAATAATCGGGCGTTGGGTAAAAAAAAGTATCATGGTAATTAGTGGTTTTAGTGACGGTTGACCAATATGTGGTAGGCGATGAGTTAAATAAAGCATTAATTATTTGATGAATTAAGGAAATAAAAAATAGAACAAAGGGCTGAAATGACTCCAAATTCTCAGAATAAAAAGCCAATGCTTGATGATACTAATTAGAATTTAGAATGTAACTGATCCATTAATTGAAAATAAATTGGGAAAGGGGGGTTCCAAGGTGTCAGAATGCTTAGAATGAAAAGCCAATGCTTGATGACGCTAATTAGGAAAATTTATTGTGTGTAAAAAAAAACAATTTGAACTAGAAAAAAAATACAAAAACAGGTTTCAAAGGTGTCAAAATGCTCAAAATGAAAAGCCAATGCTTAATGATATTAGTAAATCTTTGAGTGTGTAATTGATTAATTAACTAATTGAAATAATTGAAGAAATGAAAAATGTCTTCAATGGTGTCAAACTACTCAGAATGTAAAGTCAAAGTTTAGCAACGCTAGGAATCATAGTATAAACAATTTTAAAAATCAACAAAAGAGAAATAACATTGTCCGTGTGTGTGAAATGCTACCGCATCGTACCGTTAACATTACAGCTTAGATGTCCTGCAAATTTTTCTAAAAGCAGTTGGGAAGCTGTTTTCATGCAAATATACCATAGTATTACCCTTACTGAGACTACAGCTGTACCCACACCATGATGATGCACCTATAGGGACAGTCCTCAATTTGGCTTCACACTCATATCTTCCTTCAAAATTGCTTGCCACAAAACTTTATACTCTTCATCCACTTTGTAACAGCTCTTGAGAATATTAGGCACAATAACATGAAGAAATAACTAAAAATCAACAATATGCAGTGAAAATGGTTGGAGCAACAAAGCAACACTTGGCTTCAATGCTTCGTAAAAAAAGGCTTCCAATGAAAATATTTGCAGTCTTTAAAATGCCAGAAACTCAATAAATTTTACACATCTAGGCATTTTATTTATAAACGAATTATGCACGAGAAAAAAAAAAAGAAAAACAGCTCATAAATAAATGCTCACGTGCATCATTATTTAATACCAAGATTCAAGGCATTTGATAACATTTTTAAATGGCTTGGAGTGTTCCTCCGCACTTTTTGGTGCACTGATGTGCTCCTCACATAGGTAATATTTTTAGGTAATCCATTAAAAAAAACTGATATTATGGTCGATTTACCCTACCTTACCCGCTTAAAAGCCTAGCCTGAAGGAAAATTAATCATATTGTCTTTATAAGGCTGTAAGCAATAAACCAATAATAAAGGTGTAATTCTAGCCTCAGCAAACCCCTACTAAAATAAACATTGCAGAATGGAATACGCAATCAATTCAGCTGAATTATGGTGACTCGGACACGAAGGAGACCAAAAGTTTGTTCAAATTCAACACAGTTCAAATCTTAACATATGGGATCCTGATAAGACTAAGTGCGAGTCGAATAGACCAGAAGTTCAAATTAACTAGGTTCCATTATGCATAGATTTGATCAAAGTGGTAATCAGCGAGGGAGTTCGACCTCTGTAACTTTAGCCATAATTGCCATAATCAACAACAAAGACAAGATACAATTCAAGTTCAAGTGGGCCTTTTCTATCTTGAGTGAATCACTAAAAGCATTTGAACAGGAACAGCTACTCACGGCTAGCAGGAATGTGTCTGCAAGGTGTGGATTCCATTCCGCAGTGCTGACTTCAAACTTGCTTTGGCGCACGCTTTTCTTGACAGTAGTGTCAGGGGAGTCCAAATTCACAAGAGCGATATATCGGCGCCTACACAGGCCAAACAAAGGCATTCATGAGTTTGGTTGTAAACAAGTAGTAAACAGCACGAAGTAACAGCAAAATGTCCAAATGGTTTAATGGCTAATTCCCTATAGCTGCTGGTACCAGCAGCTTCTGGTCCCCGCAGGATACCATGGGTACTGGTCCCAGAATTGACATTTTCCAATAGCTGCTCAGAATGAACTGCCCTGGTAGCACAAATATTTCTTCGGCTAAACCATTTGTGCATTGCTGAGATATTTTCTAACCTTTCTAAGAAGTTACAAAGTGAAGAGTTTTTGAATGTTATTGCATTTAAAATATTTAGGAAAATACATATATGCAACCTATGCTAAGATATATGTGTCACCCTGCAGACCACACAGAACTAACTATTGAAAACACAAAGGTTTAAAATTAGCAAGAGTGCCAATGAGAACAAACCACTGCGATACACGCAACTTATATGATGAAGCTTACACTCACGTTCAAACTATTACTATATGTTAATGCTTAGGGTGCCCCAAGGGTGGTGGTGGGGGAAGTTTCAAAGCAAAGTTTTCTCATTAAATTTTGGCACTATTCATGCATTTTACTGTAGGCTAAATCCAAAAGTAGTAGATGAGGAATTCTGTCAGTTGAGAGAGAGAAGAAACATTTATTTAGCCGGATAGTTATATAGGGCCGAGTTACATTGCCCTACTAGATGGCTAGAAGGTCAAGCCTGTTGGCGACCTCATAGGCACGCTTGAGGATCCGGTCTTGTATGCATAGGTCCGAGCTGCGCAGCAGGGTCTCCCGTCATCTGGATGCAGGATTTCTCCTAATTCTGGAGGTGGGGGGTCCTCCTTGCATCCCCAGAGTATATGGCTGATGGTAGCTCTCTCATTGGTTGGAGAAAATATGTGAGAGAACTACCGGGTTTAGAAAGGAGTTTGTTTGGAGTCTCCTCCAAGTAATTACGTGTTCTTTACTAAGCCGCTTGTGCGGAGGCAGAAACTTCCTTCGTTTAAAGCGGAAGTGGTGGGTTAAGTGGTGAAATGATATAAAGTTATCCTTGGCTGTCCCCAGAGCGGAGGTGGTCACCGCCTGGCGGACTAAACCTAGGGCTGTCTGGTGAGCTGCCTCGTTTCCAGGGTTGCCAGAATGTGCCGGTACCCAAATCAATGCAATGTCCCTATTTGGGAAGCGAATCCTATCAAGAATATTTAGAGTAGATTGTGCAATTCTACCTCGGGCGAAATTGTGTATGGCAGTCTTGGAGTTGCTGATGACAATATCTGCCTCTGAATTTGTAATGGCTAAAGCGATGGCTGCCTCCTCAGTCATTGCGGATGTGCGTACACGGATGGAGGCCGAGAGGGCTGTGGCGTGTGTTCTTGTAACCCCTGCCACTGCAAATGCTCTTTTTGGAACTGCATACTCAGCCACATCAACATAGATAACGCCCGGTTAGTGCTTATAAAGAGCCAGGGCCCTAGCCATCCTCCTACCCTCGTGGTGTATAGGATGCATGTTTTTGGGAAGAGGCTTAATGGTGAGTCGCTTCCTGATTGGTGTGGTTAGATCTCTCGGTTCACCTATTTCTGGCTCTGAATTTGCGTCCAGTGCGCCGAGGATGCTTCTGTTTTAGTGTTTGTCAGCCACGCCATCTGTGTGGTGATGTGGGCCGCGCAAAGTTCCTCGAGTGTGTTGTGAATGCCAAGTTGAAGAAATTTTTCTGTAGATGGTGTAGTGAGGAAGCCCTAGTGCTGCTTTGAATGCTTGTCTGATGAGGCACTCCAGCTTGGCATAGAGCTGTAGGTAGGGCACTGAGTAGGTGAAGCGGCTAAGAACAAATACCTGCACTAATCTGCAGAGGTTTTTCTTTCTCACGGCCCTTCTCCAGTTGGCAATCGTTAATCAGACGGATCGTCTGATAGGTAGTGGCAGAAAGTCTGTTAATCGTCTCCGCATTCTTGCCATTACTCTGGATGAAGAGGCCCAACACCCTCAGTGTCTGGACTTCTGGTATGGGTTGTCTGTTAACCTTAACAGTAATGGGAATGGAATCTTGAACCTCTACCCTTACCTCGAATGACGAGGAGTTCAGATTTAGGTTGCGAGCAAGTGAGCCCTGCTTGTGCAGCGTAATTTTCTACCTGGTCAACTGCCAATTGCAGAATTTCCTCGATTTCGCCCTTGTTACCTTTATTGGTCCAGAGGGTGATATCATCAGCATAGAAGGTGTGGTGCAAATTTGGTAGGCCGATGAGTGCCATATTGAAGAGAAATGGTGAGAGGACCGAGCCTTGCGGTGTACCTTGCGTTCCTAACATTATTGGTGCGGATGTTATGTTTCCTAGTGTTATGATGGCTGTGCGTTTAAACAAAAATGATCTGATATAATTGTATTTTCTGATGCCTGGGTTAATACTACTTAGATTTTCAAGGATGATTCTGTGTGAGACGTTGTTAAAGGCCTTGTTTAAGTCAAGGCCCAGGACGGCTCTGGTATGTTTGTTTCTGTCCCTGTCGATTATATCCCTTTTGAGAGGAATCATAACATCCTAGGTAGATAAGTTTGCCCTGAAACCAAACATGTCCGGGAGGAGACCCTTGTCCTCAACGTAGTTCTGGAGCCTAGTAATCATAATGTGCTCAAATATTTTTCCAAAAAACCACACAAAAGAAGGAAAAAGAAAATAAGCTTTCAACTGAACTGCAAAAAAGTTCTAAGCTGGAACCAGAAGGCTTCCTTCTGGGACCAGCTTAAACCATTTTTCATCTGGGCATGCAGGCACCCCAGTTTTGTCATCTATGACAGACCATACTTCACATTTGCAAGACGTGCCGCTATGGAGGAGCAAATAATCACAATATCTGCCTAAATATCCAACTAGATTACACAGTATGTTTCAATTTTGCATGAAGAAAACAAAAATATGATGCAGCAAACCAAGTAAGGAAATTATAATGAAGTCAAGCCGAGGATGGATTTTAAGCTCAAATGGTTTGAGAGCGCTGTACAGTTTTTTTTTTTCTTTTTTCTTTTTTTAACCGTATGAATGCGCGCTTTTACGGTTGCTCAGTGTAATTAGGTGGCTGAAATCGACCTTAGGTGATTCATGGGAGATTCGCTCAACAAATGACAAGGACCGACGGTTGTCCTGTGTGCCCATGTTCTCGTCTTCTAAGCTGGTGCCAACGTTTTTAAATCTAAAAACGTTGGCTGGTGCCAAGTTTAAGATCTTGCATACTATTGCGAAAAAAACAGTATATTACCAACACAATATTCCGATAAGTGGCTTAAACATTACAATGCAGCTTTTGTAATGTCTGAATATTGCAGTGGCCAGAACTCACCCTGCTAAAACCGCGTACTGCCCGTCCGAGTCCAGGGCCATCGCAGTAGCCTGGAGAAAAACGATAACACATCACAGCTGTCCGCCAGCTAGTTAAACGGCATGTCTCACTTCTAATTTGTCAACATTTTCGGGTACGTTATCGCTGCTTTTGCAGGCTAGCGCTATCACTTGTGGCTCGAAATGACCACGGCTATTCAGCACATGACTCAAGTCGCAACATTTACATTACACGAATGAAGACCAATGCACTAGCTGAAACTACAAGCGCTAAAGTGATAAAGAAACTGCAAAGCAAGCGAGATCACCGGTAACTTTGCGTCTGAAAAGATAATGGCAGTGATTACACAGAAATACCTGTAAATCTTTATGCTCGGAGACAACGTACGACAAATTTACAGCTGCCATGGTTAGCGTCGTCTGTTGCTCTCCTCGCTGAGGCGGTGGCTGTCGCGGCGGCGACCTCGGCTGCGGGGTTGCTCGACCACAACACGCAGAGAGCGCTTTACGTCAAATTGTAAGCGCTTGGAGACGGGCATGATTAAACGATTTAGTGGCGGCCAAACGGAAGGTCTGATGGGTTGTAGCTCGACACATTCATCTCACAGGTGTGCAGGCGTTGGTTGGTTGTACAACTTTTAATTCCATCGAAAACGGAGAGTCGTGCGCCCGCGGATTAGAGGCTGGCAGCTTCTAGAGCGACGTGTTGCGGCGTTGCTCCATGCAATCCCACGAGCCGGCAAATCGCTCCTGCACCCACGCCCGTGCTCTGTGCACGAGCGTCGGTGCACGAGCGGGAGCAAGAATTAGCATGTAGAACATGCATGTGTGCGTGTGAGAAAGTATGAGTTGTACGTTTTGTGGAGGCAGAGAGTGCGAGCAGTGATTTCACGCTCACGTTCCGATACGAGTTGACGTGGCCTGGAATTCAACTTCAAGGTGCCCAATAATAATAATAATTGGTCCACAGGAAAAGAAAGGCACAGTTTCTGTCACACTTGTTCTGTGGACACCTAAACCGCGTCGTTAGGAAAGGGTGGAAGTGGGTCCGAGTGAAGGCGGAGAGGGAGAAGAGGGACTATATATGCTCCGGAGTAATTTCGACCACCTTTAACGTGCACACATCGCACGGTACACGGACGCCACTTCGTTTCGCCCATCGAAACGGAAACACCGGCGGTCGGGATGGAGCCCGAGTACTCTGGCACAGTAGTCGGGCGTCTTACCACTGCACCTCAGCAGCGGGCCAAGGTGCCCAAATTATGACCCAATCTGATGCATGCCCTTTCGACATCACAGCAACGCGTACAAGTGATATGGTTGTCGAGACAGAAAAGAGTCCGTGTTGGGAAACTCAACCCTGGTGAAAATCGTAACTGGTCTTACTGGTTTATAGAACAATTCCCAGTTGGGAGTTACTCCTTTTAACCAGCGAGACAAGTTACGATTTTCACCAAAGGGCAAAAATTAGCCAGTTTCGCTCCAATTGCTTCAACCGATTATAAGGCGTTCGAAAGCAAAGTTTCGGATGGCTTTGCTTGGCGGTTCAGCACAGCAATATGCAGAGAACATCTCCTAGGTGCTAGGAAAGTTCCTAGGTGCATGTGCAAGTTATTCTGCAGCCTTCCAGTGCGGTCTCTTTCTTTCACACAAAACCATACGACGCGGCTCAGGTGTCCACAATGGAGTGTAAAATATGCTGTGCCTTCCCTTTCCTTTAAACGGAGTTTACAAGAAGCCAGTGTACTGTGCGATGTCAGTGCACGTTAAAGAACCACAGGTGGCCGAAATTCGCGGAGCCCTCAACTACGACGTCTCTCACAGCCTGAGTCCTTTTGGGGTACTGTTATACCGTATAAACCAGACTAAATGTCCATAGTTAGTTTTGAAGAAAAGAAAAGCGCAGCATCTGCTTCACTTATCGGCAGACACCTACACGATCGCGGACAGACGTTGCGATTTTGCTATATATAGCCTCCGGATTATAGTGCGCTCTCATATTAAAAGAAGCTGGTGCAGCTTTCAGCCCAATATGTACCCCACTATTCAGTGGGGTACTTGATTCAGTGGGCCAAGTAGCCTTGGCAAGATTTCTAGCCCATCTTGAAGACGTTCTAAATGAATCTTCAAGCAGTTTGCAAACGTTTGCAAAATTTGTTGGCAGGACATCTAACAAATCCACATAAATTTAGACGAATGGCGTAGCCATGAATATATCTCGGCGTGTTTTATACGTCGCCGGACGCAAAAGCATTTGGGCGAGAATGGGGATGCAGCGCTCACAAACTTTCGGGGGTGTTCAGACCCCCCCTCCCCCCCCCCCCCCCCCTTCTTGGCTACACCCCGACTTTAGACATTCTCTAAATGCTGGTCATCCGACGCCAAACCACGGTCGGTCTCGAGCATAGAGTTAATACAAAGACTAACTGTATTAACTCTATGGTCTCGAGGGAGAATGCTTCTCTTCTCTTACGGCCTCACAACTGGGATGTGTTTCCTCCGCCCGCCGCGCCTCGGTGGGGTCGCCACCGCCCCACTGCAGCGCCTCTGCTACCGCCGTTCACGCGCAAGGGAAACGCGCGCTCGCTCTTCGCTCCGCCCGCGTCAGTTGCAACCGGCATGTCCTGACATTTCACCCCTTATGGTTTATACAAATAGACGCCGTAATCAGCGTCTAAGGTTTATCGTGTACGAGGAATAAAATATAGTCAAAACCGCTAACGCGCGCGCGCGCCTTCGTCAGTGCGGCCGAGCACGGTCGAATGAAGCTTGTACACTTACTTCAACATTTTCTGCCCCTAAATTTTGTACAGAAATAAATTTATCAGACCATGCAGTGTTCCTTCGAAAGCTGTAAGCAGGTGCAGCGCGACCTGACGTGAGTGCATGGCAAACTGTTGGCTGGAGATTCTGTCAACCGCTCCTGTTTTCGTTTAGAGCAAAAGAGGCACCGGCGAAAATTCATGCGCGCGTCTCAAATTCAGAGTAAGGAACAAAATTTACGCATATAGTTAAAAGTGCAGTTGTCTAGTGGAGTGAGCTGTTCTAGCTTCGTTCAAAACAAATCAGTCGGTTGAAAGACAGAACATGTATATGTAGTCTCGCGACTCACGCACGTACGTGTATAACAGACGTAGTCGGTTTAATACATAGGTAAACAACAACTTAATCAACGGAATGGACATGAACAGTTATGCCTAATTGAAAAGAGCGGCAGCAATAAAAAAATTGTCCTTCAAAGTTATACATTGTACTACATATTATTCGTCAAAACGTGACCTGCGGCTAGAAAATTCAGTCTCAATATCTTCCTGGCCGGTTTGTTCATATAGAGAGCTGTCCTGCAATTCCTGTCCGTCACTTTCTTGGCATAATTCACAAGAAGGATTCTGATAAATTTTTCAGATATCAAAGAAGCGGACCTTATAGGCTGTTGCTAATTCCTTCAGGGCAACTCAGCAATGGCGAATTCTCAATTGTGCTGCTTGAATCAGGATTTGAAGTACTTCGAGAGCATTTGTGTGTGGTAGATGCAAGAGGTTTTTTTTTTTTTTAAAGAAGTTTAAATTTAGACCAATGGCGTAGCCATGAATATATCTCAGCGTGTTTTATACGCCGCCGGACGCAAAGGCATTTGGGAGCAATATGCCAGAGCATGTCTCCTAGGTGCTAGGAAAGTTCCTAGGTGCATGTTCAAGTTATTCCGCAGCCTTCCAGTGCGGTACCTCTTTCTTTCATCCAAAACCATACGACGCGGCTCAGGTGTCCACCATGGAGTGTAAAATATGCTGTGCCTTCCATTTCCTTTAAACGGAGTTTACGAGAAGTGCACTCTACCACACACCGGCGGTCGGTATCGAGGCCGGGTACTCTGACACAGCAGTCGGGCGTCTTACCACTACCACCGCGGCGGGCCAAGGTGCCCAAATTATGGCCCAATCTGATGCATGCCCTTTCGACATCACCGTTGGCAGGAACGCGTACAAGTGATATGGTTGTCGAGACAGAAAAGAGTCCGTGTTGGGAAACTCAGCCCTGATGAAAATCGTAACTGGTCTTACTGGTTTATAGAACAATTCCCAGTTGGGAGTTGCTCAATTTAACCAGTGAGACCAGTTACGATTTTCACCAGCGAAAGGGCAAAAATTAGCCGGTTTTGCTCCGCTAGCTTCAACCGATTATAAGGCGTTCGAAAGCTCAGTTTGGGACGGCTTTGCTTGGCGGTTCAGCACAGCAATATGCCAGAGCACGTCTCATAGGTGCTAGGAAAGTTCGTAGGTGCATGTGAAATTTATTCCGCAGCCTTCCAGTGCGGTACATCTTTCTTTCACCCAAAACCATACGACGCGGCTCAGGTGCCCACCATGGAGTGTAAAAATTTGGAGGACGCTTAAGCTTCGCCTTCAAGAGTGGAACGCGATAGCGTTATTGCACCTCGTTCGCACCGCCCACTCATTCGCTCGGTATGCTCTTGAGTCTCACAAAGACGTATTTTCATACTAAACACTTCTAAGTGCACTGTACAACTTTTTTCTAATTATTTGTTCAAACAAGTGCTTCTCACAATCTACATTATCGCACTGTGTTGTGCACACTACAACGTTTCTTGCTCCCGTGTTCCTTTAGCGTTCACACGCACTGAGTATGTCGGTCAGTCACACATCGCAGGGGACGCTTTTCCAGCAGAAGCGCTACGGCGCAGCGATCACGTCAGGGGCGTCCGGCATCAGACGCTGTACCTAGCAATCGCGCTGTGAGCGGAAAGAGGAGCCGCGTCGCCTAAACACCACTGTTCGAGTGACGCACGCTGTATGTTGGAAGGGGAGAGAGCGAGAAAACTTATTAAACGCAAGGGTATTGAGGCATCCTCGCACCGGTACCCGCGCTTCCCGAAGGGGAGAAGCGGGTGAGCGAAGATAGTGATCTAAAGAAAGCAAAGACGCTTGATTCTACAACCCGTGAGGGTGCACGGCGAAACGTCGGAGGCGAGTGGCGCGCCACGTGTCGGGGCAGCGCCGCACATTGCGAGGAGGGGTTCTTCTGTGTTTGCCGCAAGATGGCTCTGACGGGAAAGGACGAAAGGATGGATGGAACGTAACCTCTCTATTTTCGCCCGTGCGACTCTATGCAATACCTTTTTGGTGGCAAGAATAATGTATTTACTTCAAGTATTGTATTGTGCTCGAAGCAATATACAAAGGTTCCATCGTGTATTTGCGGTCTTCATTTGGTCGTCCAACTGGGAACGAATTAGCAGAGATAATCTCTTTCGGCGAGTTAAAGACGGAGGGTTGTCTCTAATGCATCTATATGTGAGGCAGATGGTTTTAAGGTTTTGTTTCCTACGTGACCAGAAAGATGCATTCCTGAGAACCTTTATGCAAATCATGCTATCCAGCGCAATTCCAGAGTTTATAGTCTCTTCATGCTCTGCTCGGGGATACACTGTGTCACGCTTCCTGCGAGAAGTGGTGTGGTCGTTCAAGTTTTTGCGCGTGAGGTACTCTGTAGAGTATTTAGCGACGGTACCACCTAAGCGACTGTACAAGGATCTTATTTCACAATTGTTCCCAGCTCCATTGTACAGAACTTTATACTGTGAAGGCCCAGGGAAAGGTGTGCTCAAACGAGTTAAAAACATGACTGTTGCACCGGGCGTAAAAACATTCTTTTTTAAATTGCATACAGGAACCCTCCCAGTCAAAACATGGATGGAAGAAAAGGGCCTTTTTGTACTTTGGGGCTCGAACTGTCTACTATGTAGGAAACCTGAAACAGTTGAGCACGTGTTCCTGGATTGTTGGGATGCGGTGTTTTACTGGGATGTGTTACAAAGGACACTTAAAAAAGACCTGCCATTGACGCCATGTGGAATTCGGTACTTGACAACTATTAATGATGATTTTCAGTATGACCTCGTCATGCTATTGGGCCTTCACAGTATTTGGAGGAGTAGGATGGCTTATAGACACTGTGATGTCGATGCACGATCTGTATGTGATTATTTTGTTGAACAAGTTTATAAACTATAAAGAAATTTTGAAGCAGCAAGACGCTGTGGAGGAGGTCTTGAGTCTGATGGGCGAACTTGGGGTAATGAAAGTCCATTAGACACGGTTGTCAGCCAAGGGGCATCGCAACCACGATCTTTTACTGATGTATTTGTACCAATTCATGCAATAAAGAGAAAAAAACTGGTGGCTGAGTGGTAGCGTCTCCGTCTCACACTCCGGAGACCCTGGTTCGATTCCCGCCCAGCCCATCTTGGAAGTTGCTTTTCATTTATGAAGTGCATGCCGGGATTTATCGCTCACGGCCAACGCCGCCGACGCCGACGACACCGGCTTTTCTACGACACGAGCTCCTAACGCTACCGCGTTAAAATATGTTGTGGGCGTCACTGACGACAGCGCCCCAAGCGGCAAGCCAACCAGGCGGACCGCCGGGAGACCCCGGCATGGGCGACCGCGCCAAGCAGAGTGTAAACGGGCGCCATTACTTGATGCATAAATAAACAGCTTTGCTTGTTATACCGGCTACGTCTACCGCATGGCGGCAGTGGCGGGATAACCAACGCAGAGTGACACCCAGAAGGACAGCGAGCCCAACGTAAGCGGCCGCAGCGTCATGCCAGACACTCGCGGCGCGAACGAAGAGCGCGCGAGCGGCACTCCGAGAATGACGTTCAACCCGCTCGCCGTGGAACTGCCGACAAAGCTCGATTTCCGCAAGCCCGAAGATTGGACACGATGGCACCGCAGGTGGGAACGCCACTGACTCATCTCCGGTCTGACAGGACAGGACGAGACGACGCAAATCAACAGTACTCTACGCCATGGGCGAAGAAGCAGAGGACGTGCTCGCTGCTTTGAAACTGACAGACGAACAGATGGCATCATACTCCACCGTGGTGAGTGCTTTTGAAAAGCATTTCCTACCTCGATAGAATGTCATGCATGAGAAAGCTGATTTAACTCTTGGAAACAAGAGCAGCATGCAAACGCCGACGCATTTGCGACTGAACTGTTCAAGATGGCCGAAAGAACTCTCAAAGACGAACTGATTTGGGACAGGCTCGTGGTCGGCTTGCGAGACGTAAAACTTAGCGAGAGCCTGCAGCTTGACGCAGAACTCACTCTCGAAAAAGCAATCACAGCTGCCCGCAATTCAGAGAGCGTGAAACTTCAACACAAGGCAATTCGCTCTATCGAACAGCCAGCTCTCGACATGGGAGAAGTTCGCGGCCAGACAAACGTCAAAACGCGCCGGAACGAAGCGAAGGTGCCTTTCAAGTCGCGCCCTCAACGTACACACAAGACGGGAGACGAACGCTGCAAGTGGTGTGGTGGTGTGTGTGACCACACGAAGACACAGTGTCCCGCGATAGACAAGACGTGCAACCAGTGTGGGAAAAAAGGCCACTACGCCCGCGTCTGCATGTCTAAGCCGAAGGACGAGACCTCGAGTATCCGACACCAACCAAAAGATCTCTGAGAGCTGTATCTAGACGAAATCAAAGTGGGAGTGAACACGCCGTGGAGGATTACTCCTACCGTGAACAACTTGCCTTTTACCTTCAAGGTCGACACCGGCGCGGATGTGACTGCAGTCGCACACGACCAGTACGACAGAACCGTCATGGGACCCATCAAGTCAACGCAACAGCTGTTGATAGGCCCAGGCCAGACAGCGATAGCCACTGTTGGCTACATCGATGCAACAGTCACCTGGCGCAACACTGAAGTCCAAGAAGCAGTCTTCATCATCAAAGGATTAAAAGAATCTCTGCTCAGTCGACCAGCTATATAGAATCACTTGGGATTCTACAGCGCCCTCTTGAGCTAGACGAAACCCTCGTACAATCAACTGATGTCCCCAACTACTTGGCGTCATACCTAAAGCTAACGTCCGGGCTGGGAGTCATGAAGACTGAGTACCGCATCAAAGTCAAAAAGGATGCTGAGCCATACGCAGTCAGTTATCCTAGGCGCGTGCCTCTTCCACTGCTTCCACTTGTGAAGAAAGAACTAGAAAGGATGGAAGACTTGGGAGTCATCCAGAAGATCGAGCGAGCAACTGAGTGGTGTTTACCAATGGTTGTCGCACGAAAAAAGAACAATGAGCTGCGCATCTGCGTGGACTATGGTCAACTCAACCAACAAATAATACGCGAACGTGTGCTCATGCCTACGGTGGACGAGTGTCTTGCAAAATTAGCAGGTGCAACAGTTTTCAGCCGCCTAGATGCACGAGCAGGGTACTGGCAGGTGCCACTGTCCAAGGGCTCTCGCGAATACACAACCTTCATCACACCAGTTGGCAGGTTCCAGTTCCTGAGGCTTCCCTTCGGAATCTCCACAGCGCCAGAGTTCTACCAACGAAAAATGCTCCGTGTGCTCGAAGGACTAGATGGTGTGAGTTGTCTACAAGATGACATCATTGTCTCAGGGAAGACAACTGAGGAACACGACACCAACCTAGTGCTGGTGCTGAGGAAGCTGGAAGATGCAAGTGTTACCCTCAGCATCGACAAGTGCTCCTTTCGACAAACAGAAGTAACATTCTTAGGACACGTCGTAAACTCAACAGGAGTCAGCGCCGACCCGGAAAAGGTCAGGGCCATAGTCCAGCTCGACCCACCATGTGATGTGTCAGAAGTCAGGTCTTTGTTGGGCTCTGCAAACCACCTAGCGAAATTTCTTCCAGAGCTAGCAGACTTTACGAAGCCTCTCAGAGACTTGCTCCACCAAGACGCCGACTGACACTGGGGCCCAGCTCAGCAGCAGAGTTTTGACAAACTCAAGCAGGCTTTAAGCAGGACGCCGATTCTCACTCACTACGATGCTCAGTCGCCTCACACAGTGTCTGTGGATGCTTCCTCATACGCGGTCTTAGGGCTGTACTTCTACAGCAGTCACACGAAAAGCTCCTACCTGTGGCATATGCATCACGCTCCCTTACGGATACAGAACAAAGATATGCCCAAATCGAAAAGGAGGCACTGGCAATCACATGGGCTTGCGAACATTTCCGCAAATACCTGTTGGGATCAACCTTTCACGTGAAAACGGACCACTAGCCGTTAATACCGCTGCTGACGACTAAACGACTTGACGAGCTGAGTCCTCGCCTTCAACGTTTCAGGATGCTCCTTTTGGAGTACGACTGCACCATGTCCCACACTCCCGGCAAAAAGCTGTACACAGCTGACCTTCTGTCCCAGAAGCCATCTGGGAACCAACAGACAAAGAAAGAACTCTCGAAAGTGCAGTGCGCGAGTTTGAAGAATTAGCACTTGAACAGCTCCCTGCTTCAAACCAAATGCTGGACAGAATCAGGGCAAGCATCCAGTCAGACGAAACACTTTCCAGGGTGGCTACCTTCTGCACTATATCATGGCCAACTGTGCATGGGCTGTCACCTGACCTGAAAAGGTGCGTCGAGGTAGCTAGTGAGATTTCGCTCGTTGATGGTCTGCTTGACTTGTGCCGGGTGTCGTATGATCGTATGAGCCGATAGAATAATCATCCCGCCAGACATCAAAGTAGAGGTTCTAGAAAAACTCCATGCAGGCCACTTGGGCACAACGAGGTGCCGAGCGAGGGCAAGAGAATGCATATGGAGGCCAGGCATAGGCAAGCACATTGAAGACTACGTGGAAAAGTTTCCAACTTGCAGAGAGCACAGAAAGCCAGAAACAGAACCCCTGCTTCCAACCCCATTGCCAGCACACCCTTGGGACACAGTCGGCATTGATCTCTTCACGCTGGAGGGGAAAGAGTATGTTGTAGTATAGTAGACTACTACTCCCGATTTTTCGAGCTAGAACAGCTGCCGAGGACAGCTACAAAAAACATAGCCCTAGTCTTGGAGCCAATGTTTGCACGGTACGGTGTCCCACCGACAATACGCACAGACAACGGGCCGCAGTTCACTTCCACAGAGTTCAAAGAACTAGTGCATCGCTGGGGAGCCTCACACACAACCTCAAGCCCTTACTACCCGCTGAGCTACGGTATGGCTGAGAGGGCTGTGCAGCTTTTGCACAGCCCTCAGCACAAGCAAAGCAGCTTTTGAGGAAGTCATCCAACATACACGAAGCGCTGCTTGAATACAGGGCCACACCCAGCGTGGAAGGGTTTTCACCAGGAGAACTCTTAATGGGTCGTCGTCTGAACACCACAGTACCAACCACTTCGAAGCTGCTAGCCCAGAAGTGGGACGACACGAAATCAGACAAAATAATGAAGCCAGAGAGCTCGTGCAAAACGATCATACGACACCCGGCACAAGGTACGGAGACGGAGCCGAGAGCACTTACCACCAGGCACAGCGGTGCGCATCCTCGCTGGAGCTGCATAACACGGCATGGTAACACAGCCAACATCAGAACCAAGGTCCTACGTTGTACAAACAGACAGAGGACAAGCAAGACGTACAGCAAGACACCTGCAACCGTTGCAGGACGCGAGCACCACAAGAAGTGGACGTGTTTGTAAGCGACCAGAACGCCTGGACCTGTGAGATCAAACCTTTCAAGAAAGGGGGGTGCTGTGGGCACCACTGACGACAGCGCCCCAAGCGGCAAGCCAACCAGGCGGACCGCCGGGAGACCCCGGCATCGGCGACCGCGCCAAGCAGAGCGAAAACGGGCGCCATTACCTGATGCATAAAAAACAGTTTTGCTTGTTATACCGGCTACGTCTACCACACACCGGCGATCGGGATCGAGTCCGGGTACTCTGGCACAGTAGTCGGGCGTCTTACCACTACCACCGCGGCGGGCCAAGGTGCCCAAATTATGGCCCAATCTGATGCATGCCCTTTCGACATCACCGTTGGCAGGAATGCGTACAAGTGATATGGTTGTCAAGACAGAAAAGAGTCCGTGTTGGGAAACTCAACCCTGGTGAAAATCGTAACTGGTCTTACTGGTTTATAGAACAATTCCCAGTTGGGAGTTGCTCCATTTAACCAGTGAGACCAGTTCCGATTTTCACCAGGGAAAGGGCAAAAATTAGCCGGTTTCGCTCCACTAGCTTCAACCGATTATAAGGCGTTCGAAAGCTCATATCGGGACGGCTTTGCTTGGCGGTTTAGCACAGCAATATGCCAGAGCACGTCTCCTAGGTGCTAGGAGAGTTCGTAGGTGCATGTGCAAGTTATTCCGCAGCCTTCCAGTGCGGTACATCTTTCTTTCACCCAAAACGATACGACGCTGCTCAGGTGTCCACCATGAAGTGTAAAATATGCTTGCCTTCCCTTTCCTTTAAACAGAGTTTGCGAGAAGCCAGCGTACTGTGCGATGTGAGTCCACGTTAAAGAACCCCAGGTGGTCGAAATTTGCGGAGCCCTCAACTACGACGTCTCTCACAGCCTGAGTCGTTTTGGGGTGTTACACCGTATAAACCAGACTAAATGTCCATAGTTTTGAAGAAAAGAAAAGCGCAGCATCTGCCTCACTTATCGGCAGACACCTACACGAAGCGGACAGACGTTAGCGATTTTGCTATATATAACCTCCGGATTATAGTGCGCTCTAATATTGAAAGAAGCTGGTGCAGCTTTCAGCCCAATATGTACCCCACTGAATACTATAGTGCTCAGTGGGCTACTTGATGGCATATATGCCATCAAGTAGCCTTGGCAAGATGTCCAGCCCATCTTGAAGACGTTCTAAATGAATCTTCAAGCAGTTTGCAAACGTTTGCAAAATGTCTTGGCAGGACATCTAACAAATCCACATACATTTAAACCAATGGCGTTGCCATGAATATATCTCGGCGTGTTTTATACGTCACCGGACGCAAAAGCATTTGGGCGAGAATGGGGATGCAGCGCTCACAAAATTTCGGGGGTGTTCACCCCCCCCCCCCCCCCACCCCTTCTTGGCTACGCCCCGACTTTAGACATTCTCTAAATGCTGGTCATCCGACGCCAATCCACGGCCGGTCTCGAGGGAGAGAGTGCTTCTCTTCTCTTACGGCCTCACAAATGGGGTCTGTTTCCACCGCCCGCCGCGCCTCGGTGGGGTCGCCACCGCCCCACTGCTGCGCCTCTGCTTCCGCAGTTCACGCGCAAGGGAAACGCGCGCTCGCTCTTCGCTCCGCCCGCGTCAGTTGTAACTGGCAGGTCCTGGCATTTCACCCCTTATGGTTTATATAAAAACGCCGTAATCAGCGTGTAAGATTTATCGTGTACTAGGAATAAAATATAGTCAACACCGCTAACGCGCGCGCGCGCCTTCGTCAGTGCGGCCGAGCACGGTCGAATGAAGCTTACTTACTTCAACATTTTCTGCCCCTAAATTTTGTACAGAAATAAATTTTTCATGCCATGCAGTGTTCCTTCGAAAGCTGTAAGCAGGTGCAGCGCGACCTGGCGTGAGTGCATGGCAAACTGTTGGCTGGAGATTTTGTCAACCGCTCCTCTTTTCGTTTAGAGCAAAAGAGGCACCGGCGAAAATTCATGCGCGCGTCTCAAATTCAAAGTAAGGAACAAAATTTATGCATATAGTTAAAAATGCAGTTGTCTAGTGGAGTGAGCTGTTCTAGCTTCGTTCAAAACAAATCAGTCGGTTGAAAGACAGAACATGTATATGTAGTCTCGCGACTCACGCACGTACGTGTATAACAGACGTAGTCGGTTTAATACATCGATAAACAACAACTTAATCAACGGAATGGACATGAACAGTTATGCCTAATTGAAAAGAGCGGCAAACAATAAAAAAAATTGTCCTTCAAAGTTATACATTGTACTACATATTATTCATCAAAACGTCACCTGCGGCTAAAAAATTCAGTCTCAATATCTTCCTGGCCGGTTTGTTCATATAGAGAGTTGTCCTGCAATTCCTGTCTGTCACTTTCTTGGCATAATTCACAAGAAGGATTCTGATAAATTTTTTAGATATCAAAGAAGCGGACCTTATTGGCTGTTGCTAATTCCTTGAGGGCAACTCAGCAATGGCGAATTCTCAATTGTGCTGCTTGAATCAGGATTTGAAGTACTTCGAGAGCATTTGTGTGTGGTAGATGCAAGAGGAGGTTTTAAAAAGAAAACCTTGCCCAATACAATAAACTCTGGTTTATGATAATGCAGTCCATTAGAATTCTTGTCCCCGTAGAAGAGTGTATACATGGGGCTGCTTCTTTCGCTAGTTTCAAGAAAGATAGCTCAGCGTCACACCCGAGGCAATTGATTAACTTATTAATGTAACCATCGACGTAAGCTAAACCGGAATATGTGACAGTAATGGGATGACAATAGATGCCACCACAATTCCTTCATTTCCTCGGTTACTGATGGCTGAGCAGAAATGATTTCTGCGGCATCGACGAAAACTGTCTTGATTTCGCTCCAAGATGAAACGTCCGTCTTGACAACGTGGTCAAATGCCGCTGTTTCAGCCATCGCATCTAGCATGTCGTTCTCTCGCAAATTAGCCTTACTTTCCCTAAGAGAGCCTCAATGGGGCCACTATTGAATTTCCCGGTGAGGACGGAGCCGACACCTTTCTCCAGGAAGTATTCTACTACTTATACAGTAGACTCGTGATGAACAGCATTTCTTGAAATGTTTCTTCAGTTAAAGTTTTCTTCTTTAACGCTTTAGAAGTTTCCTGGATTCTTTCGATATAGCAAACACTTTGTCAGCCGTTGCAATCACAGCAGCAATTTATTAGCCTCTTTTTACCGCTTCCAGCACTAGTGGTGTCATGAATATCAAACCATTTCTTTATTGTTTTCATAATAAACATAATATCATGTAAAATTTCATTAAAACAGCGTTTATTTGAAAAATAATATAATGTGCAAATACAACATATTTTCTAATCTATAAATTATAATAACATTGAAAACTCAATCTTACAATCTTTACTTTGACTGTTATACTAATAATTTATATCACGCAAGCAATACAACTTACATTATATTTTAATAAAAATATTTTTATCTTCGGTGCTATAGTATATGGATGGTTTCGCATCATGCGCTGAAAGACGGCTTTGCTGTTGCGGACGAGTTGCTGTAATGTTAGCATTGAAGCAGCTTCGAAGTGATCACTGCTCATTCAGTTTCTTTTTTTTTTTGCTATTCTTGTGCAGGCTTGGAAAAAATTCGGATTAAAATGGACAAACGTAGCTACCATGCCGCAGTGCATGTCATATGCTTGTCGAACGTTTGCTGAGCGACAGTGTTTCTTATATAAAGACTCGATTCACGTGTGTAGTACGCTGACGACATGCTGCTGCAGTATCTACCTGCCGTGTTCTTTCATTTCGGGACTGCACTTACCAAGAAACGAGCGAAGGACAGTGCGAAACCAGGCAAAAGCCACCCGCCGCCGCTGAAGCAGATGCGGAGCGAACAGTGAGCAGGTCGCGCCCCTTGCGGCGGCGGAGAGCGTAAATCAAGGAGAAAAGTTCCCATTGCTCCCGCGGCGATTGAGAAGGCCGTAAGAAAGAGCGCGTGCTCTCCCTCGAGACCGGCCGTGGCCAAACGTCCCAGATGCGGCGCTCAACCATCCCTGATTTCTTAAAAAAATTCTTGAGAACTCCCAATGTGCCTAATCAAAGCCTAAAACATTTTTGCCGAAAAAGTTATTCCAGGTGAATTAATGAAAATTCAAACATTTAGGAAACACTCCACATATTTTAACGCATTTGCACAGGTTCTGGCTTCGATGTGATTGTTGTCGTTGTAGTGGTTATTTTATTATATATACAAAAGGAAGGAAAAGACGTTTGCCAGCCCCGGTATTTGCTATCTGATATCTGGGGCGGCGGAAATAAAGGGATAGCGAGGAAGGTGTAGAGGAAATCAAATAGGTGAGCGATATAGGAAGAAAGGACAGGGTAGATAAAAATAAAAAAAGAAATATATACATATATGGCACATGTAGGGGTGTGTTTATTCGGTAAACCCAGGTGGATCTAGCCGCTCAGGAGGAACTCGCTGTGGAGCGTCAGGCGTGGCGAATCAAAAAGGCAGCAACCAACTTCTTCGTCCTCGAGTGTGCCAGCACGCGATGCATGGCAGTGGCTATGAAGACGAAGATTACCACACTACTCCCCCCTCCCCCCCTCCCCGGGTAGAGAAGGAGCCATCCTGGCGACTTATGGAGCCGAAAGAACAGACGGATCGTAGTAGGGCTTGATTCGGTTCACATGAACTGTTTCGCGTCCACGGCGACGCAAGTCCTCAGAGGGCGTAACAGGCTCAACTACGTAGTTGACATGAGATGTTTTTTGAAGGACTCGGTATGGACCGTGATACCGAGGAAGAAGCTTCTTTGAAAGGCCGGTGGTTGTGGTAGGAACCCAGAGCCACACCAGGGAGTTGGGTGCATATGAAGGCGCCTCGCCAGTGTCACGATGGTGTTTTTGTTGCCACTGGTTTTCCTTTGTAAGCGAACGAGCGAGCTGACGGCATTCTTCTGCGTACTGGGCAACAAGTTTAGGAGGTGTTGACTGGGCGGCGTCCGAGAGTGGCGTCGATTCAGAAAGATCAGGGCGGTAGGGAAAAAGCGCGTCCATTGTGCAGGTTGGCTCGCGCCCATATAGACAAGCGTCAGCCCGTGACGTCAGCGGAGATGCGGTGGCGCTGGCGACAGCAGTGACTTTCGTGGTGTAGGCAAAAGCGCGGGCCGTCTGCATTGGATGCGCGACGATTGCTGTGTTTTCGGGCATAATTCCCAATATTTCTACGAGCTCTGGTGCGGTTGATTGCGCCACGAGGCACAAAAAGCAAAATGGCACTTGTTTTAACATGTTTCTTGCGGTAGAATAAAGATGAGAGCGAAGGGCAGCGGCATTGAGCGCGACAAGTAGACTCTTCGGTGACGGATTGCCTTCGCGGCTAACATATATATGCGTTGGAGTTCTTCACCGAAACTAGATCAGTTCGTTTGCAACCCTTTATTACCATGATTGCTTTTCGGCGGCACGACGAATAGCGCAAGAACAAACGCCTGCAGCTCGTGCCCATTTTGATATGCTATTAAGTTGTAAGAAGTTCAGACGCGATATATTCCGTGTGCGTATAATCCCGCAGGGAAGCTGCACTGTGAGTTCTATTCACTTGCAGTGCTGCCCGTGCATATGTTCACACAGAAAGGACACGAACGCTGCTGTGAAGATAATTGTAATTACTTTGAGCGCGGTCACTCCAGTACGATATTGCTGGCTATAACAGGCCCGGACCTGTAAAGTATAGCTTTTCTCTGTTTGTACTTTCACGAGTTTCAACCAGTCTCTTCATCACCGGTTCTATAGTAAACATTGTTATGATCCGGGCAGTCCCGCAGCATTATTTCTCATTTCTAAATTTTATTTTTGGAGGTCATTATAAGATCCTGACGAACGAATTAAATATCCACGTACAAGCTAGCTCTGATCGAGCAGGATATTTAAGTATATATGGTACATGGAGTTCAATGTCCCAAAGAGGAATCGACTATGAGGGGTGCAAAATAAGCAGAATAAGATGATGCGCATTTGAATAAAAAATTTCCATGTATATTAAAAAAAGCTCAGCAGATCACGCAAATTTCGCTGCAAGCGATCGTGGAGAACGTTTCATCTGCACTCATGCGTCTCTCCTATAGAGCAAAGAGAACAAAATGAGAGCTTTCGTACTGGCATTCACGTACATATTAATCTGTGAATGACCTTGCTACATCTGTAAGATTAGATAGACGTCAACGTCTTTTTTATCGGGCAGGCGAAAACAAGTTGGCAGTGCACTTTGCCAGCATGTTAAAAAGATCTAAAAGAATGAGTTCTTCTTTTTAGATACGAAATTCTATGACTTAAGTTGCCGGTAAAGCGAGCTAGAAATGTGATTTCTAGTTTAGTATATATAGTTGCCGATAATATTGTTCTTTAGAGTGAGTGCTTGAAGCAACAGAAAGGCAGTCAATAGATTCGTCATATGAAAAACACACTTCCACTCATTCATATTGTCGTCCTCCTTGCATGCGCTAGGAATAGGCCTGGGAGTTGAACAGGGTTGACTATTAGTCTTTCTTATACATTGCGCTTTCTCGTTTTTATTTAACTCACGGCCGTCGCCTATGTACCGCAGCCGCGCGCTGTTGAGGCCACGGAGAAGGAAGCCAATGCAGCGCTCTTCGCCAAGTAATTCTAGCTGTAATCGGCTGATAATGTGCGGAAATACTCTCCAGGCATAAACCAAGCTATTTCTACGTATAAGCGAAGCTTACGTTTCAATATATTCGCACGCGCGAACTGGTTTCGAAGGCAGCGTCGCTTTGCGCAGTGTAGGCACGCCGCGCTTTTGCCTACACCCCATGTCGCTGCCGATCGCAGCGCCACCTTTGTTTACAAACATGACGCTTGTCTATAGAAGGAAGAAGGGAGAGAATCCAGTGGTTGTCTGTATCGCAGTGTTGTACGCGTAGGTTACGAAGGGAAGAACCTGGTCCCAGTTGGAATGAGCGTCGTTGACGTACATGGCCAGCATGTCACTCAGAGTACGGTTGAAGCGTTCTGTCAGACCATTCGTCTGAGGGTGGTAAGAAGTAGCGGTGCGATGCATGATGCGGCATTCTTTCAGTAGGGCCTCAAGAACGTCGGACAAGAAATCGCGTCCGCGGTCACTGAGCAGTTCCTTCGGAGTCCCGTGGCGAAGAATCAAGTTGTTGGGAAGGAACAAAGCAACGTCTCTTGCAGTGGCGGAGGGTAACGGTGATGTTTCAGTGTAACGAGTAAGATGGTCTACTGCCACGATAATCCACCAGTTTCCAGCGGGAGTAGTAGGAAGAGGGCCATAGAGATCAATGCCGACGCGGTCAAACGGACGAGCAGGACAGGGTAACGGCTGCAACGAAACAGGGGACTTCTGAGGAATTTTTCAATGACAAGATTCACAAGCCCGCACGAAATGTCGCACAAAGCGGTACATTCCACGCCAGTAAAATCGCAGACGTAGGCGCGTGCAGGTTTTCAATACGCCACCGTGAGCACATTGTGGGTCACCATGGTACGCAGCACAAATGTCGGCACGGAGATGACGCGGGATGACTAGAAGCCACTTCCGTCCATCAAGCAAATAATTGCGGCGATAGAGAAGACCGTCACGAATAGAGAAGTGGTGGGCTTGCCGGACGAGTGCTTTGGATGAATGACCGGGAGTAGGACTTGAGAGAAAATCCAAAAGTGCATTGATCCAGGGGTCATTCTGCTGCTCGGTAGCCATGTCGATAGTGGCAAGAGTCGACAAATCGTAAGCACGTACGTGGTTAGACGAGGTATCACTAGGCAATGGCGAGCGGGAAAGAGCGTCCGCGGCCGTATGCTTCAGACCTGATCGATAAATGACACGGATGTCATACTCTTGGAGGCGGAGAGCCCAGCGAGCAAGGCGACCGGATGGGTCTTTCAGAGAGTCCAGCCAGCACAAAGCGTGGTGATCGGTCACAACATAAAATGGTCGGCCATACACATAAGGACGAAATTTTCCAATGGCCCAAATAATGGCCAAACATCCCCTTCCGTGACTGAATAATTGGACTCTGCTTTTGTCAATGTTCTGCTGGCGTGTGCCACAACATACTCGCTGTAACCAGGCTTACGTTGTGTAAGGACGGCACCAAGCCCGATACCGCTGGCATCAGTGTGGATCTCCGTAGGCGCAGTCGGATCAAAGTGGCGTAGAATGGGAGGCGAAACCAAAAGGCGGCGTAGAGTGTTGAAGGCTTTATCGCAGGCTGGAGTCCAGGCGGAAAGGTCGGAGCTGCCGGCAAGGAGCCGGGTCAGAGGAGCAATGATAGAAGCGAAGTTCAAGGTGAAGCGTCGAAAGTAGGAGCAGAGGCCGATAAACCTCCGAAGCTGCTTCAGGGGGGGGGGTGGCTTCGGGAACTCTGCAACTGCGTGAAGTTTGGTTGGGTCGGGAAGAATGCCGTCCTTAGAGACTACGTGGCCAAAAACTGTGAGTTTTCGAGTGGCAAAGTGGCACTTCTTCAAATTCAACTGAAGCCCAGCATCGGTGAGACACGTGAGGACATACTTTAGACGGAGAAGGTGAGAAGAAAAGTCGGTAGAGAAAACTACGATGTCATCTAGATAACAAAGAGAGGTCTGCCACTTGAGTCCACGAAGAACAGTGTCCATCAGGCGCTCGAAAGTAGCCGGGGCATTGCAAAGGTGCAAAGGCCAAAGGGCATAACGTTGAACTCGTATAAACCGTCCGGTGTTATAAAGGCAGTTTTCGAGCGGTCATCATCAGCCATCGGTACCTGCCAGTAGCCGGAGCGCATATCCAAAGAGGAGAAATACTCGGCTCCCTGTAAACAGTCCAAGGCGTCGTCGATTCGCGGCAGAGGATAGGCATCTTTGCGCGTGATTTTGTTTAGCCTACGGTAATCGACGCAAAACCGGATGGAACCATCTTTCTTGGTGACCAAAACAACCGGAGAAGCCCATGGACTGTTAGATGGCTGTATGACGCCCCGGCGAAGCATGTCGTCTACGTTATCAGCAATTACTTGGCGCTCAGAGGCCGATACGCGATAAGGACGCTGTCGTAAAGGTGCGTTTGTACCAGTGTCGATTGTGTGCGTAACGACAGACGTGCAACCCAGCGCGGTGTGAGGAAGGTCGAAGGCAGAAGTGAAGATCTGTAGAAGAGCGGCGAGTTGATTGCGTTGTGTGGGTGAAAGATCTGCGTCAATAGCTTGTTGAAGAACATCGGGTGGTATCGAAGCTGTCGCTATATCGCAAGAGCTGAGAACATTAACGTCTAATGACGTAGGTGTGGCAGGAAGAGTATTTACAAGCGCAGGATCAAGTTCTTCAATACGACCGAGACACTCGCCAAGTAGCAGGACGGACGGGCACGAAAATGGATTTGAGACGTACATTGCACTAAGGCCATCTTCGAACTTCAGAACAGCAAATGGGAGCAGGAGGCAGGGATGGCGTGAAGCGGCGTCGGAAGGTGTGAAGAAGACAGTCGAAGTAGTAACGCTTTCACAGGAGAGTGGAACGAGGGCAGCAGAAAATGGAGGAATGTCTGTGTTATTGGCGACAAGGAGTTTTGCAGACTGGGTAGGGACATCACACAAGACGGTATCACAAAGAGGTAAAAAGGAAACTTCCGCGCGGGCGCAGTCAATAACGGCACGATGAGTGGAAAGGAAATCGTAGCCCAGGATGATGTCGTGTGAGCAGTGAGACAGTACAATAAACTCGGTGGTGTACAAGACGTCTTCGATGAGAACACGGGCCGTGCACGCCACTGAGGGATGAATGCGCTGTGATGAGGCGGTGCGAAGCGAGAAGTCGGAAAGCGCGGTGGTCACCTTGAGAAGACGACGGCAAAGAGCTTCACTGACGGATACGGCAGCGCCTGTGTCGACAAGAGCGAGTATTGCGACGCCGTCGACAAACACTCGTATTACGTTGGCGGGAGAACACGGAGGACTTGAAGAGTTCGAACCAAGCGCAGTTCTTTCCCCGGGAACTGCGACTGCTAGTTTCCCTCAACAGTGCCGGTAGAACGTCGTAGCGGAGATGGCGAACGGCGACGAGGGGAAGATGATCGGCGAGTGGTATATGTTTGATTGTCGCGAGATACAAAGTCGGAACCGGGCGGAGTTCTCGGCGAGGGCTGGTCGGTATCGTAAGAGTAGTTCCAAAGGTTAGGGCGAGATAGTGGAAGGTGTTGGCGGCAAAGGCGTGCGACATGACCCGGCAGCCCACACGAGTAGCAGATTGGCCGGTTGTCCGCGGCACGCCAAGGGTTCGTAGGGCGTTGGCGTACCCTTGGAATAGGGACCCAGCCAAAGGCGAAGGAAGGTTAGAAGGAGCGGCCTGGTAGGAAAGAGGTCCTGATGGCATTAGCGGCCTGGCCGCAACTTGGGCGTACGTTAGTGGTGCCGTTACTTGCGCTGGCATGGGGCTGGTCGGCAGAACTGGGCTGGGCGGGAGCACGGAACTGGGTGGAAGAACATCAGCGATGTGGTCTTGCACGGCACGCCGTACGGTAGGGGCCAAAGACGGAGCCATGTCAGGGACAAGGCGGCCAGTATCCTGTAACTGAGGGACCAGTGATAGCTGGCGGGCGACCTCTTCTCGAACGAAGGCTTTGATTTGTTGAATTAAAGGGCTGTCCTCTGACAGAGTAGAACCGCCCAGAGCTAGTGCAGAGATGGTGTCGTCTCTAACACCGCACCGCCGGGTAGAAGCGCGCTTCTTACGAAGCACGTCGTAGCTCTGGCAAAGTTTGATTACGTCACAGACCGTGGCAGGATTTTTCACCCATAGCATCTGGCACGCGTCGTCAGTGATGCCTTTCATGATGTTTTCTATCTTATCCGCTTCGGACATTAAGGGGTCAACACGCTTGCACAGGTCAACTATGTCTTCTATGTAACTCGTGAACGACTCTTCGGCCTGCTGAGTGCGCTCGCGCAAGCGTTGTTCTGCTCGGAGTTTGCGAACTGCAGGGCGGCCGAACACTTCCGCAAAATTCTTCTTAAATGCAGACCAAGATGGCAGGTCTGCCTCATGGTTGCAAAACCAGAGGTTCGCCACGTCAGTCAGGTAAAAGATAACGTTACCTAATTTGGTAGTGTCGTGCCATCGGTTTTAAGTACTGACACGCTCGTACGCCGACAACCAATCGTCGACGTCTTGATCGGTCGTGCCACTGAAGAGACATGAGTCACGCTGCCGTAGAGCTCCAGAACATAGGACCGTGGTTGGGAGGAGCGGCGATGTTGAGGCAGTATCGTCCGGCATGGTGGAAGCAGATGGCAATGTGCGGCTTCTTAGTTCCAGGGTGGACGGGAAAGTACCCAGCAGCACCTGCACCAATTGTAGGGGTGTGTTTATTCGGTAAACCCAGGTGGATCTAGCCGCTCAGGAGGAACTCGCTGTGGAGCGTCAGGCGTGGCGAATCAGCAAGGCAGCAACCGACTTCTTCGTCCTCGAGTGTGCCAGCACGCGATGCATGGCAGTGGCTATGAAGACGAAGATTACCACACTACACACAGTATGCAGTAGTTTGCTTGAGGCCCACCCGCAAATGTCTTAGGTCACTGAGCACTCGGCACATCAGGCGGGCCTTCACAATAGCTCTACGTCCATATGTAACTGTTTACGACGCACGCACGTGTACACTGTACAAAACGCTGACGGCCGACGTGGGGCGATCGGCTATTATCGTCCGGAATAGCACACGCGGAGCGTTCGGTCACAGCGCGCAGGTCATCAAGCCCGCCTGTTCGATGTATTCACACAAGCTGACGTGTGTTCGCGCGCACTACCCAGCGGCCACAGGAGCACAGGTACGCTGTCCGGGATTTACCCCCTGCTCTCTGTAACCCGCCAGCAACTCACGGCGTTGTGCGGCTAGCGCGGCGCAGTGCAGTAGATGTTCGAGAGTTTCTACCGCGCCACAGCCGTCACACACGTCACTGGTGGCAAGTCCGTGGCGCATTTGTTGTTCCCTACGATGTGATTCGGAATATACAGTTTGCATGGCATATTAAAAAAAATAATAGAAACTGTCAAAAAAACACCACGTTTTAAAATTATTGACAAGGTGCAATCCTTGTCTGCGCTGATCGCGAGCGCGTGCCTCCTCGATGCGAGGAAACCGAAAATCTAACGTTGAGGTGCTGGCCCTGCCCGGTTCGTTGCCGCTCTGTGATCTGTGGTCCTCGACGACTTTTTGGACTTTACTCCGTGACATCTGATGCAGGTGTTGGGTAGCGTATTACCATGGAGGAAGGAAACAACTTAGGAGAGGCCCTTGCCATTCCCAATGCATTGGAGAAAGTGTGGCGGAAGTGACGTCAAAATTTAGGGTTAGCCAAGTCGGGCCATTAGCAACGGCGACGCTGTTGCTATGAAAACTCGGGCCACTAGCAACAGCGTTGTGAGCGTCGCGGAGAAAGAGAATGCGGAGGGTAAAGGAGGAGGAGAGACGTTGCAGCGTCCGGTCGCGGCGCAGCCGCGCCGGCTTCAAAAAAAAAAAAAAAATGGCGTCAGGGCATCTCCTAAGTTCTTTCCTTCCTCCATGCGTATTACCGTACGTTCCCCGAAAACTGCAGCAACGGAAGTGCCGGGTGCGTCACTAAAAAATAAAACACAACCTTACGTTTTGTTCGCCATGAAGCGCAGTAGGGAAATGTAAATGCAATGTTAATAAAATAGCTTTATGAATTGAAATTACAAAGAGCGTAAAACATTGGTGGCGTCCGTCGCGCCATCTTTACTACGTTGAATAAGGGAAGTTGAAAAATTGCCGCGTCGTAAATCCGTTAAAAAGAGTTTAAACCATGTTTAAAGGCGATAGTTGCTGAGAGCTGTCTCTGTGAACGCAACCTAAAGGTCACATATACACTCACTGAAAAATTGATTACGGTGAAGGCATGGTGAAGGTAACTGCATAGTGTAACCGTTGTCATACCGTCACATCCTGGCTGCGTTCGTGACTGGTTTTGCTGCAATTAAGAACAAAAAACATCGTATTATGTAATCTAAAGGGGAACATACCCCAGGAAATATAGTCGTAATTCATTGGAACGTTGTGAATTAAAAAGCAATAAAACATCGTACCTACAGGAATCGAACACTTGTCTTACAATCAGGTAAGTGGTGTTAATTCATTGCGCCATAGAAGCGATGGGTAGTGCGGCTTTTAAATGCGCTCTTATTCGTTTTGATTCAACGTACTAAAGATGGCGCGACGGACGCAACTGGCATTAACAGATGATTACCAGGCTTACTGCAAGCAATTTTAATCCAGCAAACTATTTTATTGCGTATGCATTTTAGCTTATGCACTGCAATGTATGCTCAAAAAACATATAGCTTTATTCACTTCCTTTTTGTTGTGTTTTATTTTTTAGTGACGCCACACGGCACTTCCGTTGCTGCAGTTTTCGGGGAATGGCAATAGATCTATGCACTATCAGGTTTAGCAGGCGACAGTTGTGGCATCCCTGTGTTGCGGAGACGCCATATTGTTGGATGGTTTGAAACTAAAAGCACAAAAAAGAATGTTTCCGACGCTTCGGCGCCAGTCTATCGGCGTCCTCCCTGCTGCGCGCCGTTCATTTGTTGGAAACTTGATCCAACCAGAGCTCGGATTTCACCGACGCCGTGTCATGATTCGCCGTAGGCCCTCTCTCTCTTTCTTTCTCCCTCTCCGACGTAGCGTTGTGCGTGTCATGGTTGCCAGTGAAGCTGCAATGATGTCACCTGAATAAGCTCTATACGCTGTTGGGTAACGCCACCCATGCTCCGAACACCTCCAACCAGCCGAGACTCAAGCCCTCAGGGACCTCCTACCATCGAGGTTATGCCTACCCATCAGTGTAGCCAACGGCGTCAAGGTCTTGAGCCAGAATTCGCGTCTCTGCGGTTTCACCGTACTGCTAGGACGCTTACTCTAGCACCACCTTCGTCGACCACGCAACTATGATCATGCAAGTAGATAGCTCTGCGCCGTCCTTCGTGTTGCAGCAGCTGTGGGAGATAGCCCCCTTCCAAGCTTTCCAGGCGATGACCTGGAAGCCTGGCTAGAGAAATTCGACTGCTTAGTTCGCTGCCGCTCCGTGGTACTCGGTGACTTTCATCGATACTTTACTCTGTGATAATAAACATCTGAGCGGCGGCCAGCGGGAAATAAAAGGAAAAAGGAGAGGATAGCGAGTACAGAGTAAAACCCTTTAGTAGAGAGGGGAGCGATAAGACCCCACCTGGCCATTACCGTCCTGTAGGGCATCTCCTACGAGTACCTGGTCTAGCGACTGGTAGACACTTTAGGCCGAATGAGGCATATACTGCACTGAAGGATGGGCATGTACTGTGTTATCGAACCTTACCAGAGAGGCAACAACTAGGAGTAGGTTTCCTTGTCGATAAGTATATAGCGGGTAATATAGATGAATTCTATAGTATTAATGAAAGGGTGGCAGTCATCGTAATTAGGCTTAATAAGCGGTATACACTGAAGGTTGTACAGGCCTATGCACCTACATGTAGTTATGATGACCAGGCAGTTGAAAGCTTCTACGAAGATGTAGAATCGACAATGCGAAAAGTAAAGACGCAGTATACTGTACTAATGGGCGACTTAATGCCAAGGTAGGGAAAAAGCAGGCAGGAGACCAGGCAGTAGGTGACTATGGAATGGACCTTCGAAGAGATCAAAGAAGCCCAACTGGTCACGCAGATAGCCAGGCTCCAGCAGACCCCTACGGGGCGCTCGCTTCTTAGGCGACTGGGGCTAGGTGCAACTGCGGAAATCGAGAATCGTACTGCGAGCATACTGGACGCAATTCGCCAGACGCTAAAGCTTAGCTCCCTTCCCCGGAACATGGACCCCAACTTGCATGTGGCCCGTAGAGCAGCCCGGGCGAAGTATGTACAAATAAATTTAGCTACAAAATCCACAACGTTATACACGGACGGGGCTCCATATAAAGGAAGCTCGCATAACAGCGCAGTGGCGGTAGCTATTGATTCCAACCTAAAGGAACTAGCTAGCGGATCAGTCAGGGAATGCACGATAACAGAAGGGGAGGAGCTGGCCGTTGCTCTTGCGCTGGTAGCCGGGTATCGAAGCAACACGTCCCTTACCATTCTTACAGATTCGAGAGAAGCGTGCCGTAACTACATGAACGGCCGCATAGGTCGCGCCGCGCTCAGGCTCCTCCAGAGCGCGGCCCCATCAAAAGTCAAACACAACATCTACTGGGTGCCAGGACACACCGACATAGCGGGGAACGAACGCGCCGATGAGGTAGCTCGAGGGTACACGAGCCGAGCTTCCTCCCAATCGGACGATCTACCCGAACGAGTCTGCCCTACGTACTCAGACATTCTGAACTACTATAAGGGGGTACGGATCCGCTATCCGCCGCCTGCATCGGGATCTAAAACAACAAGAGGCAGTGTACTGGCGAAGACTGCAGACAGGAACATTCCCTAACCTGCATATCCTAAGCAAAATTTACCCGTCACGATATCTGGACACCTGCCCATGGTGTGGTAGCAAACCTTCGTTATACCACATCACGTGGCAATGTAGAAATAACGATAGCTTTCGTAAAGACCCGAGTGCGGAACAGTGGGAGAGCCGGCTCTCCAGCGGCGATTTGGATTGCCAACTAGGTCTAATCCAGCACGCCCAGCGAGCAGCGAAGCTCAGCGGAGCCCTGGAATAGGGGCACCGACCCTGTGAGAAGACGGAAGATGGACCTCTTCTGCTACTAGCACAAGACCTTCCTAGAGAAACTAACGTATTCCCTATCCTATCCTATGGAATTGGTTCTAGGAATAGCAGGGGGAGTTACCAGTTGAGTTTGCAGAGCGCAATAACTTAACAATCATGAATACTTTCTTCATCAAAAGGAAGAACCGGAAATGGACATAGAAAGTCCTAACATTGATCACTAATGGAGCATTGCCATGGCTGACTGGTATGTGCCTGGGTACCGGTTAATCACTCAAAGAAAATAGCAGGGCATCCCTTCGCGCAAGTATGTTCACGTATACAGCAATCACAGCGTTCACGAGGTATCGTCGTGCCCTTGCTTTCTTCGCGGTTCTTTACCCTGCCCCTGGGTATGTAATTGTATTCTCATCTGCGTGTATTTGTTTTTTTTTTTTTACAGACTTGCATTACTTTATTGAAACGACTGCACAACGCCTGAAACACATCGAAAGAGGATTGCGACGCTCATGCGCCGCTGGTGTCCATAATGGCTGTAAAAATGTAGCGGGTAATCATCTCCTTTGTGCCCCACTGTAGACGCGTCCTTCTGCTAAGTAGGCGTAGGAGTGTCTTGCACTGATACTTGACATTACTGACCCATGTTTTGCCTTTTCCGTCTTGGTCAAAATACGCCCGCAGAATTAATATGCTGGATTGGCGTCGAATAAATTGGCCGGACATATTATAGTTTGTATAGTCCTCGGACTGCCCCGCCTGCTTGTGTGCGTCATTAAGAATTACAACGCATTCAGTGTTCTCCGGTGATGTGGACATGCCCACTGTGACCAACCAACCCTCAAAAAGCAATTATTTGCTGTCTAAACTATAGAGATGAAACGAAAGCTTCCGTCTCTGTTTCATTTAACTAGGACCAAAATACATTTGGACTGTATTCCTCAGTACATTTCAGCAGCACAAGTCCTGCTGAAATATGACTCGCATATACTACTATCTGGAGGCCAAAGGCCAGTGCCCTCTTTTCGACATTCAGTGCTGAGCAAATTTTCAAGCTTTTTGAGGGACACGTTTTGGTGTCAGGTTTGGGGAGGATGGTGTGGGCGAAATTTCTTCAGCAGATGGGGAGGGGGGGATGGAGGGCCTACAGGGAGGTCTGACGCCGCGGAGGGATGTTACTCTCTCTTATTAATTAAATGTAAAGGTAGGTCAACGTTTTCTGCCAAATGTAACCTGCAATTTATACCAACACCCATCTCCTCAACTCTCACCTTTTGACACTGTATATACCTCTTGGAATTCTCCGAAAGAAAACATAAAACTCTTCTCTCAGAATCGTTTGCTAGGCTCAATAGTTAGTACAATCAGTCTTTGTCTCACTGTAGTCACATGACTGGCAAGATTGCATACGATATTTAAGAGTAAATAAATTGGCACGAAACTTTGAACGGCATTAAGTAAGCTCGGATATGCGGGATTGCAGTCTTGAATAGAAAAAAATATTGTCTGAAAGTCCAGGGGGCGGCGAGGAGGTGCCGAGAGGGGGAGGGGGAGGAGATGAAACCGACAACTGCGAATACCCATGCACCAATAATTACACATTACCCTTCGGTCAATTTCGGCAGTTGGTATGCCATGGCTTTAGAAAACTGCGATTTTTACGACCCTTACGCACTCGCTTCTGTTACGAACGCTGTCAGCTTTAGCACTTAGTTGAGGAAAAAAAAGTAGTAGTTGTGCAGGAAGAAAAAATGTGTTTCAGTTAACTGTCAAAATATCTCGAATCGCCAGCTGGGGAAGTGAACGAAAAGAGCCGTTCAGGAGAAGTGCCACGTGCAAGACCGTGGCGCGTAGTTCTATATTTATTTATTTATTTGCTTACAAATACTGCAGGCAGCAGTGCTGCCCAAGCAGGAGAGAGTTACAAAAGATAAGTATGCACAGAGCACTCAAAAGCATCAATATTAGTACATTCAACAACCGAAGCAGGCAGGCGATTCCATTGTCCGATTGTGTATGGAAAAAAAGGATCTTTTGGAACTGCTTAGTCCTGGCAATGAATGGCCTTATCACTGTTGTGTGGTATATTGGTATATTGTGTGGTATTTTGTGTGGTATATTGATTGGTATATCGATATATTGAATATACTGAACGACCTGCGAGATTTCAATTCGTATACCGCGCGACTTTCATATGACTATTCAGAGGAATTACAAGGGTATAATCTGTGTGCTCCATAAAACCAGTAATTCAAAATGTCCGGGTTCATCGTACCTAGGCGCGCGCGCGCGCGTGTGTGTGTGTGTGTGTGTGTGTGCGCATGTATGTGTGTGTGTGTGTGCGTGTGTGTGTGTGTGTGTGTGTGTGTGTGTGTGTGTGTGTGTGTGTGTGTGTGTGTGTGTGTGTGTGTGTGTGTGTGTGTGTGTGTGTGTGTGTGTGTGTGTGTGTGTGTGTGTGTGTGTGTGTGTGTGTGTTGGGGGGGGGGTGGAGGGGAGGGTTGAGCAATGCCCTACACAAATTATGAGAAACAAAAGTGTGCGCTTTACGTTCGTACCGTTTCCCCTTCCTCCGAAAGCCTTACCTTCTTGGCATCCCTTCTGGACTACAGAAATTCTTACTCGAAGCACTACAATTCGTTCAGGTTCAAAGTTCAGTAGGCTTTGCTATTGTTTTTTTTGCACTTCTATATATTCCATCTGGTAGTTTTTCAAATTTACCTGTGGACCACTTCAATGGGTTTCCTTATTGTTGTTTAGATCGAAAGAGAGGGAAGAATACCCTAATAACGGCCGAATCAGCGCCTTAGAGATGCGAGACATATACATCGATTTCTCTACAGCAGCACTGTTTGTGTGAAGTCGGCGCCATTTTCAGAGTTCCCTCACGAGATTGCGTGTATCAGTGCACTTTTTGGTTTGTTCGTGCTTGCACGGGCGTAATAATGAGTGAGAAGTTGCGATAAAATAACGTGGACAACAAAACGTCTTTGCTGCCGGGGCTACGATAATATAACGAAATTATAGAATTGAACATATAATAGTTCTAAAGAAAAAAAAAGGAAGAGGAATAATTCCTAGGAAGATTATTATACGTGTCCGTCTTGCGATGCGGCTTTTTCTCTTGTGCATAGGTCTCGTTTCAGCGTGAGGGCAAGAGGGTTCTTCTGCGGTAGTCGACATCGTTCCCGCGCGAGGGTTAAAAAGACCCCGTCAACCCACAGCGGGGAATTCCTGGAAATATTGCATAGAGACATCCGCTTGCTCGCATGCCTTCTCCAGCAGGGGCTGGACGGGAGCGGCTGAACCCTTGTTCGTTTACGGACGATTTGCGTTTTAGTTACGCTCGAGAAGTTGCAAGCGTTGAGTCTCGCAAGTACGCACGAGCTGCAATAGACTATCTTGCAATTTTGGTATTACTTCTATCGGGACGCTTGCAGCTTAAATGGAATGGCTGACAGGAATGCATCGGGCTAGGTTGTGATTGATAAGCAGGGTGGTGATCTCAGCCTTTATAAATATACGAATGCATATTACCCATCGGTTGGTGAAAACTGCCATGCTCACGGTCAGTGATTGCAACGATATTCGTTCAAAACATGCGGGCGGCCGCGTATGCTCCCAGAACAACGCATGCGCGGCTGGCGCATATGATGTAGCCTTGCTATCTAGCCCCCCCCCCCCCCCCCTATGTTTTATGTTGTCCTCTTTCTCGTGCCTGATTGCAGCTTTTCATACAGATATGCAGCTTCCGAAGTCCTTGGTCTTTCTATGGCCTTTATTATTATTTTCTTTTTATTATTACCGCGGGTGGTCTCGAGCATGCCACCGCTCCGGATTATGCAAGCAGTTACCACTCACCGCCCATGATAGCCACTCAAGAAAGGTGCCAGCAGGACAGCAAGGCTCAGCGCGGCGCATTGCTGGCGAAACTCAACAAAACGGCTCGAGAAATGGGCGTATGTCTGCGGTGAGACGGGCCGTCACCACCGAGAGTTTAGCAAGGCCTGTGCATCCCCTTCTCTCCCAGCAGCGAAACGTCACGACAGCGGATGGGCGATAAACGATCCGCAAACGAAATTGCACGCACGGGTGTGAGCGAAGTGGCAAAGGGAATCAACGTGACTGGACTCACATCTGCGCTCACAGCTTCATCTGCTCGCTCTTTTTCGCCAATCCGCTGTCGTGACGTATGCTGCTGGAGTGCACTGGCCTTGCCGTCAAACTCTCGATGGTGACGGACGGGCGCTATAATCGCGTCCCTGGGGTGTTTGCACATGACGCCCAGAGGGCAAAAGGATCGACGCAGCTTGGATGTTCTCGGGTAGTTGACGAAATAAAGCATTTCCGTCATGACAAGGTGTCCAGCGCAGGGTGACTGCAGTGTTGCGATTAGGATCATGGGATTCCATTAGAATGCCGTATTCCCAGAGAATATGCCTTGGATATTGCGTATTGTTTTCGTTGCAGTTGATGTCTATGATGGGTCTGCGCTCGAATAAATCCGAGCCGTCACTGAACTCGGAGGCATGTCAATCGTAATCTACGACATCGATGAGCTATCACGAAAGATAATTTGACCATATTCGTGAAGCCAGCAAGAGGAGGGGGGGGGGGGGGAGTGCAGCCGACAACTGCGAACACCCGTGAACCAATAATTTCCCATTGCCCTTCGGTCAATTTCGGCTGTTGGTAATGAACAAGGTCTGAAAAACTGCGATTTTTACGACCGTTTTTGTCTCGAACGCTCTCTATTTTAGAAGTTGAGAAAAAAGAAAGTAGTAGTTTTGCGGGATTCTTTGGTTTTCATGTCTTGACTAATCACGGTGTGTGAAGACCGTCTTCAAAGGCGAGAGCCTTCCGTTACATGTAAAGGTGGGCCATTTTCGTCACGCTGAAGGGCCATTTATACCAAACCCCTAGAGACTGGGTCATGCTAGCGGAGTTTGCGGAAACGCGAATGTGTGCTCCCGTTGTACCGGACTTCATGACGCTGAGTCATGCACCGCACACATTCTAAGGTGTCCAAACTGCAACGGTCCCCAGGACGCTTCATTTAGAGACTTCTTGCGGCTAAAAGACGAACGTGTTGTCCTAAAGCTAATTGTCCGAGACAAATTGACGCATCGCGAAGCCACTGCGATTATTCGCAGAATACGTGCCAGACGCAAAAGGAATTCCAGAAAGGCCACTGACAGCAATAGCCGCGCCGATGTGCTGCTGGAGCCATCTTCTCACCCTCCTCCTGTTCCACCTCATCCCCAGTGTGACCCGTCCGCGCTCTACGGACAAGAACGGCCCGATGGCATAAGGTCCGGATTCATAGCCACCGCATCCGCCATTTCGTCCTCCTGAGGCGCCTCAGCGTAAGCTGCCACCATTCATCACAGCTGCCGGTCCGGAAGGGCTCCCGGAGCAAGACCGCCGAACCCTTATGATCTTAAGGACACTGGTTGACGCCATTAGACCTCTCCTACAGGCGCTGCAATCCTCAATTGCTCGAAGCGTCTTACGTGTGCTAGACATATTGGGTCTAGCGCTACAGGATCTTTAAACCACAATGACTGGCCAACTTCCCACGTTTCGTGAGGAAGTCAGAGACGCCACGATCTTTCAGTGTAAGGAAAGAGGCCTGAAGTCGCGAATCTCAAGTCTGCGCCAATACGTCGTCACTAACTACTTCCCGATATTGGTCGTATGCAAACATAACTTATCCCAAGTAATCAGATTATCCGGGCATGAATCCTTCGCCCCTACATGCGGGGAGCGCAGCAGTCTTGGTATAGACCAACACCGTGATTACAAACAAAGGGGGCGCTCGCGGCGCCGCAGCCGACTGGGGGAGGAAATTAGGGTTAGCGTCCATAGGAATATTTGGAATCGAAATATTCCAAAGCAGTTTTCTCATTTCACGGGGCACCTGTGATGTCGTGTTTCTGTACAAAGCAACTATGAACATCCTAGAACAGATCGTCAAAATATGAAATCTCATTACCGAGGCGAAGTATTTTTAAAATACCGCGCAGTTGTCAAACGCCATACGACAATATGAACCGAACGAGATTCGCGCATTGCAGCAGAGGACAGCGTGGCGATACCCACCGCGGCCGCCTCCAGCTCCGGAGCGTCTGCTAGCGACAGCGGGTGGTACATGGTCGTCTGCAACTGTGCGCGGTCAGTTTATCGTGCTGTGAGCGGTCCCGCAAGTCGTCAGACTTGCATTACTTGCAAGATAATGTAGTGTGTCATGCAACATGACGTCGGGGCGTCGTACAAGACGTTCATTAAAAAACGAGAAGTGTTCAACGCTGCTGAACCGAGCAAAATGTTGCGGTAAGTTGTGTTTACATGTATTTCTATGGGATCGCCCTCTCAATTCCCACCCCGATACGTTTAGCGGTGTTTTAAAAATACTTCGCCACAGTAATGAGATTTCACACTTCCACGAGATTTCACACTTCCACCGAATAACGACATCACAGATGACCCGTGAAATTAGAAAACTGCTTTGGAATATTTCTCATCCATGTATTCCTATGGACGCAAAGCCTATTTTTCACCCCCAGTCGGACCACGCTGGCGATAGAAGCGCCACCGCATCGTGCTTACGTCACAGATCCGTGTTGGTATAGATCAACACCGATCTGTGACGTAAGCACGATGCGGTGGCGCTTGTATCGCCAGCGTGGTCCGACTGGGGGTGAAAAATAGGCTTAGCGCCCATAGGAATACATGGAAGCGAAATATTCCAAAGCAGTTTTCTGATTTCATGGGTCATCTGTGATGTCGTTATTCGGTACATACAGAGCAACCATGAACGCCCTGGAATATATCGTGGAAGTGTGAAATCTCATTACCGAGGCGAAGTATTTTTAAAACACCGCGAAACGTATCGGAGTGCGAGTTGAGAGGGCGGCCCATAGAAATACATGTAAACACAACTTACCGCCACATTTTGCTCGGTTCAGCAGCGTTGAACCCTTCTCATTTTTTGGTGAACGTCTTGTACGACGCCCCGACGTCATGTTGCATGACACACTACATTCTCTTGCAAGTAATGCAAGTCTGACGACTTGCGGGACCGCTCACAGCACGATAAACTGACCGCGCACAGTTGCAGACGGCAATGCGCCACCGGCGCTGTCGCTAGCAGACGCTCCGGAGCTGGAGGCGGCCGCGGTGGGTATCGCCAGATACGCTGTCGTCTGCTGCAATGCGCGAATCTCGTTCGGTTCATATTGTCATATGGCGTTTGACAACTGCTTTTAAATGTAATTCTGTCTAGCACGTATCACTGGAGCGACAGTATTATCAAGCTTATTTACCCTAAACGGCAGCATACGAGACTGTAAGCAAAACTGCGCGATTCGCTACACCCAGCTTGCCTTTTGGTAGTGTCTGGATTCATAACACAGGTTATTCGGGGAGTTTTAAAAGTAGACTGCCTCCGTAATGACACACCATACTTTATCACACACTTCTTCAAAGCGCTGGTCAACGTTTAACGACCGGCCACCACTTCTGATGCTCTGTGAAATGAGAAAAATGTTCCGCTAAGTTGTGTTTACATGTATTTCTACGGGTCGCCCTCCCAACTTGCACCCCCATACGTTTCGCGGTATTTTAAAAATACTTCTCCTCGTTAATGAGATTTCATACTTTCGTGATCTGTTCTAGGATGTTCATAGTTGCTTTGTACTGAATAACGACATCACAGGTGCCCTGTGAAATGAGAAATCTGCTTAGACATATTTCGGTTCCATGTATTCCTATGGGCGCCAAGCCTACTTTTCACTCCCAGTCGGCTGCGACGTTTGTAAACACGGTGTTGGTCTATACGCCCGTACTGACATGACGTACGTTTCCTGCCCAGTTCCACCGAATAATGACAATCACTACGCGTGCTTTATAGTCAAGACAAGAACGCTAGAATTCATACTAATTGCAGCATAGGTTTCTCTCTCTCCTCCAAGGTGAACTTATAAAGGCTAAAGGCTCTCACGGAGGCAACCCATGCTTCTTGAATCATTAGTGCGGATTTTAACGCCCGCTAATTACTATGGAGAAGTACTATAATCAACGCCAAAGAAAGGAATCATTTGCTTCCAACAATGATCTTCATCTAATGTAGGACGGCAGTCTGACTTACCTGCGCGGCTGTTTCTGCAGCAGTTTCCTGGAGCTTACATTAGTTTCACGGTCTTTGCACCAGTGTGTTCGCTAGTTTTGTGATCGGGAGACCCATCTAAAATTAAATTGACTTGGTGCGTAAGCCCCCAGCTGAACTCATGCACATCGATTGGACGGTATTTCAAAAGCCTATGCAGGAGGCCTGCAAGGAAGACCTCCCTGGCAGGTTCTGGGATACTATAGTTAATGCTATGAAAGTTGCTAGAAATCACGTCACGTCATCTAGAATGCGCAGATATTTTGATATTGAACTAGAACGCCTATACGCACTTCGGTGGCGAGAAGAAAGGCGATGCAGACGATCTTGTTCAGTGCTTAAATGATATGGGAGAAGCTAGACGTGCTCATAAAAAAATTAAACGAAGAATGTATAGGCTGGCGGACCAGCGCTGAAGCCCTGTCAGCACTTATATGCCGGAAGCCCATGTCCCTCATCTGGCAGACTGTGCGGGATCTTTGTATGCTTCGCCCATCAAATACAGCCGTTCTCTACGCTCGCTGTCTTCAAGATCGTAAGCAGATTGAAGTAGAAATTGACGTCTCCAAGAAAACTGTGGTGGGCAATGAATACCTCCGATTTACAGCGTCTTGCTCCTGCCTCACAGGAATCAGCTAGCAATGAATGTCATTTTTTCTCTTGAGGAAGTCGACGCTGCTCTTGCAGAATGTTGGGATGTTGGAATCACATATGCTGCGCTGTTATACCGTGGCTACGACGCGTGAGAAGAGCTCCTCAAACATTATAACCACTCTTAGCTCGATGGTATTGTGCCTCACTAATGGATATCTAGTCATCTGACACCCATACTAAAACAATGGAAATCTCCGCTTGACCTCACCTCGTACAGGCTAACAGCTTTGGCCAGTTTCGTGGGAAAGGTCGGGGAGAATGATTTTGACGCGCCTTGAATGGTACCCAGAGTACTATAAATTATACGCCAATGCAGTGGTCGATATTCGGGGTGGGGTGGGGGGGGGGGGGTGCTTCTGTAGTAAAAATCTTGTGTCCACGGTTCAACAACGAACGAATGAACCGCCTGTCCGCGGCAATCTTACTTGATGTGACCGGTGCCTACTACAGTGAGGCCCATGAAGTCATCCTTGATGTACTGGAAGCTGTGAGCATCGGTGGTCTGAGGTTTGCGTGGTTAGAGAGCTGTCTCACGAAAAGGTCAATTTTTATTTGGTGTGAAGATGACCAGACACCGGCGCATTATACCTACCGGGGCAGTGTCCTCAGCCCTGTTTAATCTGGTACTCATCGACCTTCCTAACACCGTTAGATATCATATGCCGATGTCACCTCCTGCATTTGGGCCTCCTCTATGAGGCGCTTCCAGGTGCGTGCAACACTATACAGCCGGCAGCAACGATAACTTATGTTCAGAAGCAAAGTATCAGCGTTTCACCGGAAAAGTCTGCGCTGGAGGCATGTACATAAAAATGTATGACTCCATATCTGGTGTCCATCGATGGTCACATCATTCCTTACTACAAATCTAATCGTTTCTTAGATCTTCTAATAGACCGCAATCTATCATGGAGCCCGTATTGCACTCCATTAAAAAAGCAGAAAAAAAAAACAGCTAGCATCTACCGCTCAGTTCATGGATCACTGCCTTGTCGTGGCGGAGGGGCTTGCGAAACTCGATGAAGTCGTGAGCTCTGCCTTTTAGGGCAACCCAAGATAGACAGGTCACGGCAGAGAGTTCTGACAAAATTGGATTCACTGGAGAAGGTAATGGCAACCCACTCCAGTATTTCCTGCCAAGAAAACCCTATGGCCAGTCCCAATAGCATTAATGATATGGCGCCGGAAGATGAGCCCCCCAGGTTTGAAGGCGTCCCACATGTTACTGGGGATGAACAAAAGGCGATTCCTAGTAGCTCCAGGACGAATGAAGCGGCTGGGCTAAAGCCAAAAGGACGCTCAGTTGTGGATGTGTCGGGAAGCGACCGGAAAGTCCGATGTTGCAAGGAGATATATCACATAGCAACATGGAATATAAGATCTATGACGCAAGGTAAACTGGATGTCGTCAAGCGAGAAATGGACAGATTGAACATTGATATCATGGGTATCAGCGAGCTCAAGTGGACAATAATGGGAGATTTTAACTCCGGCGACCATTATGTCTGTTATTGTGGGCACGAATCCAAGAGAAGGAATGGGGTCGCTCTCATAGTAAACAGAACAGTAGAATGGGCAAAGCAGTGCTAGGGTACAACCCCCAAAACGACCGAATGATTTCACTTCGGATCCAAGGTCACTCTTTCAACATAACAGTTATCCAAGTCTATGCACCAACCACTACTGCTGAAGAAGCTGACGTTGAGAGATTTTATGATTACCTGCAATGCCTTTTAGACCGCACTCCATCATCAGACGTCCTTTTTCTCATAGGAGACTGGAATGCTAAGGTGGGGAGTGAAGAAATATCCGGAATTACTGGCAAGTTCGGTCTTGGTGAGCCAAATGAAGCTGGGCAGAAGCTAGTAGAGTTTTGTCAAGAAAACAACCTGACCATAGCGAATACTTATTTTCAACAGCACAAGAGGCGCCTGTACACATGGACTTCACCAGATGGTCTGTACAGGAATCAGATCGATTATATTCTTTGCCAGCAGAGATGGAGAAGCGCTATACAAGCAGTAAAAACAATGCCTGGGGCCGATTGTGGCACCGATCATCAGCTTCTTGTTGCCAAAATTAAGCTTCGATTGAGGGAAACGCAGAAAACTAGAAGTCCTTTCAGATATGTTCTGGATCAAATGCCATCAGAATATGCTGGGGAAGTGAGGAATCGATTTCAAGAATTAGATCTAGAAGACAGAGAGCCTGAAGAGATGTGGACTGATGTTCGTGATATAATACAAGAAGTTGCTACTAAGGTAGTTTCAAAGCAAAAGAAATGCAAGAAAGCAAACAGGTTATCTGAAAAGGCTTTGCAAATAGCCGAGGAAAGGACGATGGCAAAAGTTATGGGGGAAAGAGAAAGATACAAGGTTCTCAATGCAGACTTTCAGAAAGTAGCAAGGACAGATAAGAATGCCTTCCTGAACATACAGTGCCAAGAAGTTGAGGACAACAACCAATTAAGGAACACAAGAGCCTGTATAAGACAATCAATGATATCAAAGGAAGCTTCTGTGCTAAGCTGGGCGTGATAAAGGACAAACGAGGCAAGGACCTCACTGAAGCCTCAGAGATAAAGAAGAGGTGGCAGGAATACACAGAAGAACTGTACAAGAAGGACCCGGATGTGCAAACCCAACATAAGACGGTTGTGATTACTGATCTCGAGCCGGGCATCCTGAAGAGTGAAGTTGAATGGGCCTTAGCTAGCCTTGCTAAGAACAAAGCTAGCGGAATTGATGGCATTCCAGCTGAGTTGCTTCAAAACCTCAACCATGGCGGTGTCAACATTCTGCCTACATTATGTCAGAAGATTTGGACAACCCTGTAGTGGCCACAGGATTGGAGGAGGTCTGTTTACATCCCCATCCAAAATAAAGGCAGTGCCAAAGATTGTTCCAACTACCGCACGATCGCGCTTATTTCGCATGCTAGCAAGGTGATGTTGAAAATCCTCCAAGGTAGGTTGCAGCAGTATGTGAATCGGGAGCTTCCGGACATGAAAGCTGGATTTCGCAAGGGCAGAGGAACTAGAGACCAGATTGTCAACCTTCGCTGGATCATGGAAAAAGCAAGAGAGTTCCAGAAACCCATCTACTTCTGTTTTATTGATTATGCGAAAGCGTTTGACTGCGTAGATCACAGCAGATTGTGGCAAGCTTTCCAAGAGATGGGAGTTCCAATTCACCTCATCTGTCTCCTCAGGAACCTGAATGAAGGGCAAAAGGCCACAGTCAGAACTGGGCATGGTTTTACTGATTGGTTTCCGATTGAGAAGGGAGTGAGACAAGGCTGCATACTGTCGCCCTGCCTATTTAACTTATATGCAGAGTGCATCATGAGGAAGGTCGGTCTGGACGAGTCTTCAGCTGGAGTGAAGATTGCTGGAAAACGTATCAACAACCTTAGATACGCGGATGATGCCACTTTAATGGCAGAAAGTGAAGTGGAACTCAAGAGACTTCTGATGCGCGTACAAGAAGAGAGTGAGAAGGTTGGGCTTAAACTGAACATTAAAAAGACAAAGATCATGGCGTCTTGCCCTATCAAGTCCTGGAGCATCAAGGGACGAGAAGTGGAAGCTGTGACAAATTTTCTCTTCTTGGGCTCCAAGATTACCCCGGAAGGAGACTGCAGCCATGAAATTAGGAAACGCCTGCTTCTGGGAAAGAGAGCCATGGTTAGCCTTGACCACCTAGTAAAGAGCAGAGACATTAGTTTGCCAATCAAGATCCGTATAACTCGTGCTATGGTCTTTCCAGTTGTGATGTATGGATGCGAGAGTTGGACTGTAAAGAAGACTGACCGCCGAAGAATTGACGCATTTGAATTGGGGTGCTGGCGGAGACTGCTGAAAGTTCCTTGGACGGCCAGAAGATCAAATCAGTCGATATTGTCGACCATAAACCCTGACTGCTCATTGGAGGGTCAAATTCTAAAGTTAAAGCTCAGCTACTTTGGTCATCTGATGAGAAGAGAGGAGTCGCTGGAGAAAGATTTCATGTTGGGAAAGGCCGAGGGTCGCCGGAGAAGGGATAGGCAGCGAACGCGATGGTTAGATGGCATCCTCGAGGAGCTGCAGATGAAGTTATGTGATGTTAGGAAGATAATGAGAGACCAGAAAGCGTGGTGTGACATGGTCCATAGGGTCACGAAGAGTCGGACACGACTGAACGACTGAACTGAACTGATACTCCAATCTCTTGGCGAAAAATCATGGGGCTCGTCGGTTCAGTAAATGCTGGAGTTGTGCGGATCGATATTTTTGGGATTCTTACGGTACGTACACCAGTACTTTTAAACATGTTTGAGACTAATTTGCGTGCCCTCCCGCCAGTACAGAATCAATTCCTTCGCACATGCCTGGGTCTCCCTCGAAGCGCACCAACATTGGGAATCATTGCACTTGCCAAAGACCAGCCGTTTTCGTCGTATATTGCAATAAGACTCCTTGCGAATGCACATACGCTACATTTAAAGGATTCCACAGCATCACCTTACGCCTGTGCCTCTGTAGAGACATATACTGCATTTGCAAAGATCATAGCCATGCAACAGTCGTCCATTCCGAAACAGTTCACACCAGCAGCACAACCTCCTGTGGCGGCTCGTGCGCGTGCACGAGCTGCAGACGCCGGTCAATGACATTTCCTGGACACTGCTGATCACGCCATGCCGGCGTCGAGTGGCCAAAGTCTACGCATATCCATTTTTGGTATCGCTGCCCGAAAGCATGTCCATATACGGACAGCCACCGACTACTCCCTTGGCACGGGACCTGCGAAAGGGCGAAAGCAGCGGGGGAGCTAACAAAGGCAGCCCACGGCTGCGGAGACCAGTCAACCCGTGAAAATGAGGCACAACAGGGTAGCGAAGGGGCATAAAAGAGGAGGTGAACGGGGGAGCGGGGAAGAACAATCGCAGGCAGCGGGCGAGACGGGTGAATGAAAGACGAGCAGGGCAGAAGACTGGGGCTATGCCATGACCTGGGAGACCGGGGTCTAGCCGCCGTTCAAGTTCGATCCCTCTCATCTCGCCTCCACGCCTGGCAGCGCATTCCACCGCCAGCTGAACAAATGCAGCAGCGGCAGCATTCAGCATTCCAACACCTGGCCTTGACGAAAGCCCAGCCCTTCTCGGTGCCCGTGCCGCACAACGCCGACGCACCGACGTAGTCCAGTGACGGCAAGTCGCAGCATTCGGTATTCCAGCCCTTCTTCGGAGCCCGTGCCGCACCATAGAGTCGCAGACCAGTGACGGTGAGCCGTAAGCGAAACTGAGCCAGTTGTTTTAATTAAATACGTTATCCCGAGTATGTGCCTCCATCTCCTCATGTCCAGCATGAACACAGGACCACTTTAAGTAACTCTAGTCATCACATTGGTGTCAGAAGTGGGGTCCATACTTAGATCATTGGGATCATTGGATCATTGAGCTGGACGGTACCTTCAGCGAGAGGAACTTGAGGCGTTGTCAATTTGGTTAAAAATGGAAAGAACCCAGTCCAGTGCACAGCCCTTTGGGGCAAGCGTATTTGCTTTAGCTAGCATGGTAGAGAAATTCACTGGTGACGATAAAGGGCCGTCTATCACATAATTTTTTTATGTTAGAACAAGTAGGAAATATGGGTGGTTTAACTGAAGAATAACAGCTGGGGATGGCGAAATGTCGAATGTCCGGAGCAGCACATGGTTTTGCCTGGAGAGATTAGAGAGTAAGAAACGCCAGAGCACTTGCGGAATTTAAGATACCGTTCAAATACTTTGACAGGGATCCTCCCAGTGCAAAGCTCCGGCGGTTTCTCGACGCTAGACAGAAACCGGGAGAAGACGCACGCGCGTTTGCTTCCCGCCTTCGCTTCCTTGGTAATGACATTCTAGCGCGAGAGCCAGGGCCTGATAGTGCTAAGCAAAAGCACGCCAAAGAGCTGCTTCTTGAACATATGAAGTGCCAGTTTATCACCGGGCTGAGGGATCCAGTAGCAGGTTTGTCCTGTCGAAGGCGCCAACTCTTTTGAAGGGGCTGTTGAGGCAACCGTAGACGAAGAGCGCAACGAGTTGCTAGTCTCCAGTGAGCAAAACGTGAGTTTGGTAACTGAGCCAAAAGGAGTAAGCACAGATGCAAGCGTAACCCTGCTAGCCGATAGGCTACCGACTGGAGGCGCTCCTTGCGGAAGGATTAAGACCAAAAAGAGAGGCAATTTCTGGAATTGTGAAAGGCAGATTCGCTGCTATGGTTGTTGCGGTTACGGGCACGCAGCTAGAAACTGTCCCAGGATAAGCCGCGAGTTTGGTAGGGCTTATGAGCAGCAGCTTATACGCTGACGGAGGCGGAACAAAAAACTATTGTACCAAAAAACGCATAGAGTCCCCCGCAGCCTATTCGGTTGTTGGGGAGAGCCCTAATAGCTGGGCTATTGTAAGCACGTTCGGAGAGTTCTGACCAATTTCCAAATTTGTGGTGAATGGGGTCACTAGCAATCGGTTGGTCGACTCTGGCTCCAGGATAACGCTCCTAAAGCAAAAGTTTTTCGATCTGCTGACGAGGAAGGGAGATAGGCGGGTGGGGATCACAGGAGCGGATCTCAGAACTGGAGGCCTGTACCTTTTCCGATTTACTATCAGAAACGAGAGCTTTGACCATCCAAACTACATTTATTCCGACGCTGTGTTGCTACCGGATGAGATAGCGGGTCTCGTACGTGGTTCAGGACATGCTGCGGCAACATGACATCGATCTCATATTAAGCCAGAACTACCTTTCCTGCTGCGGGTATCTGATACCATTAGAAAACCGAGATGCTGAGTATGTTGCACGGGTGGACTATGCGGAGCAGCGCGCGGAAGACTCGCCAAAACACGCGGGAGTTAGTATTCGGACAACAAGAGAACCAGTGGTGCCACCTCGGTCAGACATAATATGTGTAGGCGCGGTTTCGGCACACATTGATGAAGGACACATAGGATTGCTTGAACCTAAAGAAGGACTCGCAATAGGACTGAGTGTTGCGGGCTGTGTTGTCACGGTAGGGTCAAAGAAAAGGGTGCCTGTCCGCTTGTGTAACTACTCGCAAGAAGAGCGCCGCCAGCCGAAAAACAAATCTACATTTATTACGGATGAGGTCTCCTGTATTTGTGACAGGGGGTAGGGGTCTATCCTCGTAACGGAATTCAGTCGCCGGTAATCTATTAGCAATCGCAATGAACCGCCAGGTTTCTCAACCAGAAGCGGTGGCTCTTCCCACGGAGATTTGGTATGCTCAACAATGCCTTTCTCTGCCTATCCATTTCCTCTCTTTGTGAGTAAGGAATTCCTTAGGCCCGTTGGTACACTGGCGGTGAGTCGCCGGTGAAAATACGGTGCTTAATCACTCTCTAGATATGAGAGAGGTCGCAGTGGGGCATCTCATCCACCGCATCCGTAGTAAATAATAATAATAATAATAATAATAATAATAATAATAATAATAATAATAATAATAATAATAATAATAATAATAATAATAATAATAATAATAATAATAATAATAATAATAATAATAATAATAATAATAATAATAATAATAATAATAAATATAATAATAATAATAATAATAATAATAATAATAATAATAATAATAATAATAATAATAATAATAATAATAATAATAATAATAATAATAATAATAATAATAATAATAATAATAATAATAATCAATCTTTTTTTAATGTGCGCAGGAACAACCATATGGTCCTTGTGTTGCAGCTCAAAAAAAAAAAAACAAAAATGAAAAAGCACAAACATGTTTACACACACAGAGAGAACACACAAAAAAAGAAATAAATAATACATGAAATGAAACTGAGACGAAAAGTATCACGGAAAGTAAGGAATCAATGAGTAGCATCACTTATATACACAGTGAGAGAATTTTTGAGCACACCAGGAAAGAAAGAAAAAAAAAAGAAAAAACAGAACGGTAGATAGAAAAGAAAAAAAACCGCATCCGTAGTAAATAATAGTAATAATAATAATAATAATAATAATAATAATAATAATAATAATAATAATAATAATAATAATAATAATAATAATAATAATAATAATAATAATAATAATAATAATAATAATAATGATAATAATAATAATAATAATAATAATAATAATAATAATAATAATAATAATAATAATAATAATAATAATAATAATAATAATGATGATGATGATGATAATAATAATAATAATAATCAATCAATCAATCAATCAATCTTTATTTAATGTGCGCAGGAACAACCATGTGGTCTTTGTGCTGCAGCACAAAAAAAAATGAAAAAGCACGAACATGTTTACACACACAGAGAGAACACAAAAAAAGAAATAAATAATACATGAAATGAAACTGAGACGAAAAGTATCACGGAAAGTAAGCAAACAATGAGTAGCATCACTTATATACACAGTGAGAGAATTTTTTAGCACACCAGGAAATAAAGAAAAAAAAAAAAGAACGGTAGGTAGAAGAGAAAAAAAAAACAGATAACTGACATTGATTATAGTAATATAGAAATATACATAAAATAAACAACCATTCCAGGCGCAACAAGTGCATGGTACTTAAAACACAGGCTAGAAATACAGAATAATACAATAAAGAAGTAAAATTGAACAAGGGACAGTAAGATTCGAATATAAAGTTTAAAGTTGAAAAATAAGTAAGAAACGGATAAAAAGTAGTTCAGGATACAGACAGCATTGAACAGGAGAAAAAGCAAAAAGTGAAGTAAATACAATTTAAGGCTAGAAAGTGGGAGTTATATGTGATAAAGTACTATTTAGAATACAACGCTACGAACATCCAATGTAAATGAACAGAGCGAGTTTTGGAAGATGTCAAGGTGAGGACAAAAAGGAGGACAAAAAGGACAAAAATAATAATAATAATAATAATAATAATAATAATAATAATAATAATAATAATAATAATAATAATAATAATAATAATAATAATAATAATAATAATAATAATAATAATAATAATAATAATAATAATAATAATAATAATAATAATATTTACTACAGATGAGGTGGATGAGATCCCCCATTGCGACCTCTCTTATATCGAGAGCCAAGAGCAAGATAGTGTTGAAAGTCTCCTACATCGCTACTCCGATGTATTCGCTGCATTGAAGCTGAACTTGGGAAGGTGCGGAGTGATTAATCACCGTATTTTCACAGGCACTCACCGCTTGTACTGAGCATTGCGTCGTCGTAAGCTGCAGCGTTGGGCGTCGGTTCGTCGCTGATCTTTAATGCGCAGCCGGGGCAGTCGTCGGGCTACCTCTGCGCGGGGAAGGTAGGCGGCTACGTCAACGTTGTCCTCTTCCGTCCCGTGCGGTAGCATCGCATTGACTGTTGTCGTGCAGCTCCTTGCCATACACAAAATGAAACGGAGTCGCCTTTGTTGTCTCCTGGACGGTGGTATTACAGGCGAAGATCATGTATGGCAGGATGCCATTCCATGTCTTATGTTCGGCGTCCACGTGCATTGCAAGCATGTCGGCGATAGTTTTGTTCAGACGCTCTGTGAGCCCATTGGTCTAGGGGTGGTACGCTGTTACTCGTCGGTGGCTTGTATGACTGTAGTCCAGGATGGCTAGCGTCAGGTCCACCGTAAATGTTGTTCCCCTATCCGTGATGAGCACTTCTTGTCGTCCGTATATGATATGGCCCAGATAATCGCTAGGCACTCCTTCTCGGTCATCGAATAATTAGCTTCGGTTTTTGAGAGGGAGCTGCTAGCGTATGCAATAACTTCTTTTCCGGCACTCTTCTGAACGAGAACTGCGCCTAGGCCCACACTGCTTTTGTCGGTGTGAAGTTCAGTCTCGGCGTTTTCATCAGTGGCCTAGAATATCATTAGGTGACTGTAGCCGGCGCTTAAGTTCGTGTAGGCTTCTGTTTGCGACACTGCCCATTTAAAAGATATGACAGCGTTTGCAAGCTGCGTCAAAGGTTCGGCGATAGCGAAACGTTCCTCGATAATCGCCGGTAGTACGCGCACAGCCCAAGGAATTGGCGCACAGCCTTCTTGTCACCAGGCTGCCGAAACCGCGATCGCAGCTGTTTTCTGCGGGTCTGGGCGAACTCCATCCTTGCTTACGATATGGCGCAGGAACAACAGCTCCTCCTAGGCGAAGTGGAACTTCTCTGCTTTCAATGTTAGCCCCGACGACTTGATTGCGTCGAGCACTGTCCGAAGCCTTTTCACGATGGTCTTCTAAGTTCGCAGAGAAGACAGTGATATCGTCTAAGTATACCAGACAAATCTGCCACTTCAAGCCTACCAGTACGGTATCCATTACTCGCTGCACTGTTGCTGGTGCGGAGCAGAGACCAAATGACATCACCTTGAACTCGGAGAGGCCGTCTGGTGTGATGAGCGTGGTCTTCTCGCGATCTCATTCGTCGACCTCAATTTGCCAGTAGCCGCACTTCAGGTCCGTCAATGAGAAGTACCTTACATTGCAAAGCCGGTCCAGTGTGTTCGCGATGCGAGGATGGTAAACATCCTAGTTCGTAATGCTATTCAAGCGGCGGCAATCGACGCAGAAGCGAAGTGTGCCGTCTTCTTTACTAGAACGACTGGTGCCGCCGAGGGACTCTTCGATGGCTGGAAGACGTCATCGCGAAGCATATCCTCCACTTTATGTCGGCTGGCCTGGCGTTCTCGGGACGATACACGGTACGAGCTTTGACGAAGAGGTCAGGCGTGCTCGTGAGTGATAATGTGGTGCTTAGCCAACCAAGTTTGACGCACGTTCAATGCTGATGAAGTGCATTCGCTGTAGCTTTCAAGAAGTGTAAGTATCTGGTTTTGTCTGGTTCGGGGTAGGGCTGAGTTTATGTCGAACGCGGAACGATGGCCTTGGTCAGGCTGGTCTTCCACGGGTTCGTCGGGGAGGGTGAGAACATCTCGGATGTCTGCTAGCTCGTCGAGGAAAGCGACTGTCGTATCCTTGTTGAGATGCCGGTATTCTTCGGTGAAGTTCGTCACCAACACCTGATTTTGACCATTCCGGAAATGAACGATGCCTCTTGCAATGGCTAGTACTCTATCCAGGTGCAACTGGGTATTTCCCTTTACTACGCCTTTGGTGGTTTTGGTATCTCCGGTACTCACGGAGACTACGACGACGCTTGATCGGCGCGATATGCTCAATTACCCGTCGAGAGTAAGGTGACGTGCTGAACTTGCCGCAACAGGTATGGCTTTATCTGTCAAAAGCTTGATGAGCTTTGATCGAAGATCAATGATCGCCCTATGTTCATTAAGAAAGTCTGCCCAAAATCACGTCGCGCGAACACTGCTATAGGACAACAAAGCTCGTATAGGGTAAGTACGTCCATTTACGGTTACTCTTGCATTGCATCGCTCCGACGGAGTAATGAGGTTACCACCAGCGGTGTGAATAAGCGGGCCATCCCAAGCGGTCATTACTTTCTTGAGCTGGGAGGCAAATGGTCCACTAATGACTGATAGCCAGCTCCAGTGCGTACTAGGGCAATAGCTGTGCGACCGCCGACAGCAACTTCAAGGTCGCTTGTTAGCGTCCTCGCATTGCGCGTGGGCATTGGTGTCCTATCTCGGCTCCGTTGTGTACTGTAGTCACGGCCGGGGCACAGCGTTGTCACTTCGCTGGGTGGCGCTGTCGGCGTGGGGTATCGTCGTGCTGTTGGGATGTGTAGCGGTAGTGTAAATGTTTCAGCGCCGTCTCTCGTCGTCGGCGGCGGAGGATCTTCGTTTATTCGCCGGGTAGCAACCTCACCTCCAAAGATTGCGGTCTTTAGTTTTCCCTACAGGGCTAAGGGACCTTCCTCGCACGTAACTGCGGCCCGCCGACGCGAAACGTGCGCTGAACGGCGATGGAGGACGGGATAGGCGGCTTGACAAGGCGTACTCTGCCCTTTGCAGAAAGCCGTCGATTTCTTGCGGTCGCTCGCCAGGTCATGCTCGTGGGGCGTCGATGGCGAAACAGCGGAGGCTAATCAGTCTGTACGGGCAATTACGTAGAATGTGACCGGCTTCATAACAATTCCAATACACTATAGCGTAGCAAAAGACGAGGACACAAGAGCGAGAGACGAACACCACGAGCGCTAACTTCCAACAAATTTTATTCTCCTGAAGCATCATATATAAACGCCAGAAAACCATGAATCACATGTGCCAACAGTATCAATTCCTTAGAAAGCCGAGCTCTTTATCTGTGTAGAGGAGTACATAGATGAGTTCGGGTGTGTTGCTTTCCAGAACTCGGCGGGTGTGTCGGCGAGCAGTTTTTTAGAAATTTTAGCTATTTACTTGCAGTCAACGTTTATTAACTGGGAAGGAAAACCCTACCTTCAGAAAGAAGTGATATGCATCGGGTCGTGCATAGCGCCGATTCTGAGTAATCTGTTTTTATCCAAACTTGACAAGGCTGTTTCCAGCCACCTTGAGAGCTTGGACGTAATCAAAGTCTTTAGATTTGTTGATGATTTTTTTATTCTTGTTAAGTGTGACCATGGCTCTCTTGAGCCGAAAGCTCAAAGCATTGTAACTATCATGAAAGAGCATTTTAAACCGCTTGTTCTAACATGCGAATTGCCCATTAATAACTCCATTAGATTTTTAGATATTAACTTCACCTTTCACGCTCATCACATATGCTGGGCCTATCAGCCGCGTAGCGACAAGCCGATGCTGCCATATCACTCCGCTCATTTTAAACTTGTGAAAAAAGGTATTATCAATTTATGTTTTCAAAATTCTCTCCGGAAATCTTGTCCACACATGATGAGCGATAGTTTTCAAGAGCAGTCCAGGAGGCTGACTAATGCTGGATATCCCGCCCATGTTCAAGTTTCTGTTGCCGAAAAACTTCTTAAAAAAATGAAACCAGAAAATCAATACCACCCAAATCCGGTTCCTCGGGAACGGAAAAACCTTGTTGTTTTACCATATCTGTACAAGATTTCTCACAATTTGAAAAGAATTGGTCAACGAGTAAATGCGACCGTAGTGTTCTCGGCGCCGAAGAAACTTTCTACGTTGTGCAAGCTGAAAGAAACCAAGATACTTTGTTGGGCGAGTTGGTACTTATTCATTATTGATATAAACAGCGCATGTACTGTGGCTTTCTTGTTTCTTGTCCCTTGTTTTCGTGTTCGCGCTGTTTATATCAATAATGAAAGAAACCAACACCAAAAAAGCGGGCGGATGCACAATTAAGCACCAGAAGCCGTACGTCTCGTGCGATGAAGGTGTTGTATATAAAATTCCCTTGTCATGCGGGAAACACTATATCGGCCAGACGGGGAGATGTCTGAACGAGCGCCCAATGGAACACGCTCGCAACGTCAGAAACGGCCGGCAAGGTGGATCGCTGGTTGACCACATTCTCGAATGCAACTCAAAAACCTGTAAGCCTTTCTTTGATAAAAGTGTGGTAATAGGAAAAAGCAGAGAAAGAGTAACGCGCGAAATCATTGAAGCCGAAAAGATAAATAGTTCAGGATGCGCGTGTGTAAGCACACCTTCCATTTTCCTCTCAGATAAAGAGCTTGTCTTTCTAAGGAATTGATACTGTTGGCAGATGTGATTCATGGTTTTCTGGCGTTTATATATGATGCTTCAGGAGAATAAAATTTGTTGGAAGTTAGCGCTCGTGGTGTTCGTCCCTCGCTCTTGTGTCATCGTCTTTTGCTGCGCTATAGTGTATTGGAATCATGTACCAACATACCAACAAGCCCAAAAAACCACGCTACTGATTCACAACAATGGAAGCACAGGGGGCGGTTGTTCGAGGTCCTCCAGACATCGCGTTTCCTGGGGCTGGAAACTTGGCGGAGACTTGGCGGGTCACGTTATAAAGCAGGGCGGCGTAACGCGCCAGCAATGTTCATCGCAGTAGATTCTTGCGTCGAAGCCGTCGCTTGAGGAACGCCCAATGCTTGCTGGGCTTTTTCGAGACAACCTGCGGCTGCGCTGGCATCGGCAGGATTTGGCGCACGTCTTCTCGAACGACTTCACGGATGACCTCACGGAAGTTATCTCCGCTTCTAGCCGTGGCGTCGCAGTTTCTTGCAGAGAACACTTGAAAAGACCGGTTGTACTGTCGAGTCCGGGCGTCTAGGGTCCGTTATATTGAGGACGTTTCCCTGTCGAATTCGGCCATGGTTTGAGTGGGTTCCTCACGAGGCCAGCAGAAAGATTCTTTGACGCCGCGCATTAAAAAAAATTCGCTTTTATTTCCTCCATCATTTCATGGTATGCTCAGTAATATAGGCACTTCATTTCTTAGCATTATTTAGTACAGACTCATTTGGGCGCTGCATCTTGCTTTGGAAGAGCATTTCTACCTTTTCTTTCTTGACGACGCTTGTAAAGGCCATCAGAAGCTATTCTTTAAATGTTTTCCAGTCCTTCAGAAATGTCTCGTGATTTTCAAACCACACTCGGACAGATCCTTGAAGTGTAAAATAGATGCCTCAACTTTATAGCGTCGTTCCACGCGTTGAATCTTGCCACGCGGTTGAAGAGTTCAAGCCATTCTTCCGGACCTTCATCTGGCCGGCCGTGGAAGGTGTGGGGCTCACGAGGCTGCCCAAACGCGAGAGGATGTGTCTCTTCGGCTGGCTGCGTCTTCAGGGGCATGGTTTTCATGACCGGGTTTAGCCCCTCCACCAGATGTCACGTGGAGGTGATGATGTCTAAGGCAGCAAACGGAGGTAAATGTATACTTGAGATACGGAGATACAAAACGGAGATAATTGTACTGCCAGCTGTTGAAAACTACAACAAATAATGATTTCAGTGGTTCGCGTCAATAGGTCTGAACTGGAAAGGGCGGTGACAAGGCGAAGAGTGTCTTTTTCTTCAAGGACACGGTGCATGCTAGTGACTCTGATTAACATGTAAAGATGTATTCACTGAGTGCGTAAAATGATGAGGGAGTGTGTGGCTTTGCCTTTCGACCGGAGCGTGGGACCAAGAATATGGTGTTGCATTACTGCAGGTAGATGTGTGTTGCGGATAGTGAGAGAAGGGGTGATGAATGTTTTAGGTGGCGCGATGCAAATGGAACTTTACCGACTTTCTGAACGAACAGTGAGACATGCAATGATAAGATAATCATCAAGGATGTCTTCTGCCATTCGCAGCAGAGATGTGCAGTGACCAGACGTCCTAGACCTGCGTCAGGTAAGTTACGGATGAGAGTGCATCTGACCGAACCAGAGAGTGGCGCGGTGTTACTTGACATGGAAGGAACGTTTGCCCATACTTTAGCTAGGGTAATCAGGCTTTTATGTAAGCTGGATATTGGTAGGAGACTGTGTGTAGTTGCGATGGTTCGGAGGGAAGGAAATTGGAGAAACTAGCACGTTAGGAAGTAGGCAAAAATTTGAGTGGAAGTGAGCGAAGATGAGTGAAAAACTTCAGTAAAATGGCGAGTTGAGCGAGTTGGTACATAGTTAAACAAAAAACAGCGCAACATAGGAGACAAGAAAAGGGACAAGACGGGACAGCGCAGATCCCGTCTTCTCTCTTGTCTCCGTTGTGCTATTTTTTTTTTTTTTTAAACCTATGAGTGAAAAAGACGTCCGAGGGTGTGGGACGTGGCTAGTTTGCTTGCGGAAGGACCAATAATATGCGGCAGAAGGTGCCGTGCTCCCGTTTTGTCTGCCGTTTAGTACACCGCAGATTGCTTCCAATTACTGGGCATGAGGCCGTTAGCGTGCTCCTTCATTTGGATTTTGAGAAATGTGAGGTGCCACCATTATATCTTACTTTGGCGCTGTCGACGTAATCTACACATCTCATCGAGTGTACGAAATGTGAAGGAGGTAAGAGTAAATAAATGGTGCAGTAGAAACATTATCGCTGTGGTCTGGGGTGTCAAGACGTGTGTCGCCTTCCAATATGAGGAAAGAGTTGAAGCCTTTCTATTCGGAGTATGTGCCCGTAAAGCCCAGCCGTCAGTAACACGGACGGGAGTGCGCGAATAATAAATGGTGTTGTAGAGAGCGTTATGGCTGGAACGAAATGAATGCTACCTAGAGTTTTGTCTATGTTGGACCACCAAGCAGCATTGGAGATGTGAAGGCTGAAAAAGAAACACGGAAATTTGGGGAAAAAAGTTTTTTTCTTTCAGGGGAGGAAAAATGTGAAAAAACATTCCTAATGCGATTTCAAGGCTTTGTGACTGTTTACTTCCATTCTATATCTATTTTTTGTTTTGCAAGTCACTACAGCATGCCTCGACGAAAGAGCAAAGAGCAATTGTCATCGCCGGTTTTTAGGTTTTTATGGGGTTTAACGTCCCAAAGCTACATCAACTATAAGAACGCTGTAGAGGAGGGTTTCGGGAATTTCGAATAAAGAGGCGCCTTTAATGTGCACTAATATCCAGCAGTGGACAGGCGCCCTGCGTCTCATCTGCGTTGAAACGTGGCCGCCGCTTCCGAAATGGAACCCGTGTCCCCATAGCTTACTTGTCGAGTGTGCATGCCATTGCCTGTTAGAAGAGCGTCTTTCAGACGTTCGTGCTGCAAGAAAGTGGGCTTAAGGCAGGTCATACAGATGCGCCAGGCTGAACACAACAGATCTAATTTAATGCTTTATTTCACGGCTTAAGTTGAACAAAATGGCTGAACGTGCTGCCGAGTGATTAACGCGACGCAAAACCGCAAATGCTTTTAATGCGAGAGCATTTCCTGGCTCATGAATGCTGTGGAAAGGAATTATAGACGGATCTGTCCACAGGAATTGTGGGCAGAGCGTGTCCCCATGAGCTGACATTAGTGAAAAAACACTGGCGCCCCTGGGTTTCTTAAAGACGAAACCCTTACTTGGATCATGGTGAAAATCGCGTGGACGAGGTCAGTCCCCGAGATGTGTTGGCGAGATTCCCCGGGATATCGGTGGGGTTCTGGTATATAGCGACCGATATAGTTATAGTTAGTGATAAATAATGATAGTCAGTAATAAGTGAGAGAGAGACTATCTTCCTCTCTCTCTCTCTCTCTCTCGAGGAATCAGGGGCTTTAGAAGGGTCAGTCGCAGCAGGGATGCCAAAGGGCTTTCGCCGTAAGGGGATTAAGTGCTTCCTTGAAAATTTCATTTTAGATGTTTGCCATTACGCATAGAGAGAAAGAGAGGTGGGATATGGGAGAAAGGCGGAGCACAGATTAGTATTGCTTAAAATTTCGCAGAAGTTCCAGACAACCGGTCACATTCAAGGTCCCACCGCAGGCCTACTTTCCTTAGGAAGCGTTGTCCCACAGAAGCTGTTACGGGGCAAGTTCACAACAAGTGTTTCACGTCACATAGTTCTGGGTTTCAAATCCGCGTAAGAACGAATAGATAAGCTTCCCTGGCTCCGGAACGAGAGCACTAGACTACCGCCGCAGCCGATCACACCTCGTGTAAAACTGCAAAACATTCTTGCTTTGTACAGTAAACATCATCGCTGTCATGAAGTTTCAACTGCAACACTCTCATGCTGTGTAGGGAGCATCGTCGTTGTCATGAAATTCCCACTGATAAACACACTCGTGCGGTTCAGTGAACATCGTCGTCTTCATGAAGTTCCATGTGCGCCGCTCCTTCACTGAACCCAGTTAAATACGCCATACAAATTCGCCATCTAGCCGAGAGCACCCGAGGTCCGCTAGCGTAGTGTCAGGCGAATCCACCAGGTGGCGTTACAGAACTCGCAATTATTTCACATTAATTCACTTAAGCAGACTTAAATGCACCTTCGTGATTTTCTTATTTTACTCCCACTTTCTTCATTTTTCTTATGGTGCGCATCAGGTGTCCACCGAGAAAAGTGATGATACTGCGCCTTTCCTTGCTCAAAACCAACCCTCTTTCTTTTCACCCACGTAAGTTGATTTACCCGAATGCAAGGCTTCTTGCGGGTGATATTGGTTGTTGTATGGGTTGTTTCCAGAAATGCTATAGACCAACACCGATCTGTGACGTAAGCGCGATGCGGTGGCGCTTCTATCACCAGCGTGGTCCGACTGGGGGTGAAAAATAGGCTTAGTGCCCATAGGAATACATGGAAGCGAAATATTCCAAAGCAGTTTTCTAATTTCACGGGTCATCTGTGATATGTCGTTATTCGGTACAGAGCAACCATGAACGCCCTGGAATAGATCGTGGAAGTGTGAGATCTCATTACCGAGGCGAAGTATTTTTAAAACACCGCGACGTATCGGGGTGCGAGTTGAGAAGGCGATCCCATAGAAACACATGTAAACACAACTTACCACAACATTTTTCTCAGTTTAGCAGCGTTGAACCCTTCTCATTTTTTGGTGCCACGTCTTGTACGACGCCCCGACGTCATGTTGCATGACACACTACATTCTCTTGCAAGTAATGCAAGTCTGACGACTTGCGGGACCATTCACAACACGATAAACTGACCGCTCACAATTGCAGACGACCACGTACCACCCGCTGTCGCTAGCAGACGCTCCGGAGCTGGAGACGGCCGCGGTGGGTATCGCCAGCTACGCTGTCGTCTGCTGCAATGCGCGAATCTCGTTCGGTTCATATTGCCGTATTGCGTTTGACAACTGATTTTTAAATGTAATTTTGTTTAGCACGTATCACTGGGGCGACAGTATTATCAAGCTTATTTACCCTATGCGGCAGCATATCAGACTGTAAGAAAAACTGCGCGATTCGCTACACCCAGCTTGCCTTTTGGCGGTGTCTGGATTCATAACACAGGTTATTCGGGGAGTTTTAAAAGTAGACTGCCTCCCTAATGACGCACCATACTTTTTCACACACTTCTTCAAAGCGCTGGTCAACGTTTAACGACTGGCCACCAGTTCTGATGATCTGCGAATTGGGAAAAATGTTCCGGTAAGTTGTGTTTACATGTATTCCTACGGGTCGCCCTCCCAACTCGCACCCCATGTTTCGCGGTGTTTTAAAAATACTTCGCCTCGGTAATGAGATTTCATATTTTGACGATCTGTTCTAGGATGTTCATAGTTGCTTTGTACCGAATAACGACATCACAGGTGCCCCGTGAAATGAGAAAACTGCATAGAAATATTTCGGTTCTATGTATTCCTATGGGCGCTAACTCTATTTTTCACCCCCAGTCGGCTGCGACGCCGCGAGCGCCCCCTTTGTTTGTAAACACGGTGTTGGTCTATATATCATAATTATATGCGAGATATAACCGAGCTGTCAAGCAATCCAATTTAAGGGAAACCAGGCAAAAGCTTCAACTTAGTCAATTGCCATGTATACTACCACGGAGTGAACAAAAGAGAGAGAATACTCATTGTGCATGTTAGCCGATTAGTGTGACTTATTTTTGCGAATACTGCGCAAGGTTCACCTGCAGTTTAACGTCTGGAAGCACTTCTGTGTTTGGAACGGCCACTGGAGTAAACGAGAGTGGTATGCAAGTACTGTAAAGTTGAGAAAGGATTTCTCAATGCGACAAGTTTGAAAGGCATGTGTCGTCGTGCAAGAAATTTAGGCTGGACATCAAGAAAATTAATGGTATCACTTCGCTCATACGTTCTCGGTTGATACGATTTCTTTTTTCATACGCTGAAAATCACAGGCAGTACAAAACGTTCCAACAGTTACACAATTTTTCTCCCGGTTAATACGTTCCTAGATAACACGATTTTCATATTACTATGTTCGAAATTTTGACAAATTGTGGTCGTATATTACGTTTTACGATCAACCAGACATGCGCTAACGAGCGCTCGCGATATGAAAAACTGAACAGCGGCGCTCACCTGCCTCAGCTGCGTTTCTGCAGTGCCTAATTGCAAACGGGCGAAGCATCAAAGAACGCCAAAGAGCCAACATGCGAGGCTCCCGATCCTGCGGAAGCACGACTTCAAGGGGAGAAACGCGTTGGCTTCTTTACGGTGCCTTGGGAGCATAGGGCTGAACCATTTGAGGACTACAACTATTCGCTTACAGACGAGCGAGCCGGGTCTGGGGGATACAGTATGACCAAAAACACGGCGACTGTACGCCATTACATCGGCTTCTCCCCATGTTAATGATGTAAGGGGGCGAAGCATCAAGAAACAGCCAAGGAAACGACTTCGGCTCGTCATTTCCTTTCACGAACTAAACTTGTTACTGTATATCTCTTCTGCGCTTAAGACAACGCAAATACGGTCTCAATTCTGCGAAAGCTAAAAAAAGGAGCTATTCATACTTGATGTCTATAAATGCTAATCTACACTTTTATGCAACGAAAGTCTAAATTCTAATGCCTTTGTACCTCATTCAACAGTAAACTTCTTGCAAAATCAGGTAGTTTGGATGATACGGCTTCCTGGTTAATACGTTTTCTCAATTTTTTTTTTAAAAGAATCGTGTCAAAGAGGTTTTACTAATGTCAATTAAACAAACGGCAAGCATCAAGATTGTTTATCAGGGCAGTCATCAAGTCAAACAAGAGAGTAGGTGCTTTGCAAAGCCGGAGAACAGCACCCACTAGGGAAAAAAATGAAGGGTGCTGCATTATTTTTACACCGTCCAGAGCTTGAAAGCCAAATTGACATTACATAAGCTCAAGCTTCTTAATATTTCCTGAGTGGAGCTTTGCTCGACTAGAAGTGCACGCGAGTGAAGCATCATGTTGGACATTTTTAACAAAAGCATGAGGCGAGGCACTCATGAATGGTTCATTGCTTCACCCAACCCATTGTTCTACTGATAAGTCGAAACAGACAAGTATCATCACACTGCGGTGTATGTTGCTGGTGAGATATGCGTAAAGAGACAGAGACGCTCAGAAGACATGAGGTAATTGTGTTAGTCCCGAACAACACCAGCAACACACTAGCAGCTGGCGGTACTGTTGGAACTAATTTGCGCTTATCACATTCATTGGATATGTGCTAGTCACTACCTAAATTTGCTTATTTAGGATCTGGTAAAGATAAAAAACATTGTTGATGTTTGTGCTTTTTGGCGAATAAATCCACGCTCTTAAAGCACGTATTTAATTTTTTTTCTAAACTTCTCTATTGTTCATTAAAAAACCTAAATAAACTGCCCCCCCCCCCCCTCTTTTTTTTTTTTTTTCAAGCGATTCAACATTTTCTGAAGTTTTGTATCCCTACCAGACACACAGTTTCTCTTTGAAAATAGTTAGGTTTGAGGTGTCTGTGGTAAACTATGCACGCATTCTCATCAGAGTGAATTATTATTACGCAGGGCAAGGAAGTGACTTTGGAGGGTGTTGTGCAGGTGACGGCCTTTGGAGGAGATGCGAGTGCAGCCACAGGCTATATGAGCCGCCTTAAAGCCATCTAGGCCTCATGAACGCTATGCGTTTTGGTGTAAATGTTAAGAAGGAAATGAGAGTGGATGTGGCGCGATTTAGGTCGGCTAGGAAGAATCTCTAAGAGTGTATGGGGAATAGTTTGATCAGTAGGGGAAAGGTCAATCTCCTTGAGGTGCATACGGGACCGAGTCGTCGGGGGAGGTGGCTGCGCAGGAAGCAGTAAAGTTAGGAAGAGGTGTCGTGTGTCGAAGTCCTTGTAAGAGCAGAATTTAGAGCGGGTTGGAGGAGGCAAGGATGCAGTGATGTGAGCGCCATCTCGCTCACATTACTTTTTTTTTCTTCGAAGTACGCCATGAGTTGACCAACCCTGGTGGTGAAAAGACCTGCTGCTCGAGCGGTGTGAGTGGACCATATTGTTGCTTTGGCTGGATGAAACGGGCCGCAGTCGGAGTAGAGCCAGTCTCAACTTTTTGTTCAACGCCGCGCATGAAATTTTTGCAGAGTGGACGAGAACTCGTGCAGAGCCAGTCCTGCACCTTGACAAACGAGAGAAAAAAAAAAGCAGAAGTGTGAGCGACATCGAAAACAAGGACGGCGGTATATACTGCACCCTTTGAAAGGGTGCAGCCGGTGCAGCAAAATCGAGGAGACCGTATTTCACCAGCGTTGGGTTAGCGTCGGCCGCTTACCCAAGCGGCGTTAGCGTTCTGCGCATACCCACTTGCGCGCCGTTATTCTCATATCTTCCTTACCGATAGACTAACCCTATTCTAAAACTCCCTAATTTATGGAATTATCGCTATATCTTTAGAAAAACTTAATACTGATTCCTCTACGGGATACGCAACACGGAGTAAGACTACATCACTACCTTGTTGCTCACCGAGGAAATTGACTTTTACTACCCATGATGGCAGAAAAAATCAAATGCCAAATCTTAGCAGATCAAAGGGGCGAGAACTACGTCTGCGCCATTAACTTTGAGATCGGACAGCAAAGCTCGGTTTACTGAACCTACTTGAACCCTGCCTCAAAGTCCAAACTTGGAGGCCACATGTACGAGCTTCGAATAAACCACGTCCCAGCACAGAACCCTCAAACCTGCGTAAATAGGTGCGGCGTTGGAGTGGGCCCTGTTTTTGAAGCAGCCGTGAAGTCGAGGAGACTACTACGTCTTATTCGAATTCCGTTCCAACTAATCAAGAAGCCTTCTAAAACTTTAGAACAATCGTTTCAAGTATTCTTTAAGCAGGTATCATTTGATTCGTTCCGCGAATCGAACAGGGGGATATTCGATTCACCATTAGAAACCTCCGAATATTCGCACGCCCATAAGATAAGGCACGCAATAAATAATGTCAAAACACAGCGCAGAAACTAAGCTAGATAATACAAGATGTCTCCGTCGTCGTCCTTGCATCCGCTAAGAACAGTGTGCGCGCGATGTTATTAATGCAGATGCAACAACGCTGTTCGGCAACAGGCGGGAGTCAGTTCGCCGCATAAGCAATCGGACGCAAGACGTCAACGCGGATGATCGACGCAGCGCCAGTTCTCAATCAGGATAATTTCGGCGGCGTAAAGTCGAGCGCGGCCGTGCGTGCGCTAAGCGAACCAGACGTGCCTGCCTCCTCTCTCTCTCTGCCACGCCCAATTAGCGCTTCAAGCGCGTGGGCAAGGGTTCGCCCCGCTTGTTGGTTTTCCTCGTCGCTAATTGCCGGCGCGAGCGGGGTTCTCTTCGGATCGCGTTCAGATTGAGCGCTCGTAAATCAGAGTCGTATTTTCTCTAACGCGATTACGTGACATGCAGTCGAGACGAACCTGATCGCGCCTGGCGCGGCGCCCGGGACGTTAAATGACAACTTTGGAGGACGCGCGGCGGCCGAATTGGGCGAACGCCATTAAAGTCGGTGCCGACTGAGTCAGCCGGGGGCTATTAGCACGTGCTGCGCGTGCGCATGCGCTCTGGCAGAGACGACTAGCGAGGAGGAGACATAAATCGGAGCAGGGAGTGAAATATACGACGCCCAGTATATGCTCGTGGCCCCGACCTACTACACTCCGGACGGCTTTCTTTCGGTGGCGCCGTCTTCTGGTACCGCGTGCGACGCCCACGGAGCCGGTGCTTCGCAATTGAAACTGCGAATCGCCGCTTTTGTGCTAGCTTTCTCTTCGCTTTTGCCGCGTGTTTATCTTCACGGGCACGCGTCGTTCTCCGTTTTCTCTCTCTCTTTGGTTATTTTCAACTTTCTGTGTTCGTTTGTTGAATGACGCCGGTCTTATGCGATTATCTTAACTCCGGCTGTGGCGCTTTCCCTTTCCTGCCCTCCTTCGACCTCTCTCGTTCGAACAAGAAATTATTATCGCCTTGGGAGCCGTTTCGGGCGCGATGTGAATCGAGGCACAACGTTATGCGCATATACACACTGGTGCGCTCACGGGCGCGTGTTCACATGCTCGCGAGACGACGGGAAGAAAATACGAAAAAAAAAAACTGTAAAGGGTGGAAATAAGCGAAGCAAGGGCGCGTTTGTTTGCATTCGTTCCGGCGTCGGGGGGAGGCAGGGGCGATGCGCAACCGGCCGGAGAGGCTGCAGGAATTATGGGCTGATGGCGAGCCAACGACGCTGCCCGTACGCTAATGGGATTTACGGCAGACGCGGTGCCGCGATTTACATGTGCTGCCTCGTCCCTAATTAGCGGGGTAGGGGACGGCCTGTCCGCGCGTTTATTTACTGGGCTCCGTCACCCGCGCCGCTGACTTCGCATCCTTGGGGCATGCAGCCAACGCAACTGCTCGACCACAGATGGTGATTCTGTGTCTATATTACTCTTTCCCGTAGCATCATATGACCACCTTCGTGGGCATGATGCAGTAAGCAGCTTGAGAGAATTTTTCGCCACTACACCTATGCGTGCCTCAAAATCGCGGTGTATACAGTCACGTGGTGGCGGCATTGCCGTAGGCGACAAAGGAATAGACAGGTGTAGAATTGAAATCAGCCCTTTATTGGGCTGTCTTTCGCCAGCAAAAAAATGAAACATCTCGGCTGTGGCGGTGCCAGCAAAGCGCTCGCTGGTCGTCAAACTACGAATGTCCGCTGCCATAGGCAGCTCTCAATATAAACGCGGCGAAGAAAGTTCTAGATAATCCGGCCAAAGGTGAGAGCAACCTGGAACAATGTGAAAACAGAAGCACGTAGTGGTAATAATTCTAGATTCATAATGAAACAGCGCAAAAGACGACAGACCAGAGAAAGGAGGTGTCCACCTTTCTCTGCGCATCTTCCTCTTGTCTCGGCGCATCTCTCGCGGCAAAGAAAATGATAAAGCCCGCTATCTGCGACACTGAGCGTGAACAAACAAACAGCACAAGGTCGTTCTGCGCGGTAAAAGCAACGGGATCAAAATGATCACATAATTTACTGTAAAAACATTCAACAACGTATCTAATTCACGAACTCCCACTAATTAACTTTTAAGTGAACGAGTTTTCGTATAGTTAGTGCCAATCCGGGCTTCTAAGCCTTGGACAGGACAATGCCATGTGATTTTGTGAAATTAAAAAAAAAATAATTTTGTAAAGACTTGGAGTGCAAAGAAATCCGGCACTCTTTCCGTACAAAACCGAAATTGAGAGCTTTATATGCGCAGGAAGCTCGGTGGAAACGGCATGTCCGTTGATGACGTAATGCGGTGACTGGCTTCAATTTCGGCTTGCTCGCTCTACTGTGCATGTTATACCCTTTCTTTTGCTCCGTCGATCTCAAAAGTAACGACCACAAAGCTGGCAATGACTGTCATTTTCTTTACGCAAAGTGACAAAAGAAAACAACGCACATGACGCGGTGCAATAGCACATGCAGTTAGAACCGGACGCCATAGGAGGCATTTAAGTGACGTCATGGACGCCATTTTTGGTGCAGAGCACAGCTTCAGAAGTGCAAGCCGGAACAGGCGGCGGAAAGGCGATTAGATGTGCCTTCTGTATCCTTCCTCCATGCTTCTGCATATCGCTGTGCTACATGCACCCCAAAATGGCAACCACTGTGACGTAGGTACCTATTGCTTGAATGATGATACTCTCTATAGTCACTAATATACGTCAACAGCGGACTTGTGTTTTCATTGAGCGTCCTGCGCTTCTATTCGTCACAACCGAAAACTGAACATAGCCGCTGCATGACCCTCTTTCCCAGTAGCGAAAGTCACGATTAACGGGAAGGGTAATAAAGGGCCAGGAAATGAATCTGAGCGCGTGGGTAGGACTAAAGTGGCGAGAAAACACCTCGTAACTCGATTCAGATCAGCGCCATCTAGAATTTTCTAGGTGTACCATTGCGCAAGTTCGCGCTCGCAGCTTCATTTGCTGAACCTTTAGTGCCCATCTTGTAGTCGTGGCGTGGCCTGCTAGGGTGCGCTGACCTTGTCAAAATCTCGATGGCCATGGCATAGCGCGCTCAGTTTCGCTGCTGCGAGGAAAAAAGCGCCTGGTTTGCTGACGCCGCAGCGCTTTAGAAAACGAGTTTTAACGCGAGAGTGTTTAAGGGTCCCGGTAAGCGGTAAACCCGGCGCCGCCGTTGGCAGCCACGTGAAACCGAAAACCTTGAAAGGTAAATTAATCGAGCTTAAAAGGAGATTACGACGTCCAAGTGATGGAATCCAGTCCCCGACCCTTGGTCCCTGAGTCATGTACACTACACCTGCGCCATAGGGGGTGTCCGCTCAGTCGGGAACAAACCGCATCACGTGGTGTGCAAAGTACATAAAAAATAGCGCGTAGGTAATTAGTATAGCTAGTTAGCGTCACTAATTGCAGCGTTGTAATCATGTGATTCAGTAGTTAGCGTGCTTGGAACAATAAAAAACGCGCTTGCATTTTCTTTTTTTTTTCTTTTTTTTTTTTTTTCATCGTTCAGCAGACCCGTAACCATTCGAGGAATAGGGTCGGTGCTTCCGCGGTCTGGGGCAGGCAACCCGCAACGTTGGGAAAGCGCAGTCGCGACATTGTCCGCATCATTGTTGAGGAGCGCTTTGGTAAGCACAGGCGAGTAGTTACGATCAGGTGTTCTTTAAGACTCAATACAATACTCATCATTTTGTATCTGTTGTCGCTTGGATTGATCTTGTGGGTGTGTGGTGCAAACACGAGAAGTTGCCAAAAGATGGTATGGTCCCCATGTAACCCACCTTATGTCGTTACGAAAATTAATTTCGCGCTGCGCAGAATTTGGCGAGCAGCGTTTTGCCAAGTCGCATGCAAGTGACGGCCCCGTGTCAGTTGAGTTCTACTAGAGCGGGCGGTGCGCAGTAAAAAAGCCTGCGTGTGACAAAACCATTATTCTTGGACTTTTGGAGGACCCCGTCTACGTGAACCAGTCCCACAAATCCTTTCTTTTCATCTAATGAAATATTTTCGCCACCATCGCCACCGATCACTACTTCTCCGCCTCAGTACCGGTTCAGTGCAGTCTGGTAGCTAGATGGCGTCTGGTAACAACAAATGAAAAACAAAAAAAAAAACAAAAAACGCGAAGGTAAAGGAAGGGATTAAGGTGATGTGGTTTTCATGTAAGCTAACAGCGCCATTTTCCTCCGACTGAATCCAAAACGTAACTAATCGAAAACATCACCAAGCTGCTCTCTTTGATATCTCTAAAAGACGTAATTTTTATTCGTCGATTGCAAAAAAAAAAAAAAAAAAAAAAAAGAAAACACCACCACCAACAACAACAAGAAGAAACTGCCTTGGTATCGTGCAATCTACCTTTTCATAGAAAATGTGTGCGCTGAGGCGTATGGGTAGTCTTCTTCTACAGGGAGGGTATTTGAGTCTCTTGCCACAATATGCACGCTGTAACAAGCGTAACCCGCGAGGCCGGAAAGCAAATCGTTTGTGGCGCTGCATGTATGTGGCCTTGACCGAATTTTCGAATTTGCTGGGATCTTGTAGTACACACGGGACAAATGCAGTAAAAAAAAAAAAAAAAACAGAAAAAAACGCAATATACACAGGAAGAAAATGAGGAACCGGCTCGCGGTCTGGCACGAATGAGATAACCAAGTTGACATATGGCGCAAAAGAGAAACAAAGCGTGGGAAAGGGGGAGGGGGCTGCGCAAACCATATCGTGAGTGTCCGCCCACAGCCCTCTCTCCCTTGCCGTCCGCCGCTCCCTTGGCGTCCTCTTCAGTTTAGCTTCGTTGATACTTTCCCCATCCCTTATTTTTCCAGTCCCGTTTTCCCCCTGACAAGCACCGAAAACTAAAAAAGAAAAAAAAAATCAATTCTTGATGCTTCTTTTCCCTCCTCTTTCCGCGGCACGCGTACGTCTATTAAAAACCCTCCATGAAACGGACGTCTGATTTTTGGGGGGTTTCCATGGTTACCAGAAATTTTTCTCTTCCCTCGCGTTCTTCCTACTTCGACACCTTCCCCGTGCTTCCCTCTTTTGCTGGGCCCTTGTTTTTAGTCTGGGGCGCGTATACTATTCTCGACTGACGCAAGAGCGTCCTTGTAGTCCAAGCTTCGCCACGCCATGGTTGCTACGATTTCTTCGCAGTTGCGAAAAGTGGAGGGAATGAGAAAAAGCAATACCGCTGCTGCAATTTGCGAAGATAACTAGCGGAAATAAAGAATAAGCAACTCTTCGTCCGCACTTCATGCTGCGATGAGTGAAGAGTGCAGTTGCCTGTTTGAAGTGCTTATCTGCATGCAGCCTCCTGGCAAGTGCTGTTCTCATGTTGAACGGCGTATTCCATTTTTATCTTTGTTTACACTTAGGACAAAATATAAGTGGCTTGATGCCCAACGCTATGCAGTCTCGGAAACCACAAGCTGTGTCGTCGCTGAAGCCTATTGGAAATGTTTCACACTGACAAGAATGGAGACAAAAGCATTTTGTCTGCCAGGCAACAGATGCGCTTAACGGCATCTGTCCCTTTCCGGTCTTGATGCTGTCCCGTGTCTTTATGCTGATCGTGCCCCATACTTTCAGGCGTTGATGTCGAACTCCTGTAACTCCAGCGCAACTGCCGTGCTTAAATATGACTGCAAACAATGACAGCCTCTTTTGAGGTCCCTTTGTTCTAACGTTACCTCCCTTCCCTCTTTCTCAGTTACCCTGCCAAGCGCATACACCTGCGCATGGTTGGACGTGCGCGAATGCCGTCCTTTATCATTTTGCAGGAAATTTTCAGCTTGAAAATTGTGTTCATCTTAAGGTATGTCTCTTTTTGCGTTAGCTGCTTATGTCGTCTCCAGGGGTGGCAATTTTTTAAAGACACGGGTGTAGATACAGTACTGCTATTTTTTCCCTTTTATATATCATATTGTTTATCAAAATGCGTCCCCTCCCGGTAAAGTACGTCTGGATAGTCTATCGTTCAATTAGTTTCCTGTGGAGAGGAGGTTTGTCGAGGCGGCTGCTTGCATTGCTCGCCAGTTTTCTTCTGCGCGTAGACATAGCGATGACCGCGATAATCGCAATGTTCCTCATGGCCTAGATTGGTTGATTGAAGCAGGTACTTGATTAAATAAATGCCCTCCACGTTCACATTCCTCAAGGCGTCTGCGGGCATGTGGCCTCACTGTTGTCACTGCGGTCGAGGCAGATGCTGATTCGTTCACCGCCGAATGCCGGAAAGCATGCGGATCGGGCTTTGCAAACATCAACCTTGAGCTTTTAGACAAGGGCATCATGCTGGCGAGCGTTAACCGTCTGAAGCCAAGCAGGATTTCTGCTATTGCACTCAATACGAGTAGAAATATATTCACTTTTGTTCGTACTTGAATATTTAATAACTTTCTAAACGTTTCTTTGTGCACAGGAGATCTCTTGAGTATATCTTGCTTTCAAGTTCGATGCAAAGTCTGACTCGGAGCCACAAGCCCGTCTCTCTTCTTCGTTTCGGCTCGAATATTTTAGAATTAGCGTCTTGATAAGTTTTTGTCTTCTTCATCTAAATGTGTCCTCATTCCCTGTTAACAGGGCTCTATTCTTGGTTGCCCTGCTATGACCAACCTCTCACATTTCATGGCGCAAGCTTACCCCCGCAGTCTTCGGTATAGATGCCAGCTCGATGCAGTCTGTTGTGACATGAGTAAGGCCTTCAATGTAGTGAGCCACCTGAAGCGACTCTTATGCGTGGATACCCCCAGGACCGATGCTTTTCTGTTACTGTTAATGGGCACACATTATTTAGGTATACAAAGCAATCAGCGGCTTGCATCAAGGCTCTTTAGTTGGAATAATCACGGTCGCAACGTTTTCAGCCCGGCATCTTATTATGCCATCTGCGCTGTTACGAAAACTATCTAATGTTGAGAGCCGCAAAGACCAAAGTTTTTTTTTTTCTTACATAGCCGAAATGCAGCAATTTCGCAAACCCTACAATGACATATTTGCCGAGAGTGGCCGAAACGCCTGATTGGTAAGTCTTCCCGCTCTGTGGTGTTGACGAGTATGGCCACATGTTCTGTTCGTTTACAAACTCGTCCATATTGATATTAGAGAGTTTTAGTACTGCGTAGTGAGCGCTACGTACGCACAGCCCACGTACTTTGCGGAACGCTACGCCGCGGTCGCGTACATGCCACAGAAAGACTTTTAGTAGGGCGGAAGCGTATACGTACGCAGGGGTCTGAAAGCTAACGCGGCAAGCGCAGTGGCCTGTGCAGTGCCATCTCGCAGCCCATTCAAGACCTGAATTTTCCAGCGCAGGAACTCCTGCTTCTTTGTTTTTCCGACAGGCGAGAGATGAAACCCATGCTGCAAAGGTGCTGATTTGGTTCGTCGTTGTTGCAGAGGATGAGGATATAATTAATAACTTTGACCGAATCGGAGCACTACCCCCAGCAAACGTAGTAGAAAACGAAAATTAACAATACAACCCCGTGCAAATTTTAAATCCGAAGAAGCAAACCGTTTTTCCGAAAGAAACGATGTTATGCCAAAGCAGTTTTCCGAGTTAACAGTGCGCCTATGACGTCATCCATTCAGTGCAAAGTAACTATAAACCTCGGAGAATACACTGCGAAACTATACAAAGTCTCATTAGAGAGGCGGAGTATATTTAAAATGCCACGAAACGTATGCCGTAAAAGTTGACACCATGGCCCATAGGCAAAGAAAACTTACCAAAATAATTTTCCGGTTTAGGCCAGCCCCAATGAACACGGCAGATGGTTAAAAGTTAGCAGCGAATGTTTTCAAGAAAAAGTATGACAAAATGTGCTACGGCTTTTTTGGAGCCAAACAATATTTAACGCGCCTCGATGAATCTGCGTTGTAAAAACCTAGATACGCCTGAAATTTAGCTGTCTGCTCTTCCGAAAGATTCAACGCTCCCTCTTAAAGGCGGCCGCTCAAATGATACAAGCTTTTAAGCTAAAAGTAGTCATCGCTCGGCACGAAAAACGAACCGTGCACAACAGCAGACGACCAACAGTCCGTCTGCTCACACGAATGTCATTCGCGGTCGCCGGCGTCGTCTGCGATCGAATAGAGCGTCGGCTGCGCCGCCGTCTGCTACAATGGACCGTTCCCCTCCGAAGTTTAAAAATGCCTTTTAAATGTAGTTTTGTCTACGGGCTGATTACTTTGAATGAAGGGTATTAGGAAAATTTAGTACATACAGCAGCTGTATACGAGAAGCTTCCGCTATTGGGAGAAGCACCCAGCGCATAGCGAGCCTGTAGGCGGTATGTAAGGCTTCACAACACATATTTTAGCGGCGTTTATAAATAGATTATCCGCGGAATGACTCAGCATACTTTGTCACACATTTATTCAAAGCACTCGCCAACATTTATTGATAAGCACCCTCAATTGGTACTGTACTAAACAAGAAAGATACTGCGGTAAGTTGTGTTTACATGTTTTCTAAGGGCCCTACCAGCTCGTACCCCTATAAGTCACGCAGCGTGATAGAGATACTCAGCCTTTGAAATGGCATTTCATATTTTCACAGTCTGTTCTAGGATGTTTGTAATTACTCTATACCAAAAACAAAATCATAGGTGCCCCCGTGAAGACATAAAATGGCTTTGAAATCTTTCGCTTCCACATATTCTCATAGGTGGTAAGCCTATACATTTCACCCCCAGTCTGCGGCGGGGTCGCGAGCGCTCCATTTGTTGGTGAATACGGCGTTTGTCTATAGGTGTAAAGCCCACGGGAAACACTGCTTGAAGTTTTAGAGATCCTGGCGACGAAATACACCAGCTAGAAGTTCGAGCGTTGGCGCAGCGCATTCATAGAGAACAATTTGTGCGTCGCATAAGGCAATCCGCGCCCTCTACTGCGGAGCAACAAATGAATTAGAAGTTTCTACTTCTTGCGAAACGTCAAATCGCCTGCAATCATAAGAAAAGAAACGAACACGCGCTGCGTGTTTGCTGCTTATCATGCGCGGTCATATAGCCAAACGTGTCTGTCGAGCTTTCTCATACGCGAGGGCAACACGCAGACGGTTCAGCGAACGCACGCAGAGGTAGGGATTTCTGCGTACGCGAGTAACGTATACGCAGTACGCAAGAATCGTGATGCGTATGACGCATGCGCAGTAAGCAGCACGCAGGCCGCCTACGTACGCAAGGGTTCTGCGTATGCTTACGTGCGCAGTACTAAAACTCTCTATTTTGTGCGACTATCTGCGTGGGCATGTTAATATTCTCGTGCTGCACAAAACTATCGGATCTAATTGCCTTTTCATGGCAGCTGTTTTACAAAGTCGGCACTCACTGACAGATTACAGTATTCATATAATGCTCACTGTGGTCTTAGATATATTTTAAACCTTATCCTTGTTCTGGAAGGAATTAAAAACTAGTATTTTAGCTGCCTTTTACATACGCACATGATCAATAATTCTCTATTTTTCTTCGTGCTTTGAACTCCGCCCCAGTCGAGTGCAAAGGCCTGCAACGCTGCGCTTTTTCGTTGTCTTGTGTTCATTTCTGACTATTTTATTTTGATTTACAAATTTCGCGGATAGCTTTTATCGCCCGACCACTCTATTCTTATTTTTTCTCTGTGAAAATGTTTCTGCATTGTAGTCGTAACAAGGCATTTGGAGTGTGCAAGGGCCATTTTAAATAAAATATGATTGAATACTACTTAAACATCAAATTCTGAATTATTATTGTGGCAGATGGCCTAAATACAGGTTGGCAGAGAAAATGAAACTTCAGCGGCGAAGTTGGCACCCAACTGCCCCGCTTCCTCGCACGAATGCTTTTCTTATATATATACCTATATATATATATATATATATATATATATATATATATATATATATATATATATATATATATATATATATATATATATATATATATATATATATATATATATATATATATATATATATATATATATATATATATATATATATATATATATAAACGTTTCTGTACGTACGTAACTGCATCATTAACCAATAAACTAAACTGGATCTAAAACTGCAAACGAAACGCACAGTGCTTCATGACAGTGCAGTAGAGCACTTCTCAATCTACTATTACTACTATTGCGCAAAACAAGATTTGATCACGACGATAAATAATAAATGTATTAAAACAGAATAAATACAGCGTCCTCGTGTAATTAGCATCCAATACGAGCAACCACAGGGCTCTGTAAGCGCCGCCACATCGCAATACCTAACGGCTCCCGTGGTCACACGCCAAAAATTGCTCGCGAACGTGAAGATCTCTGTCCCAAAAGCTTGACACTCTGGATGCTTTTTGTGGCTTGATTAGAAAACTGCTTTACCATTATGTCTAAATAGCTAAATACACCCACACCCGATTTTTGTTCCATATGCTACAACAGCCCTTGTGAAATATGTAACTCCCTCTCCACAATAGAGCCTTGTGGACGTGATGTGACTGCTTTCGCTGTAGCTCTATCGGTGGATGCACTTTAGATGCTAATAAACACGTGAATATGGATGAGAAGGCCGAACACTGCTTTCGCGACTAAGCGACCACTTATTGACAGCGGAACGAGGTAGAACTCGGCGACCTCTTCTTCGCCAAAGTCCTCCGCACTTCTCTGCCGCCTTTTGATTTATTAACCAGCGAGCACGTTCCTTTTTTCTTGTTTCGTTTTAGAAGCGAAGTGCGACGCCTGCAACGCCGGTGTATGTGCTCAGGCGGCGGAATCGACCGCGTGGGCAGAAAATGGGCATCGCCATCGGACATGTAAATGCGCTTGCCGCTAAACGATGACGCGATACCCAGGAACAGTTAACGCAAAATCTCGGCGGAGAAAAATAGACGCATTTCTCGCTGAAGTCGGTCCCGATCTCTTTTGTAGCGCGGTGTGTTTGGACAAGGAAATTTGCATGCCCGGGACTCGCCGCCGCCACCACCGCAGTAGTGGTTGCGTGCATCACTGTCTACGGCAGTCTGATACATTTGAAAATGTATGCCGTTAGCTACGGCTCCTAATTAAACCAGCTGTTCTTGTGTGGGGACCCTTTAGTTCTTTTCGATATTTAGCACGCTACCTGAGGAGCAGTTACGATTAAGGAGTGGACAAATGACTCAGTAACAGCGGACAGCTGTTCGTTCTAAGTCTCTTGACATAGTTACCATAAGTACGAAATAAAAGCATTAAGATTATTCGATATTGAAATAAAAGTACTTCAGCATGCGAAATGTACACCTGGGTTATGCAGCACGTCACAGTATCAAACGGCAGATTAATTCAGGCCACTGCGCACTGAAATTCCAGCACACATGATCCTTGCTAGCGTGACTGCTGATGACTTTATAACTAAACTCGTAATCTCGTTCAGTTTCTGAAAATAAATCCTCTTGATAACGGTCTATCGACAATTTTTGGCTGGAGTGGTCCTCGCAATATTCTTGTCCCGAAAATCTCTACTGCGCACGCAGCCTCGCTTTCTTTGACGCTCACAAGTAGCCTACGCTGAGGCTTGGCTGGATCTGCTCAAACTTTCCGAGCTTTCCCCAACAAGAAATGAACTCTTCGCTATAATTATGTAGCACAAACTTTTTTTACGTAAGACCAAATGGCAAGTAGCCGGTATTTTTGGTTACTTCTCACGTTTGGCCTATGGTGTTAATGCCTATAATCAACAGAGTTCACATTTCGGTGAATCACGCAGCGCATTTTGTTAAGATGAGGAGTTGCGAATATTGTGCCAACTCTTGGCGTGGGTTACATATGTTTCGCATTTGATGCTTCTTTTTTTTTTTTTTTTTTTCTGCTGGTGCCATGCACACAAAGTTGTATATTGTGCTGCTCTTAAAGCGTAATTCACGACAAGTCTATTCAATTCTTGTTCTCAGCAAAAATTAACCCTGGCTCTTTCCGGCTACGTTGGCTTTGTCTGTAGCAAAATATAAATCTGTTGATGATAGAACAGGATTTAAAAACCTTCCCGCCAGGTCCACCTCTTGACGCCTTTACCGAAAAAGATTGATTGCCACCGTTTCCAAGTAAATGGCGGAGCGCGTTCTATTTCTGCATCTGGTTTCTGGTTCGCCTGATGGGATATTACAGTAGAGGGTTCAGTCACCGCCCTCTACTTATGCTGTAGCCGAGTCGAGGCTCAGGTACAAAAAACTGACATGTGCGAGCTGGTGTGAAGCTGCCGTAAACCTCATCCCGATTGCTGTTGCGGAATATTTTTCGATCGAATCAGCTAAGTAAAATGTCATCAGAGGTACCGTACCATTTGTTCTCAAGATTCCCACACATGTATTTATATCCTACGCTCACAATTAGTCCGTAAGTTGAGCATGTTGTGAATATTTTAGCCCATGAATGATGTTATTTTAACCAGAAATTGAGCCTGCGGGCAACCCGTGGTCACCAATAACTTATCGCCATTGCTCTATCGGCAAAGACCGCAGTAAAGCACAAAGCAAGCTGCTCAAGAAATTCCACGTTATATCGTAATCTTTACGCACACCTGTACGTGTATACGTCTTAGCACTGGTCATTCGTTGCTCTCTTCGAGAATTATCCATGGCTGCGGCGTCCTGTTGAAAAAAAAACAACAACAAATCAATCCAGGAAGGAAGAATACGTTATGAAATTATTCCTCTTTTTTCCTGTTTTTTTCTTTTGACATATACCTAACTTGCCTCTAGACCGAGATCGCAGCATGCATAGGTATACATGAAAGGCAGAGCTCAGCAAACCGAAAATGAGTTGCAACTATTGACGGCGGTGGGACCATTGGATCATGACGTACAATGGTGCGGGCACGTCCTGCGTCCTGTCGGATTATGCATTCATGGCGTCCAAGCGTGTAGTGGACGATCTCAGTTTCGACCGCATTCGCACGGCCTGTCCAAAACTGTGCGCCTCCGCTTCCGCCCACCTTTCAGCGAGGGTGTCAAGCGACCGCTCTAGGTGCGCTCGCGATGAACGGCCCAGCGGGTGTCGCAGCAGTCCGCGGCGGCCGTAGGGGCGCCCCCGGCGGTGCGTGCTGATTTTCCCCTTTAATCTCCTAGACCGCGTGCCTGCCGGATGAGGCGCCCACGGCAGGAAGACGAGGCTCAATTGGCAATTAATTCTGGTTACTGATTTGCATAGGACGAGAGGAGAGCGCTTTCGACCGAGTTTATTACGCGTCTTTGTCCGCGTATAAATTACATTTGGCGCGGGAGGATGGGATTTCTCGGCGTAATCCCCGCAGCCGGGCTCGGTGCGGTAGCGCTCGTGCTGTTTTCGCTTAATGAGCATGCGCGCTGGCTCATTACACCCCCTGAGTGGCGGCTGGTGCGCCGCCACAGAAGGTGCCGCCGCCTGCGTCGAGCATGACGTCACCTGCCAGCTCCGTAATTGCCGCCACCCGCTATGCTGGTGGCCCGCGGATGGCATTCGAACCCGGGGCTTGGGAGCGCGTAGTGGCCGAATATATGCAGATTGGAGGTTTGATTTTGCTTCGTCAAGTGCTCTTGGTCTCATCGGACAGCTGCGTTTTGATTTTCGGCCCTACTGGCTCGCGTATGCGAGCACGCCCTTGTAATTAGTGAGACAAAATCACACTTCTGAGGCGAATCTGAGATAGGCTGCTTTCCGAAGGGTTGAGAAGAAAGTAACAATTTCCTCACGATCCTTTCAGCAAAGAAAGGCCTTAGGTCTTAGGGAATCCAAAGTTCGCAGACAAATGGTTGATATGCAATGTCTTCTAAAAGTCATTGGCATAAAGGTCTCTATTGTGCGCTTGTGGAGACTGAGGCACGTGTGAGACTGGGGCAAGCGTCGCTTGCAGCAGAGCCTGGGCTTTGTTCCGTCGCCTCCAAGCGTTTTATGTTTATGATATCATGCTTTCCAGACAATCACTTGTTGTTACATTTCGGTTTCTTTGCCTCGAGCTTTTATTCGGTGTTTTTATTTTATTTTCACAGCTAGCAATGGCTGTCAAGCTGCGGCTGCTATGATGTAGCCCCGGGAAAGAGCCTCAGAATGCCTCACAAAGAATTCAGGTGCGGATTGTTTGCGGTGTGGTATCATCATCATCATCATCATCATCATCATCATCATCATCATCATCATCATCATCATCAACCGGACTATACCCAATGCAGGGCGAAGGTCTCTTCCATATTCCTCCAATTAACCTAATCCTGTGGTAGGCTGCATCCACTTCACCCCTGTTAACTTCTAACTTCATCTGCCCACCTAACTCTCTGCCGCCCCTGCTACGCTTTCCTTCTCTTGGAATCCAGTTTATTACCCTAAGCGACCATCGGTTATCCTCTCTTCGCACTACATGTACTGCCCACGTCCATTTCCTCTTCTTGATTTCCACTAGAATATAATTAACTGGAGTTACTTCTTTCACCCAATCTGCGCGCTTCCTATCTCGTAACGTTACACCTACCATTTTTCGTTCCACAGCTCTCTGCGTTGTCAACTTAAGTAGAACCCTTTTCGTTAGCTTCCACGTTTCAGTCCCATAAGTGAGCACAGGTAATATGCAACTGTTGTATACTGTATTCTTGAGTGATACCGGTAAGCTGCTAGTCATAATCTGCAAATACTTGCCGAATGCGCTTCATCCCAATCTTACTCTCCTAGCTATTTCCTTTTTATGATCTGCATCTGCGGTTGCTACCTATCCTAAGTAGACATATTCGCCTACTCCTTTCAGTGTTGCGCTACCTATTGTGAACTGTTGTTCCTTCCCGAGGCTGTTGAACATTACCTTATTCTTCTGATATTAAAGTTAAAGCCCTCCTTTCTGCTTTTACTGTCTAGGTCATCAACTATTATTTGCAGTTTACCTCCTGAGTTACTTAGCAAGACAGTACGTATCAGCAGCGAACCGCAGATTACTGAGGTATTCTCCATCGACCCTTATCCTTAACTGCTTCCATACGGTGCCGTATAGGTTGCGTTTCACAGCTGTTGTCGTTATAATGCGGTCGAACTGAGGGCAGCACGTTTTGTTAGGCGGGTGTCAAAATAGATGTACACAGAAGCTGTGTCCTTTGCACATCAATCTAATTTGAGTTTCAGAGAACGAAAACGCGCAATATATGATGGTAATCCTCTGACCATAATCAGGACTACAATATTGTCAAGTAGTGATGATAATAACAATGGTGTGGAGTGGATTTGGCCCACACTCAAGCTATGAATATTAAATTACAATTATCTCTCAAAAGGAAAACATATAACAGTTTTATCTTGCTAATGTGCTCACCTATAGGACAGAAACTTAGAGGCTAATAAAAAGGCTCATTATGAAATTTAATACAGCGCATCCAGCTACGGGAAGAAAAAGGATGGGAGTAAGAAGGAGAGCAGCATGCTTCAGAGAACAAACATGAGTGAATAACAACATCCTAGCATAAACCATGCAAGAATAATAAGTGGACATGGGCATGTCATTTGAAGGTAACCGAATGTCGCTGATGGTTTCGGAATGTTGTTCAAAATAGGTAAAGCGTAGCGGAGGTTGGCAGAGAATTAGGTGGTCAGATGAGGTTAGGTAGTTGGCGGGAATTATATCGCTGCATATGGCGCAGGGCCGAATCTAGTTAGTGGTCAGTTGGAGCTAGAGTGCCTTTGTGCTGCTGTGGTAGTATAGTTAGGCTGATGGTGATGGCAAGTATGAAATTCATAACGAGCAAATCAATACTTTCAACCGGAAGTTTCCTCATTTCAGACCGGCAATCCGCGAATCTTTATCCCCTGAAGTTCAGGAAAAAAAAAAAAAAAACGGAAGACCCATGGCGAGCTAACTACAGACGATTACAGTTACACGCTGCAGATTTGCGCTACCACTGCTGAGGCGCGCCATAAAACGGATATAATTAGAGTCGACAGTTCTACGCACCAACCAGCCCGTTGAATGCACCGAGTATGCGGGACAGATGCTCGTTTGCAGGCGGTGAGCTGCGAGGGTGCTGTTAATTCTGTGAAGAGCAGAATAGGGCCAATTACATCGCAGCCTGGCGTCTGTTGCAAGCGTCGAATTATGATGAGACGCCTCCCAGCTTTTCCTCGGAACACACATTACATCCTCTTCCCCCCTCATGGTTTTCCGGCAGCGTGAGGTGACGACAGGGACTCTCCGAAAACTTTCGCTTTGCGTAGAAGAAAAAAATCAGGGAAGAAGGCTGAGTTTTCTAATTATCCAGCTGGACCCCGGATACGCCGGAGCACTGATGACCCGAGA